>NW_011967233.1:2730197-2745113 GCF_000949405.1 Vollenhovia emeryi | reverse complement strand
ATGGACATGTGGACGATACGTAAATATCTATTGGATATTCTTGGTAGCTATTTGGCGAACGTGGATATGCGAACGATACGTAAATATCTAATGGACATCCTTGGTAGCTATTTGGTGGACATGGATATGTAGATACTATACGCATATCCATTAGATATCCTCGCTGGTTATGCGGAAGATATAGACACATTTTATACATTTATTAGATACCCCGATGAAAAAATATATTTAAAAATATATGTAATACATAAATTGCATACATATTTGTATATATATATTCAGTACAGTAAAAATATACCTTCTTTACTTATATTCATCATTTATTTTAAACGGCAAGAAATGATTTAATTTCATATATGCAGGCATATATTTCATATACATATATTCTAATATATCTATTTTATATATTAGATTATGTATTTAAAATATATTTTGCATATTTCATGTAAATGTATAGTATTTTCTTATATTTCTTCTGTGTCATAGGCGGCAAAAATGATTTAATTAGTTGTATGCATTCTTATATTTTATATATACATTTATACATATTAATGTATAAGTATTGATATATTATATAATACATTTTGGGATATGTACTCTTTCACGGGGGTATCTATTAGATATCCATAGTAGCTGTGGACATCATATGGATATGTAGATATCTATTGGATATTTATTAGATATTTTATTCTGCGTGGGTATAATACATATATATACATGCGTATATATATATGCACGCGAGCGCGCGTAATGATAAATTTATCGCCGCTTTTAAACTATGCGACGAGAAATTTGGTCTATCTCGCAATACGGTATTTCACCTCCCATCTCTGTCATTTAATTATGTTAATTGTAAAGAGAGATTATAAAGAAATTTCGATGCGTGCGGACTGCGTGTCCCAAATTATAATTAACTTCGCGATAACGTTGATTTACCATTTCCATAGCGGAACGTCAAATATGCATAAGGGCGGAAAACCTAAGAAAGAGAGAGAGAGAGAGAGAGAGAGAGAGCGCGTAAGGTAAATAACCGCGAGCAGAAGTTGAAGACACAGATAAGGGTCGAAAGCTCTCGTGTTTGCACGAAATTTACCTAAGGACATATCGCGGAGAGAAGAATCGGAATACGCGGGCAATGCTCACCTCCCCTCACCTCGCAGGACAGACCGAACTCCACGCCGACCTGGAACGGCCCGGCGACGTTCTCCACCTGCACCCCGGAACTGTCGTAAATGAGTAGCTGGTGCGGCGGCACTGCGAACACACAATTCCGCGAACCGGCGGCTCGCTTTCCATAATTGACGGGTAATGACCCGGGACTTCGGCGCGACTTTTTAAGGAGAGCTCGCGAAAGTTAATTTTAAACTTGCAAAAATGAAATTTCGATTAATTCATCCCCCGCCCGCCGCGAGCACGGAGGAAAGTGGGTTAGACCGCCGCAGCGGCGGGCCCTTCAATTAGCGAAACCGCGCGAGACGGGACGGAGAGAGAAAGAGAGAGAGAGAGAGATTGTTCCCGGTGAGTTTAACTTCGCGCCGAGACGAAAAAAAAGACCTCGCGCGTATCGGCCGACGTTAACTGCAACCAATTCCCCGGCACCCTCTTCCTCCGCGGGGCCCCCGGGCCCCTCGCCGATCTCGGACGATCCTCGGGGGACGTTTTACGCGTTACCGGGGCGCAGTTAATCATAGCACCGCGGAGCAGCGTTACGCGGTCGTTACGGTAATGAGTTTCCTCACCGATCACCGTGAGATTCACTTGGAAGTTCTTGGTCGGCGAGTTCTTGAAGTCCACCCGGCATCTGTAGATCCCCTCGTCGTCCAGCTGGACCGCCTCCAAGGAGAGCGCGGCCGGCTTCGTCACGGTGACGAAGTAGGCCCTGGGTCCCACGACGGTGCTGTCCGACCAGTTCAGGGCCTTGTTGAACGCCCGTCCCCGCACGTCGAAACTGTAATCGTGCATTTCACACCGATCTTCTGAATAACCGGCGAATCACTTTCAAAATTCCCCTTCTTTCTCCCCTTACAAACGCGTACCCCGCGAGCTCCGTGGAGCTCTTACTCCCTTCGCAAATTCTCCTCCGCGGTCCGGCCGCAGGCTGCTTACCTGTAAATGGGCTTCACCGCATAATCGCGGAACCAAAGGACCATGTAGACGCGATCCTCTCGCGTGGACGGCTCAATGTCGCAAGGCAAAGTGGCGGTGCGGCCAAGTACGGCGCTGACCTTAGACGTGGACACTGGAGAAGATGAAGAAAGGTGATTAACGCAGTTAATTGCCGGTGGACTTTGCGACACCAGCGTGTCCTATCGATTTGTGCGCGAGACTCAACAAATTGATATTTAATTAGATAAAGCGGCGCCGCGTATCTATCGAGCGCAACATTAATTTTAACGTGCATTTTATCAGGGGATTTATTTATTGGACGTGCACCGATCATGCAACATTGAGATAAATTCTTTTAACCGGACCACTCGCGTCACATATTTAATGCGATTGATAAAAGACAGTTATACATTATTCGCGAAAGGATATCGCATATTAATTAGTGGCCGAATGATTTCTCCGCGCTGTAAATGATCACGTTCGATCGACAGCTGCTGTGCTGACGGTTGAAACGAAGGTTTAAGGAATCATGAATTCCTTTCAATGTCTCTCTGATTTCGAATGGTTTCTCTGGAAACCCGCTGTGAACAACAATGCAACGTTTCTTTCCCGGTTAAATCTCATTAAGCTGGACGCTTTAAATAATGTTACTCGCAATACTTGGCCCGTGTTTCTCAGAAGCAAGCGTCACGGGTCGCTTAATAATTGAGTTAATAATTCGGACGAATGCACGCCACGGATGCGTCGTATACAGTATTAGTGCAATTTTGAATTTTAATGAAAATTTCGAAGCCCATTATGTTTAATGACTCACAACGTTTTGCGAATTGCTAATTATATGGTTAATAAGTTAAATGAGCTGTAACGCCGACTTTTATATCACGAAGGAACGCGGAAAGTTATTAAGTTAGTAGAAAGTATTATAAGTAAACCAACTCACAAGCCATTCAGGTAAACGAGATTTAGCAGGGAAAAAGTTGAGATTAAATTTTTTCCCTCTTATTGTTTGGCGTGATTTTAAATTACACCCCGAGTAACGCAGCTGCGAGGATCTTGAACTCTAAGCGAGTCATATCATTAGGTTTCGCGAAATAAAGCCGCGTCAAGGATGTGTAGATATCTTAAGAGGCATTTCCCTCCAATTTAACATTCCACTCTTGACGCGAGAAAGAGTTCTGCCTCGCGACATACAAAAAGGAAGCCGCTTTGCTTCTTACGAATAAAGAGAAACGGGAAAAGCAGCTTGAAAAATATCACTAATGAAGTTCGTTTTCGCGCATAATGGAGAGTTTCCAGCCGGCAGCGCGAAATATAATTACGGCGCATAACATTTCTTTGAGCAAGTTTCACGCTCCGAGTGATTTCCGGTATCGCAACAAGCTGCGTCTGATTTCCCGTTTTCCGATATGCCGCAATTTTCATCAATCGAACGACGTCTGTAACACGAATACGAACTCTTCCGGCAGGATATCGCTTTTACGTTTGTTTGTGACGCCCCGATGAAAAATGTACATGCCACGAGCCATTTATCTTTTTTAGCATCGTATCGGCGCGATTATTATCTGTTCCATCTATTTAAACGCGTGTCATTTTTTATGCGGAAGGCATTTCAAAGATATAAATAAAAACTGACAAGGCGCGAATGCAACTGGAAAATAGCTGTGAATAAAAGTTCAAGATAAGATAGCCGTTCGCGTAATTACGTCGGGGGAGGAAGAGAAAAAAATATTGAAAATACGAGTGGAAATTTTTCAAACAGCTGCAAGCGGGATGGATTATAAATTCAAAACTTGTAAAAGCTTCGCACTTTTGATCAAGGCATTAACCGTATATGCATTAACAGGAACTTATTTATTATTTCATCACGTTTTAAGGGAGCCTTGCTTTTGCGTTTTGTGACCCAGTTTTATTTTCAAAATGCCATAACTTGGTAAATATCGATTCTAACAGTTTTCAATTTCATGACTTTGTCAGTTTTCCACTTTTCAATATGCATTTATGAAATACGTATTGGGTTCCATTTTGCGCACAAAAGCCATATAGAGTTCCATTCTGCGCCGGACATGCTGAGTGTGCACGGCAAACGAAGCTACCAGCGGAATTAAGGGACCCATTGTGGCTCTGATCAAGGAAAATTTTCCTTCTTTGTTAATCTTTGCCAATATTTTATATACATATATACACACACCACACAACGAAATAATAATATAATCTAAAGAAAAGCGGCGGGAATCGCTAAGCGTAGCTTCACTTAACCACTTCCTTCCCCCCCGGTATTTTTGCGAAAAACCGACCGCAATATCCTTTCTGTTTTTTATTATTCAATCTTCCCCTCTTCCTCCCCTTTTTTAATAACGATCAAAATAAAATACATTTTTTTGCGGAAACTCATACGCACTCACATACATACTTCTTTTTGTGCACCTACTCTCTCTCTTTTTTTTTATCGCATTTTCACATTTCGTTAAGGAAAAAGAAACAAGAGTAACAAACGGTCGTTTCGTGTCCCAAAATCGCGAGATAAATTTTTTCCAACTACGCATTCCTTCGTTAACTTACGAATATCGATGTTTCCGCAACGGGAACATTGAGGTACCGATAGTTTTCGAGTAATTAGCAATTGGAGAACTCTCATTCCAAATTAAATTGAACCGTCAATTTTAGAAGTAAAATTTCATTAAATCGTGCCTCGAGGGATCGATGAATATTACTTCATTATTAAGTAAATGAGTGTATTTATCAACTTTCAATGGACGGTTGCTTCAGCGAACTTTTCAGGCTCGAGTCGCCGGGAGAACGAAAATTAAAACGTTACTCGTAGAAAATGCCACTGGACGATCCCCTTTGTCAACGGGAAAATCTGGCCGGTAGTTTCGGGACACGCGCTCGACAGCAAGGGGATAACCACTTGATGTAATCGTGGAAGAATGTCTCCGAAATCATTACGACATCCTTAGGAAATCCCCGCGTAATCGTTTTGTCTTAATTTTCAAATTTCTTCACTTGTTAGACAATAAACATTATATTTGAACATTTTCTCAGCTTGTTTTCACTTTCCACAAAGATTTACTTCTTTTAGTGAATATCCAAATATATTTCATAGTGCACACTTATAAGCGCGTATTCTTTTCATAATAAGACTGAAGTAGCTGCTGTTGGAACAGCAGCGAGGTGAAACGTTGATACACCTTTGCGCGCAAATGTGGAACAATAAACAGTAAATACAAATGCAAAATTATTTTTCGTTAAGACCACGGTTAGACTAGTGGAAAAAGTGGGGAGCAAGGAAACACACGACCGAGTACTACAATCTTAACTGAAATTACCTCTACAAGCAAATACTCCCCAGTAAAATAAGGAAAATATATTTTGAGGAAATCTAACAGCTCTTTGGGGTTTAGCAACGTTACATATTTGTAAAGGCGCACGTAAGAAAATTATTTGCAATCGGATTGAAATCGTACGAAATCAAATTGAAATGGTGTAGTCGGTGGGACAACATTTTAGGCAGTGGTTACCCCCTCGCGCGGGTCAGGCAAGTGGTTAACGTCGGTGGTTCGTGCGACCGGTTCGTACCTAGGTCATCGTCCTTATCCCAGTTGCCGCTGGCGTTCACGTAGACGACCACGGCGAATATGTAGCCGCTAATCACGAGTCTCACCGCTATCTCGGCCAGCGTCCCGAGTGCCATCCCACGTAGGGGATGCGACACCTTCGCCGGGCACTTGGGTGGCACGCTCAAATCCGTCGTTCCCTGCATAATGCCACCCCGCGGGTACGGCGGCCCCTTATTGTCATTCCACACCAGGAAGGACCTGCCCCCGGCCGGCTCCTCGTCCCGGCGGCGCGTGCAGGACGCACACCGACTCACCGGCTCGAGCGTGGATCCCTCAAGTCCGAACGCCCGCTGCCGAGGCGCATCGAAGTGCCCGACCGACAAATCCGCGCCGCCTCCTTCGCACTACTGCGCCCCTTCACTCTCGTCGCACTCGTTGTATTCACTGCTAGATCGGTGCGAGGGGATTGCCGGGCCTTCTGTTACTTTGCAAGGTGCATCTCGCGCTACTTTTTATATTGTTGCATTCATTTGCAGTCGAATTTTGTGCGTTAAGAAACTAAGAAGTATCTCTGTACAGGCAGTAAAATTTATTTGAGCAAAGTCCTTCGTTGAATTTACTTTCACCGTGAAATAATAGTTAGACTTGCAAATTTTCGACACTTTTCGTGCAATTGTAAATATTGATAAAATTGACGACAAAGAATAAAAGGGGTGATCGTGTCTGGAGACACAAGTGGACAGTCATGCGGACAAACCTTTTGCATCAACTTAATATTTTAGGATAACGTTCTCGCGCCTATTACCGTCACTATTTTTATCCTTTCCCCGATCGATCCGTTGCTAAAATATATCGTCGTTTTTTTTTTACTACGTATCGAGTTCAACAACGGCTCGGTTGTTCTCACGTGGTTGCCTTCGATTACCCTCTCTTAACTTTATTGTCCTCCGGATTTAAGGGTGTTCAATTGATCTCCGTCTCTCTCTTTCTCTCTTTCCTTCTCGTTGCAGCTGTGCCACGTTATTTTCCATCAAACTCCTCTCAAACAATAGATTCTCGACGGTAACGCGATTTCGTCACGCAGCTCTCCTCGCTTGTACCGTCCTTCTACGAATCACGCAAATTCTCCCGTTGTCCTCGCTGCGATTTGTTAACGTCCGCTTATCGTTGTCGATTACGTCCCGGCATTCGTCACTCGTCCAGGAAGATGCATGGAGGTCCAGATTACTCACCGTTCAAATTGACGCCTGTCGCCGGCTCAAATAAAGATGGACATTTGAAAACATCCGGCCGGGATCGGAATCCCGTCGATATCCCTCGTCGCTTTATGATCGATCGTTACAAATTATTTTCGCCGGTGCGTCGCGCGCGTGTTATCGTCGCCTCGCGGCGGGCTCCGTCGACTCGGTTTAACGCACACTTTTACACAGAGGCGGAGGCCGCGGGAGATCTCTTTAAGCAAATGAGTTCTCCTCGGTAGTGCAGCCCGAGCTACCACGGGTAGCTGGGCCGGTCCGCCTGATCAAGCGCCGACCCTCTTCCACTGGCTGCACACGATTCTAATTTCGATCCACTCTACTTATCCCGTCTCCTCCCGAATTCATTCGCGTTATTGTCGCGCACCTCGCCCCTCGCGCTTACCCCACGTCTGGCAAGTTCCTCGCCGGGCGCGAACGAAAGGATTAGTCGGGGCAACTTTGTTCCCCCGAGTCGACGGACAATCGTTAATCACTTGATTAATCGACGCACTCTCGCTACACTTGGACACGTATCTCGTCGCACGTTGAAATCGGCCCCGGACACGATCCACAGGTCCCGGGACGCCGGGGATGCCTTCTTGTTGTCGCGACAGACGTTTGTTAACTCGTTTTAACAATTCTCGCCGGCTTGAGCGAAGAGACGCGCGGGCGCCTCGGCGCGCGGGGCGCTACTCGAAGAATCGTCCCGGCTCGGGTCGGTAAATTCACGTCTGAGTTACTCGGTTCAAGTTATATTTAGTCAGTTCTATTAACAGCCGGAACTTCTTAGCACTTGCAAAACAATCCGCCGTCTCGGGAGAGGACAAATTCCCTCTTTCTCCCGCGTATCTCCCCCCCGTCTCCGTCCCTCTGTTCCGTCGATTAATCAAAGGGGAGTCTTATTGTCATTCCGTCCGAGATCAGACAGCCACTTCCTCCACTCGCACCCCGGCGGCGAGAGGGCGAAGGGGGCGAAAGGCAGGCAAGGGAGCAGGACGGGGCCCGGCGGGGGATGCTTCGCGGTCTGATCGTCTCGCGAGCGTTCGAGAGGAGTGATTTCACCGCGACGGTATTCTCCAACGATTTTCCACCCCTAAAGGCCTCCCACCCCTCTCCTCTTCCTTTCTCTCTCTCTCTCTCCTCTCCCCTCTGTCTCCCTCCCTCTCGCTCTCGCTCTCCCTTACCTCCAAGGTAGACGGCCTCCTCCCACCGTCGACACCGCGGCGATGTCCTCCGGCGAGGATCCTCTCGAGGTGGCGGGTGCAGCGGGGGAGGGAAGAGGACGACAGACACGCTCTCCGAATAGTACGAGGATCTCTCTTCGAGGAGTCCTCCTCGGCAGCCCGCCTTAATGTTTCTTAATTACCCGCGTTCATTAATCACCGGGTCTTTTGATGTCCGCCGAACGGTTTCTTTCGCCGCGTGATTCGCGCGCGCGCGAGAGAGTAAGAGCGAGGGAGCCGGGGCTCGTCCCGAGGCACGTCCCGAGGCACGCTCGAGCACTCGAGCGGAAGGCTCGGGGGCCTCGCACCTGAAATGGCGCAACGCGTCCTGAACGGAGCACCGCCTTTCTCCGCGGGGATTATCGTCCTTCCGGGGGCTGCGCCTCCCCTCGGGGAGGCTCTAGGGCTCTCGCGGCCGTTAGGCGATTCGACAATGGCGATGACAGATCGGTGGTCGACCCCCGCTGCACGAGGCGTGCACTCGGACACGATACGCTGCGTTGTTATTCCGCTGCTCCTCAATTTCCGCCGTGATCGATCATCCCCCTCGTGTTATGCCGCGGATCTCCCTTCTCTCCGCCAAGAAAAGACCGTCGAAAATAGAAGGTGTATATAAGGCGCTGTCGCGCCGTAAAAAGAGCGACGATATAAAACGCACATGTAAAAAACGGCAGAATACTCGGCGAGCCGACGAAACACTCTCCACCCCTCCCGACGGGCTCGGTGAAATTCCCTCTCGAATTAATCGACTCTATTTTCCGACAGCGGCGTTCCGTTTTTCATCGACGTGAATCGTTCTACTTCTTGACAGCGCCAAAATTTTCACCGCAGTAGTTACGGGTGGTCGTACACGGCCGTCATGCAAGATCGTTCTCGCCGAGCCTGTCTCTCTCTCTCCCCCTCTCTCAAAGATGCAAAGGGTAATTTGGGATCAATTTGATTCAGCTCTTTCCAGTTCTTTTCGCTTCGCCTCTCAACGGCCGCGTAATTGACAGCCGGGCGATTTTTTTCCGCAGCAGTCGCGCACAGTGGATCGCTCGCGATTCCTCCCTTCGGGAAAGCCTTTGAAATCAGTCCACGGAGGTGCCGATCACACGCGCAATCACCTCGGGCGAGTCTCGTTTTACCAGCCGGCTAGCAAAGGCCCGAACATCCCCGTTGTCGCTTCTCACGCTCTTCCCGTGGAGATCGCGCACACACTCGCCGCGGGAAAATCTCGATCGCGAACCGGCGGCGGCGTCGGCGGCGTCGGTGGCGGCGGGTCGACGACACCGGCTGAATTTCCCACGAAATTTCTCGCCTTCGGCGCGAGGCGCGGCGGCTTCAGCCGGTGCGTCGCGAACGACAGCCTCCTTTCGCTCCCGAAAAACGGCCAAGCCACGACTCCTCCGCGGTGACGCGTGCTGCGCTGGGTCGCGCGTGCGAGAGACGACGCGCTTGCACGCTTCCTCGTCGCGCGCGGGCACGCCGCTATAACCCGCGCCGCCAGAGAGAGAGGACGACGACGCGCGCGAGAGACGGGGCGCCGATCGATTCGCGAGTCGGTCCGATCCGGCCGCCTCGCGTTTCGACGCGTTTCGATGCCCGCGCGATGTACAACCCCCTAACGCGCCGACCAAGGCGGTGGTGGAGGCGGCGGCGGTGGTGGAGAACGTGCCGAGCGCGCTGCCGCGCAGGGCTGTCGCGCGCGGGCGCCGCCACGGGGTGTCCCGGAATCCGCCGAGAACGCGTGCACGCGCGCCGCTGTCTCTCGACGCCCGCGAGCTTCCCCGCGATGCGTTTCACGCTCGATGTTAGCCCGCGACTTGGACGGTCGCCTGTTAAGCTAAACTGGACGGCTGAGAATTCGCTGTCTCTTTATGCCGAGCGAGGGCTCGCGAAGCGGCTGAAACCTCGATCCGCTTGTATCAAAAGAGAGAATTTATTTGACGCACTCTCTGAGGGGAATTTGCGAAAGTCGCGATTCGATTTCGCGTCTTGCGACCACTTTTCTCTCTTTCGCTTCCGAGGAGAGAAAAATTCGTACGCGCGTTCCGCCATGTATTGCTCGGATAAATCGTGGGAGAACGTGTTCACGAATTTCGGCCGTTGCGCTAACTTGCCTCGTCCTCGCGCGTGAAAGTTAACGAGAGCAGCAGCGAGCGAGGTCTACCCTAAAGCTCTCGTCTACAGACTTTCCTGACGACTACCTGTATTTATTGCGAGTGCGGCTGCGCAGGCGGTGCATTCACGCCGTCGCCAGGATCGGAGGAAAGTATTCATGAGAAAACAAATTGGAGGCACCGGGATCTAGCTGGTATACGGGGTGTTTCATGAAGTTTACATCAAACTCGGGGGAGCGTGCGCTCGGCAAATTTGAGATCAACTTTTCCCTCGCGGAAAAAAGTTTAGCGCGAGCCAAGTTGTCGGCCGACTCAGCCTTGACAATTCAAACAAAGATCGCGTAAACTTAATGGCTAATAATGACTTTCGTTCACGCCGAGACGCCGAAATAATTTCCAGCGCCAGTTTCAATCACGGGGGAAATGTTTGACGTCGGAGGTCCCGGGGAGGCCGGGCGGTTTTCAGCCCCGAAGTAAGAAGTCAATTAGCAAATGTCTCGAAATTAATTAGATATTAATTATTAAATGACTTCCCGAAGTTCGAGGGCGAAAGAGCGGCGGCGGAGCCGCGCGCGTGCGAGATCTCGAGCGCGCGGGGGCGAACGTCAACTCGGGGCCGAGCTCGAAATCGAGTTCTCCCTCGAACGCAGACGCCTCGAGAGTCAAGAGAAACGAAACGGTTGCCGCGCGCGTCTTCCCCCGTGATCGAGAGAGGACACACCCTGTATTTAGTGGTTCGCCGGCAAAATGACCGGGCCATCTGTCTTGCGAGGTATCAGCGGGGGAGGACGAGGCGTCTGCCAAGATAATGCGGGGCGGTAGGAGGAGCCTCCGGCCGGGGGAAAAAAAAATAACGAGCACGATCATCTAACGGATCCTGAAGGGAAGCCGGGACTTTTTTCCCCGTATCCAATCCAACCCTGCGTAGTAATAGTCTCGCCCTTACCGAGCGAAGTCACGATGTTTCGGGGGGGTGTGGGTGATAGACACAGGAGCGTATAACACGACACCTGCGCTATTACCGAGAGCCTCGCGAGCGGATCGACGAGAAAATTTCTGCCCTCGTCCTACGGCAATTCCAGCTGCGAGTCGTTAACGCGACTCCTAGGCGTCGATTCTGTATCTCACAATATAGCGAAAACGCTAAAAGTGAGAACGGCTTTGCCTCCTTCTAAAGGGCCAGTTAGAAAGCGTCAGAGCTACTCGCTTTTAGCATTTTTATTATAGCTTAATAGCGAATTCGGCGGATTATACCAGTGCGCACTAAGGCTTGTTTACGGTGCACTCTTATATTTAAGGGCCGGAGCAGAATGGCTGTTTTCTATTCTTAAGGGGGTGCTGAAGTCATTCTGCACTTTTGGCACTTTGGCACATAATTTGTATATTACACAAATATTTTCACGAATTGACACTTTTAGGAGCAAAAAGTGCCAAAAGTGCAGAATCACTCCAGCGTCCCCTAAAGACACAAGACAGTTATTGTTACTTTAAGACTTACTTTAACAAAGATTTAAAACACGAAACATTGTCTTAAGAGCACAAGACAGCCATTCTGCTTAGGCCCTAAGGGTCGCCTTAAATACTTTTTGAAATACTTCTTAGCCAGTAAAAAGATCTGTATGGTATTCGTACGGGTCATTTTCTTGGCTAAACAATTTTTGGACACGTACTCGAGACTAATATAAATATAATCGTAGACTCTGAACCTTGGTGTGAGCTCAGTGCGCACTAGTTCAAGCCGCCGAATTCGTTACAAGATACAGAATTGACCCCCTGGCCCCGCGCTGCCACGGCGTTCCTTTGTTTCTTTTCTTCCACGGTACAAGGGAATTTCCGTCGCTTGCGAGGGAATTACCGGGTGACAAACTTGAATGATTTAATTGGCACGAAAGCAATAACGTGTCACTTTCCCCGCGAAATTATTCACGCTGCAAAGTAAATCCATTTATGCCGACGTCCCGATAACTCGGCATCTCGACATCCCCTGTTGAATAAGTCGCGAGGATTAACGCGAAATAAATATCCCAACGTTCGACTCGTTTTTTTTGCAGCGCACGAAAAGGATTAAAAATAAATGCTTAGCTATCTGGCTGCGCGTCATCTCGACAGGAGGCCGCGTTAATCTTTGCGTATTCAATGAAACATGTGCATTTTTGAAAGACGTTCTAGTTCTTCGTGCTCCTTACGTCTATGACATAATTGACTTGGTTTTAGCATGCGAGAATATACCCAGCGAAATCCGTAGATAACGATAAATCGATGACACATACGCGCCACCGTGTACCCTTTCTTAGTGGAAATCTTTTTTTTAGCAACGCGGCAAATGTTAATGCGCGAGTTCCTTTCGCCATCTGTGCGACCTGAATTTTGATTTAATTCGAACTAAGTTTTGTAATATCAGGGCAATTACGGAGTACAGCTTTTCTGCAACCTAAAACGGAGATTATATATAGACAGCAAGTTGCCTTCGCGCGCGGCACAATATATTTATATCATAATATATTACCTCAAAAATGGAGTAATATATTAAGTCCCGCACTTAGTACTTAATCCACGTTTTCGGGCATCGAATCAATATTCATTACAAGCCAAATACGATTAAATCAATGTCACTAAGGATAAAATGGTCAAGTCGACGTTTCGCGTGTCCATTTTAGGCGGAATAATAGAAATTTAGGTGTCGCGCGTGATGAATAATTTTCGTCGGCGGTAATTGATTATCGACTCGAGTGCCGTTATCGTTGATTAATATTATAGAGACATCGGGGGATTATCCGGGAAGGAAATCACTTACGAGCGTTTTTAAGGGTGGGAGAGCGGAGGCCCGCGACCTTCTTTGTGAGGCTACGTCGCGAGCAGACGACGTTAGGGGTGGAATCGGGACAGGGGTGGCTCGATATTCGGCTGTCGGGGTGGTCCTCCGAGCTGTCGCGGGGACGCGCTTATCTTCCGTATCAATAACGTCATTATTTTACATTATGTCCTATTTGGGAACGATTTGAATACGGGGGAGGAAAAGTTATACGCTCAACGGGAGGGCTCGAGTATTTTTTTATTACGCTGCGGCATTTATGGCACTTGAGAGGCCTCCGATCGCGGGATATATACAAATTAGCGCGTCCTCTCTTTCGCAGTTGAGATTATGACACGGTTAAATAGAGGAAAGTTAATTAACTATTTTTTCCCACTTCTTGCGAAAACAAGCCGCGGATGCGAAACTGTAGAAGACCATCCTGCGGACAGATTCGCTCTGGTTTTCAAACAGTTTATTCGTGTCAAGAGAGAAAAGTGTATCTTTTTAAAATACAACCGCAGAAAAAATTTGCGGATCCAATGCTACGCTTCAATGTATCACAAAATAGGATCGATATAGCGGCACTAAACTCTAGAATAAAATGATAGTATGTATCGTCTTTTGTCGAGTATCGCGGTGCCAACTTCGTGCGTTGTAAGATGGAGGGAAAATTGATTCTAACCGCAAGAATATATAAACATTTATATAAGTTACTCTTGTCTCAATATAGTAAGTCTGTTGGGTCTGCAAGTGGATTGCCAACTGTCTTTTTTTATCCAGAGTATAAGTTACTGTTGCCTCGATACAGTAAGTCTGTTTTAATTCGATAGAGGAGAATAAAAATTGTAGATTTTATTTTGATATCGTCTTATTTTTATACCAAATGAGGTCGTGATAAATATAAATGCGTCAGGAATATTTTTTGTCTCGGTGACAGAAATTCTTTCTGAGGGTGTACGTAAAGACGGACGACGGGGCGGGCCGCGAAAATTACCCCGTTCCTTGCGCAACCGCGTCAATTTAACGCGTTAAATATTCAATAAGCGAAAGTGCATCGTAACGAAAATGATTAATATTAACTAATTGCGTCAATATTTATCTCGCATTAAACGCACGCAGCTGACAACATTAACCCGACGAGCGCCCGTGAAAATCTCCAATTGCGTGAACGCGAATTGGCCTCTCAGGGCGATATTCATAATCAGATCTTACGCTCAAGTTCGTCTTAAGATCATCTCTAGATACTCCGTAGCCAGTGAAACGTTTTATACAGCATCTTTAGATAATTTCAAGGCGATCCCGAATGTAAGATCGGACTATGAACTTGATCTCCTCGTCGAAGATCGTCGAAAATTTTCCGATTAAAATAAAACGGACAGACGCGGACGGACCGCGAGACCTCCCTCTCTCACCCCTCTTCCTCCCCCCCCCCCCACCGCGATCTTGATCGACTCGAACAATGCGGGAACGAGAGTTACCGCTGCGCTATTATCCGCTCGCAGCCCCGACGGGAAGCGGCGCCGGGTGACGAAGTTGTACGGCGAATTGACTTGTTACCCCCGGCCCCGCTTCGACAGCTCCTACGGCGTTACGGTATGCATGACGATGCGCGTGTCGACCGAAAAGCGACGAGGTGTCGCGTGCGTGCGTGCGTGCGTGCGTGCGTATGTGCGTGCGTGCGCGTTAGATCCGAACGCGGCTCCCGTCGCCTTTGGGCGTTTCCGCAGGGCGATCGTTAACGCCGCCGCCACCCGCATCCAGAAGTGTCGAATGCAAGACCGATCTTTTCGAAACTGTCAGTCTGTCGTCGGACACAAACTGCGGAGAAGGGAGGGGAGGGGAGAAGTAGAGAAAGAGAGAGAGAGAGAGAGAGAGAGAGAGAGAGAGAGAGAGAGA
>NW_011967233.1:2726194-2729357 GCF_000949405.1 Vollenhovia emeryi | reverse complement strand
ATGAGACTAAATTAAATGAAGTTAAATTAAATTATACCGGTATGGCGCGCGGAATAAAATGGAATATGATAAGGCAAAAGTAGAAAGAGGGGGGGGGCGAGGGCGAGGGATGAGGGAGAAGAGGAGGGCGACCGGAAGAGCGTCGAATAGAAGGGCATCGACGGTTCGCGGCGAATTGAGCGACGCGCGCGCGGGGATGAGGCGAAAACGCGCGCGACTCGTTTCGAACGGGAGCGCGCGGCCCTTGGCACGCTTCTTTTCGCAAAATTACGGCGCGGATCGATCAATCGCTCGCGCGCGCGCGCGCGCGCGCCGCCTCTAACCCCGCGTGTAATGATGCGCATTGTGCCGATCCCTTTTTCATGCGACACACGAGGGCCGAAGGGGGGAGGGGACGGGCCGATGGACACGCGTGAATGTTTCACGAAGATACGGCCGGTCGGGGCGAAAGGGCGACGTAATTACGAGCGGGCCGCAATTTTGCGCGCTGCGGATATCCGCACTCGATAGATCGAAATCGCGGGCGGGCAACACGGCAGGTCGGTCAGCCGGTAACTAGGAGGGGGCGGGGGGGGGAGGGGGAGGGCGCCGATCGATCGGATTCATCGCCGGCGCTATACGCGCTCGATGCCCAAGACGAGCCCTGTCCGCGCGGCGTCGTTGCGAAAATATTCATGCCTGCCGGCCATTCATGTGTAATTGAATTCGAGCATATAAGCGCCGCCTCGCCCCGCCGCCCCCTCGCGTCCTCTTTCGCCTCACCCCCTTTCTCGCTGTCTCTCTCCCCCTCGCTCTCTCGTTTCTTCTTTCTATGCGGCAATTTATGCCGCAATTTCAGGCCGTCGCTGGAAACGCAGACGGAGGGCGTACTTGAAGCGACAGCCACTTTGACAATCACTTTGCGACGCGATCGTCCCGTGGCGATCGAATCGGCCGGCGCGCGTGCAGGCTTTAGAACGCAATTCTGTTATTACCGCGCGTATTAATGCTCTCGCAACGCCCGCCGACGGACCGGCCCCGATATTGCCTTTATATTTGGAATGCTTTTAGGAGGAGCGGTTTAATTAAACCGTCTACGCGTCGTTTCCTCCGGGTTTTTCAGGTATAACTCTGCGAGAGCGAGTCGACCCCCCTGCCCGCCCCTTTCGCCGCGGCGGAATCGATATTCAATAATGATACATCAATAAGCGTCTAATAAATGTTTGGTAAATATCGGGACGCATATTAATCTCGCTGTCTAAATATTAGCCGTGGGCGAGATCAAAGCCCGCGAAAGCGAGACGCGCGAGCGGCTCGTCTCGGTTTTTTCTCGGACCTTACGCTATAATGTAGGTCGTGTCTCTCGCGCGGCGCGGGAGCCGCTTCTACCCCGCCCCGCCGCGTTCCTCTCGTTCGCTTTGCCTCGCGTTTATTATTCGAACGCGGGGAAAATGCGCTTTTTGTTCCTCCCGGGGTGAGGATACGCGCCGCTCGGCCGCCCGGCGTTTCGGCGCGTCGCATCCTCGGACGGCGGAATTATGCAGAAGGAAATTTTGACGCCTGGATATACCCGCCGCCTCGTTCCGCCCGTAATCGACCTTTGCGTGCCTCGAGTGCGGCCTTTACACTCTCGGCCCGTTATTTTTAGTGTTTCCTCCCCTCGCCGGGACGGCCGCGCGGCGAAACGGCGTCGCGCGGATATGGGTCGAGAATTTTTCACCGCGCCGCCCCGACGTCTCGTTACGCGTTTAGGCGTAATTAAAAACGCCCGGAGATCCTCCGAGGCGCCCGCACGTTTGTCATTGCTCGCGCTGTTTCGCGAGCTCCCTAACGAGACACCCGCGGTGGAGCCATTTCGTCCTCGCTGTTCCTTGCAATTCCGATAATTACTGCATGACGGGCGTTTCGATGAATTCGGAGAGACTCGGGCGCTCTCTCTCTCTCTCTCCCTCTCGCTCGTTGAAAAGGGAATCGATCGCGCGAGAAGGGAAAATGAGGCTATAATCCTCGAGATATCCCGCGTACAGTTGTACCGTACCCGGCGTTCACTTTTTTTTTATCATTTTCGATGCGGCGGAATATTTTGAAATTTATTCGCTGTCGCCAATAAAGGGAGATCAGAGGTACCGGCGAAGGTATATTATTTGAATAACGCTTGTATTTATCGGATCGGTATTTTCATAACTCCCTTTCTCTCTCTCTCTCTCTCTCTCTCTCTCTCGTCAATGTTTTTAATGGTCAGTGTTATTTGCCCGTATATTTCTATTAAAAACTGACGTTTTATTATTTAACTCGTCTATTCATATTTGAAAAAAAAATACCCCGCGGATAAGGACGTCGTTTTCAATCATTTTTAATTCCGGACGTAGATTACTTTTAATCCTTTGAAGAGTTTTAAAATATAATGTATATTATATTCCCTCTCGCTCTATCTTTATCCCTCCTTTTACGGCTACCGTTCGCGGAGCCAGTAATATAAAAATATACGTTCCTAAAATAGAAGTATAGCCCAAGCGTGGCGCATTGCCTGACGTAAAAATGGCGTAAATCTTTATTACAACGAATAAAATTAGCGTACGCGTACCTATTTATACGCGTGACACGCGAGCCGCGTATTTCTCGGTAAAGAGAATAAAATTCACCGTCTACGTCAACCTGTCTTTATAATCCCGCGAGATATCGCCCAAAGATATTTTTCCCCTCTCCCTGGTCGACGAATGCATTTCCGTTGACGTTTATCTCGCCGGTGTAATTCGCGATCAATTAGTTACTTTAATGAGGCTGGCGAATCGGACAGTTTTTGCGAGAAGATCGAATAAAGGACAGAGATGGGCGAGGGACGGTAGGGCGGGGGGGGGGGGGGTATTAAAACTGACGTGCAGTGTCCCGGAATATCTCCCTGTAGAAAGATATAGCGATAAAGGTCTTGATCTTAATAAAAAAAAAATTCGAAATTGCATTTTTCCGAGCCAAGATTGCAAGGACCGTAATTCACTGCGAATTTTTAACGTTTAACTTTAAATGTCCCCGTAAATGAACCTGAAATTAAAATTGTATCAAGGCGAAGTCCGCCGGAGAAATCAAATTAAAGATTTTATTAAGTTAAGCTTATTTCGCGAGGGGACTTCGAAAGAGAGAGGAGAGAGAGAGGAGAGAGAGAGAGAGAGAGAGAGAGAGAGAGAGA
>NW_011967233.1:2704485-2725788 GCF_000949405.1 Vollenhovia emeryi | reverse complement strand
AGAGAGAGAGAGAAAGAGAGAGAGAAAGGGAGTAATTCCGATCGCTAATAACTCAAAGGGAATTGATGCGCCGATACATATTTATCGGAAAGGGGTCATCATCGCTTTTAAATGGAATAAAATATTCGTGGCGCGCACCACCGCGATACCGGATGTAGCCGTTCATCGCGGCTGTCTTTCCCGAGCGAGGAACGAGAGAGATTTAAGAATATCCGGGCGTCGTTTCCAAAACGGGGAAGGATGCGGAAGACGCGCCAAAAGGACGAGAAAGATTTCATTCTCGCTCGTCGCGACGTCAGTCAACTTTTGAAAGGGTAGGACTGCTAAAAATCGATATTGTATACGAACCGGGGAACGTCGCGTTTGGTCGCAACGTTCCATCGGCGAGCTCGGTTCTTTCTTTTTTCCTTCTCTTTCTCTCTTTACGAATTTTAGGTAACTCAACGGTGAAATGAGAACTGCGCGCGGTCGATCACCGCGCCCCGGCGATACACACCCACACACGTGTTCTGTTAATAATAGCATTATATTTGAAATAGTAATGTTTACAACATACAATTGCAATTTGTTACTACAGTTCCAAGTGTTCGATAATGTCTCTCGCAAAAGACGTCACGCACCATCGTCTCGTTCCATTCACGAAATATTTCTTACTTCACGCCCCTCTCTCTCTCTCCCTCACACACGCGCACGCACACTCTCGCGTTCTTTCTCTCCTCTCATCTCGTCAACTTCAACCATCGCTATGCCTAGGGTAGCTCGCGAGTCACAGGGGGGGTCGGGGGGATGGAAGCGGCAAATCTAATCGCAGACTAACGGCGTCGAAAAATAAGCCGGCGTGTAATGTACAGTAACGGATGCACGCACCCCCCCGGCGAGGGGGTACAGCGGGGAGGGGGTGTGGTGCGGAGTAACCGAGGCGACAGGCGGGCCGGAAATCAATCAATCTCAACGTGTATATTGTCGCATGTATTGGTGTATATCTGTAGACGCTCGAGAGCGCTATCCGAAATCCCGAGTCACGTGTCGCGGCTCGGCGAAGACGCTGCCGCCTCTCCATCCTCTCATTCGCTCTCACTTACTTTCTCTCTTTCTCTCTCTCTCTCTCTCTCTCAGTTTTCTTCTTCATTTCGCTCTGCGTGCAGTTACGGTAATCGTAGAACTAATTGCTCGCGCAATTAATAATTGTCTTTCTCTCTCACTCTCACTCTTACACACACATACACACTCTCTCTGGCTCTCGCTTGCTCGCTTTCTCTCTCTCTCTCTCTCGTGATCAGCTGCTGACGCTATATCGAGTTCTATGTAATCATAATCGTGTACCTATGGACTATGGCACTTGGTGCAGCTAGAGTTGAGATTTACGGGTTGGATACGGCTTAAACGGTGTGTCGTTTAGGTACTTATCGTTTAGAGCGTTATCGATGCTGTCGGTTAGAGTATAGTGGTATGCGAGACACTCGGTAATTCGTGTGCATTTTTTTCCCTCCTCCCCGTTTATTATGGTACACGGAGGGGGGGGGATGGGGGTGGAGGAGGGTGGCGGCCCCCGCGGTCCGAGCACGCGAGCCGCGCTCCGTCCCGGGGCCCGGCCGGGTTTCCTAAGGGCTTCCGCCGTCGACGGGGAGGGGGGGAGGTCGGTTGGCCGTTTGCCCGAACCTTTTCCGCACCCCTCTTTGCGAGCGTACGCGTCATTAAGCGCTCTCAAATGAGCCAATTTAGCGACACCGCCGTATCGCGCGTCGGGGCCGCGCAAGACCGCGTGACCCGCGCTCGAAAGTGATTTATGATGAAAGGGTCAAGGTTTTTCTGCGCCTTAAACACCCTTTGTGACCGACTTTACGACTTCCCCGGCCCCTTCTCGCGGCCCCTTCAACTGTAACGCGAGCGGAGATAGGTAATTCTATTAGCCGAGCGTAAAGCGACGTTGATGCAGCCGGAGCTTTTATGTCGCGGGCCACGGTTAATTAACTCCGGTTTAATGGTTCGCGTTGCGCCGGGAATCATTATTCCAACTATTTTTGTGAAAAATTGTCGCGCGAGGGTGGGGCGAAGGATCGATAAGATGATTAATTGTCATGTTAAGTAAACGCGACCAATGTGATGTCACGCGCGGCGTTCGGTCCAATAACGATCACTCGTGCCGTCGACTGCGCATCTTCCGCGCATCGGGATAAGAACAATCTATCTGATAATTAAACGTACCAATTATTTCCTCCCACGCTCGAAATTATCAAGGCAGTGCGCGCGACAATATCGATCGCTCGTTTCCATTTTTTCCAAATATCCTCCCCCCCTAACCCTCGAAAATAAACGACGCGCGAAAACGGAGAGGAAATTAAAAGAGAAAACAAAAGAGACGGATGAATGAGCGTGCGAATTTTATTTTCCACCACGCTCGAAATTATCAATGCGCGGTTGCGCGTGACAAAATCGATCGTCTGTTTCCGTACGCCCCGTCCTATTTATTTCCTAAGTACCCTCGCGGAATGTACGATTTAGGTGTCGCGCGAGATTCGGTGGTACCGCACGAGAAAATATCGACACTCCCGACGCGAGGCGCGCGCGCGCGCGCGCGCTCGAGGCCGTCAGCCGCGCTCGCACGTCAGCCCCGGTCGTCGTCCCTTTAAAGCGGTTCGGTTCTCCAAAGGGACCTCGCGAAAGCGTACCCTCGCGCGCGCTGCACTTTGTGCAACGAACGGGAGCGGCTGCATCGGGCCGGGAGTGAAACATTAATCGCGTTACTTCTTACCCCTAGCCTTACACGTACATATTGTACCGTACACGTCGACGGTCCTGCCCGTCGTGAGCGATCAGCGTAAGCGATTCTCCCCCGCATCGATTCGCTCGGTGCACTCTCCCGTGCACTCGCGAGCGACGACCCGGCGCGCTGTTACGCTCGCACTCGCGCTCGCTACAAATAGGCCAATTTTCGTCCGAGTCGACTCGCGCGAAAAGTCCACCCTCGCCCCGAAAGAGTCCGCTCCGAGATCGAAGGGCGATCGATTCACGGTCCGATTTTACATTCGAGATCGTTTCAAGACCGCGTCCTGTCGAACGAAGCGACCGCCCTGCCGGAAATATTTCTACAAAATTCTACAAAAAGTTAAATGTAACTGCCAGAATCTAAGAAATTCTATGTAAATTTAAAGTTTTGTAAAAATTAACGTGAAAATTCTAGGATCGGAACACTTTTAATTTGTTTTAACTTGTTATTTTTGTAACATTCTACGCAGATGTTTCAATTTTTTAAGATTTTGTTTCTAAAAATTTTGTAACTAGTAAAGTTTTATACTAATTTTTACAAAATTGTATATTTTCATGAAATATTACTTGCAATAATTTCTTGATTTGAAAACATTGTAGTTTGTGATACTATTTCGTAGATATTTTTACAAAAAGATAAATGTTTCAACAAAGATATAAAAATTTCTACAAATTTCTATTTCAAGTCAATTTTTGTAGTTATTTATAGAAATGTTTTCGCTAGGGCGTCTCGGAACGATTTTAAAAATGAGATAGGACCGAGAATCGAAATCGGTAGGTTCGATTCGCGTATTTCGTGCGAGACGAAGAGAACAGAGTACGTTTGCCCGCTTGTTTTTTCTGCTATCGAAATTACGATCGACGAAACTGGCGTGCCGATTTTTACCACGCTCCCTTTTCACTCTTCTTTCGCGTCGACTCGCACGCTCGCGGATCGACCGATCTCCCGAAGTGTAAATCGCGATCGCTGGAATCTCTTGTACAGGAATCAGAGCGAGGCGGAGAGTTTTTTGCGCTCGCCGATTTATTTATTCACGCGGGAGACTCTCGCGTGTTGCAATCAATTCCCAGTGCTATCCGAAGAGTCCGCGGCGCTTCGCCCTCGTCCCAAGCCGGAAACGCTTTGGCGCTTTTAGCACTTTGGGTTTCCCTCCTGCCAGGAAAGCAGCTTAGGATCGATCGCGCCCCGTCAGTCTTGGTTAATTAACAGTTTAGATCGTATCTACGGGATGATCGATAAAAACGTGCTATTCCAGAAGCGGTGCAAAGATGCTCTACAAACAGCGGCATACGCTGCGGAGGCACGGAAAGAAATAATCCAAGCTCGCGGGATTCTCTTACGGAATATAATATTAAAAGTCTCGTTCTCTTTCCGCTATCGCGTTTCCTCCTTAATTTTAATAATTAATTAGGAATCAACTGCTCGTAATTTCATTTGGCGGTGCAGCTACAAAGGACCTTTGACACTAAACTTTCTGCCTGCAGTCATTAGTAAATTATGTATACACACGTACTCCGCGGCTCCAGTTTCTCTCTCACGGCACTGCCCTACCTAAAAGAATGCATTTCGGAAGATAATTACGTTTTCATCGGGCACGGAGAATTAAGAACCGTCCTGCGCGAAGCGCCACGTTAGTAGACCGTAGCTTAATAATTGACCGAGGTTCCAAGTGGCCATGGGGGCCGCGTGCAGCCCTGATGAAGTTATTCCGAGTCCCGGGCTGTCCCGGTTTATAGTCACACGGTAGACACATCCGTAGCACGGATGAATAAAGAAAACTTCGTTAACCGCGCCTGACCGACTGACCAACTAACTCTCGTTAACGATTCGCCCCTAGACCGAGAATTATACCTCGCAGTGGCGTTTCTACCCGCGACAAAGATAGCGACGCGACAACGTGGTTTAACCACCTGAAACTCGCGGCTCTAGCCGCGACTTCTCGGAACGCGGCTCGTACAGCGGAGCGGAAATCACCTTTCGTTTGCAAACTAACGACAAATGAAGACGTTTTCCTTAAGCTAAAATCCATATCGAAAGACTCGCGTAGACGATAGACGGACGACGGTGGGTGTCGGCGGCATCTCCGTGCGTACAACTCGCGCGGAACAGGGCGATACGGAGGGGGAAAGGGGGTATAATTAATCACCAAGAGCGATTATTAATTGACGCGGGTGCGAACGGTCAATCCGGGGGCTAACTGACTCCGATTAGCGATTTTAGCTGCCTCATTCCAGATCATCGGCCCTGTATTGTAACGGGAGAGGGTGGGAAAAATACTTGGACGGTCGATTAATCAACGTTGGCGCAAACCGGGCACGTAATCGCGCCGCTCGCACCTCTCGTCGTCGGTTCGCCAAGTTGGGCGCGCGGCGGAGTCTTTAGCGGAAACAAAGGGGAGATTAGCGCGCGCGCGCGGATTACATCGAACACGGATTTTGCGGGAGGGTAACTCGCGCGAGATATTACGGTTGGATCACGGCTTCGTCTTAACGGCGCCGCCGCCGAGTCAAAGTTCCGGCTAATATAATTTTCATCGGTGGAAGGAAGCTTTCGCGCGATGCCGTAACGCGGGGACGGGACGGGACGGCACGGGGCGGGCCGAGACGGGAAGGGGTTGAACGCCAAAGTCCCGTATTGTCCGCGACGTCGGCGTTGAACCGTATCTGAAACGCGATATAGCGAAAAGTCCCCGAATAGCTTAATACCTCGGCGGAGCGGGAGCGAGACTCGACGCGGGTTCCCGTTCCGTGACCCGCGAATAAAAAGGAGGAAATGTTACACAGGGTGTCCCAGATTTTCAGGCCGGTGCGGCGCGGCGCGGCGCGGCGGCGGAGATTTTTAGGCAAACTTTTGGAACCAATATTTTTCCACCGGAAAAATCCAATTGGCGCATTTGCTCCCCCGGACGGGGAGGGGGTATTGAACTGGATTTTTACATTTTTAAAAATCCTGATGAGCGAAACGGTGAATATTTATAATGCGCGTTCGACGGAAAAAAAGAAAGGGGAGAAAATTACGATGCGCCGTCGGGAGGGGGTTACATCTCCGACGTGCTGAAAATGCATCGAAGGGTTAAACGAATTGGCACTGCGCTGAGCTCGATTAAATTATCGTTGAATTTATATTCGTTCCATCGCGGAGCCCTCGTTCGCTCGCTTACGACGTAATAAATGCGAGAGTAGTGACAATAGTCCCCGCCCTCGCCTCCCCCTTTCGTCCTTACAATATAATAAGCGTGAAAGTGGTGATAACAGTTTCTGCCCCGCTCACGGAGAATAAAAAGGCTTCGTAAGCCTGAACCGGAAGCGCGGACACCGGCCCCCGTATAAAATGTCGAGAAATACGATATGTTATCGGGTCTCGATCCACCCATTACTCAATTATCCCATTATTATCGTGTCCGCTGTAAATTATTAGCTTCTTCAACATTGTAATTTATGATCCTTTCACGTGAAAATATTATACATGTAAAAGGCTACACCGCCGATTAAGGGTTGAAGGGTCTATCTTGAAAGATTATCCCTCAAGGGGTGGCATAAAGGCACGCTGTACGGCCTGCTCGATTTAACCCTCGTAAAGATCACCCCCGCGACGCGCGCGCATAATATTTACAGATTCGGACATTGTACACTTGCGGGAGGCGGGAAACGGTATAATTTCGAGTATCGCGCCCAATTTTCCGCGCTACGGAAAAATAGATTAGTTTGATGGCGATCGTCGTAAATGAATAACTTTTGCGTCCCTACGGCCCGCGTTTGTTCTCGAGATTTGTGTAATTCGAATTTCACGCGCATTTCGAAATAAATTTTTCACGTAAAAATTTACCTCGAAATTCATCGCCCGGCATTTCATCGGAATTAAACCGGTTCCGAACCTCGAACGTTTTCACGACCGGCGCGATTCGTGTAAAGTAGAAACCTCCATCGCGCTTGGAAGAACGGAGCTCCCTTCGTTGCACTCTGCACGCATCCCTCGCGTGCAATTACGTCCCCAATGGATCATAATCCAGCTCGTCGTATAATTCAGTGCCAGAATTCAGATTCGCGTACGCGAATTAAGTCTTGTTAATTAATCGCAAATCTTCGCAGCCGTACATCGATTGGGATTATTCAATTAGCAGGATTAGTACTTGACGAGGAAGAAATCGTACAACCGCATTCGACGTCGAGACCGGAAGGGTCCGGCGAAAAATTTTCCATCCCCTAATGCGATCTTTAATTATCGGTCGCGAGGGTGTGTGTGCGCTCGCGCGCGTGATTCTCGATTTGAAATTTGCGCAATTCTCAAAATAAACGCAAAACTTTACGCTTCACTATCTACCGCACGAAGATTGCATCTGCACCTAACAGTCACAATGCTCTCTCGTATGTATACTAAACATCAACTATTTTAAGGCCATTTTATGGGGGGAGTCGCGCGGAATCGTACAGCATCAGCGAAAACCACCCTTCGTTTCTTTCGCCTCCCCCCCCACTCCCCCCTCGCCCGACTGAAATTCGATACGATCGCGATCCCGTTTCACATCTCGTCATCGGAGATTGATACCGGGTGTAACTTCAGCGAGTTCAATTCTCTCGATATCGCGGATACGGAAAAATAAACCTTACGGCTATCGCAGCGTTGTTTCTGTGAAAAAAAAAACACACACATACACACACAGAGGTATCACTTTCGCGTGCAGCCAGTAGCGATATTTGATCTTGCGAAAATTGCAACGGTCTCGCGATCCCTGATCAGCACGAAACTATAAAAAAAGCGACCGCTCGCTTTTTCATTTTGTTGCAACAACTTCTTTCTTGCATGACAGTTAATAATAGGAGACGAAACGATCCCAGACTCATTCTTCCTCGCGCGACTCGCGGAAATTTCGCGATAATCTTCAATCGCGCACACACCGTTTCGCTCGATCGAAAGCTGACTTTTCCGTGTGGACGCAGGTAATCCTCGTAAAAATGTGAATTCATATATTCCTGGTAATCTCAACTTGTTAAATGACTATTTAAAAAAAAAGAAGAGAAATTACTACGCGCTGTAGGATATTAAATTACCGCGGTACGGAATCTGAAGCGCATTTTATCGCGCGACGTTGTCTCATCGCGCGCGTGCAACGCTCGATCAATCCTTGTGCGCGATCTTAACGAATAAATGACGAAGAGCAAAACTACCGTAATCTTATTGTCGTCTCGTACGTCCTGCGACATTTCCGCGCGCAACACAATCGCCGTCCTCCCGCGGTTAACGCGTGCCGCTTAAATTGCCGCGTAAATTATCACGCGCGAAGAATCGGAGTCTTGAACGAACGATCACGGCGGGAAAGAGCGACTCCACGGTTTTCCCGTACCCCACATTTTTCTCTCTTTCCGTCCGTGCCGCTCGCGGTCGGTGCCGGTAAATTTCGCTCGCTCGCTCGCTCGCGACGTTAAACGTCACACTCTGTAAATCTAACCGGTTGACCGAAATCTACTTGCACGGGGTAATTATTTGGTGGTATCGTTTATTTGATCATACAAAAGACGCTCGACCTCCTTTCTCGCCCTCTCCGGCTACCCTAAACGCAAAAGGAAACGCAATTCGATAGACCGAACACATTTTCGTCCCGGTAAAACGGAAAAAGATACACATAAATTAACAATAAAGGATAAAAAAATAAAAATTATAATCGACAATAATATATATTTTTTATATAATAGTGCAATCAATACGTTATGTATATATATATGTATATATATATCTGTACGTATATATATATAATATATATAGAATGGTCAAGTTAATATTTACACTATACGTACTTCTACTGATTTTTGCGGATCCGTGTGTTTGCACAACAATCTTCGTATGCTCTTAATCTACCTAGCTTCTCTACCGCACCGGTATGGGGCTATGGCAACTAACGTAATAATGGCAAGTACTTGCTTGACGGAAAAGTCGAGACAGCCGATACTTGACGGTGGTGCAAGTACAGACTTTGCGTGGGATGCGATCGAGGGAGACCGACGGGATCGAGGCCGATTTTATCTCACTTTGCGCAACACCGATAAATATACCGCGCGCGCTGCTCTTGCATCCTCGAAATTAAATAACTCGTGCCCGACGTATTTTCTCTTTGCGTTATTTCGACGAAGACACTTTTAAATTATTCGGGCTAGCCACACTCTGTACACGGCGAGACGCCGATTATCCGGATATAAAAAAAATGGGGACGCAGAGGGAGGGACCTACATAGCGCATCCGTTATCGATTATCCGCGCGAAATTTTCGCACGAGGAAAAACACAAACAACGTATAATATCAAAAACAAAAAGCAATCATGATATAAATGCAAAAAATATTCATATAAATTTCCGCATAAATATTTTATATAAAAATAGAGCGTTTCAATGGAATTATAAGAGCGAAAAAATTTCTCCTTGTATTTTTTTTCCCCTACAGATATCGATCGACCGGAAGAATCGGCGTTCAGGATAATCGGCGTCCGAACAACTGACGTTCTACCGTACAGCATTTCGAGACTTTATGCGAAACGCGCTTATTGCTCGCGAACTAAGCCGATTAGCTCGATAATCCGGCACGCACAAACAACGTAATTGCCACGTTGTTCCGCAAGCTCGTTTCGCTTCGTTTCACGTCTAGAACTCGGGCTCTTGGCAGATACGAATTTTTCTCCCCATTTCACTTTGCCCTTCTTCACCCAATTTTTTTTCCCTTTTCTGTCGCGAGACGCCCGCGCTCCTCTCGCTCTCAAGATTTCGCATAACATATCGTGAAACCACAATCGTCACTTTGGTGGAAACGTGCGATAAAGCTCTATCTAGCGTCAGCGGATCTTACACGCGGAACTGTGAAAATGACAAACACAACTGGGAGGGCGGGGGGTGGAGGATGGGGTTTTGCTATTGCTGTGATCTCGAGTCTTATCTCTAATACATTCAACAACTAGAAACAGAGAAACACTGGAATCGTGCCGCAGCCGAATATGAAAGTCTCGACCCACTCTGTGTGTGTGTGTGTGTGTGTGTTTTGTACGTGGAAGTTCTTTGTGCAAACCTATTTTTACCTATCTCTCGCGTCTAGTGCGTGTGTTGTGTGTGTGTTCCTCCTTTCTCCCTTTCCTCGCTTTTTCCCTTTTTTTTTGGAGTTTTAGGTCACGAGGGTGTAAGCCGTAAAACGCGTACGCTCGAGCAGGCGGAGTGTGGAAGCAGTCGGGAAGTTATTATACGAGTCCACGAATCGCTCGCCGCTTGGTTACTGCCTCTCATCCTACAACGTACATACATATATACACGGCTGCTGCGCAAAAACAATGTGTTCGAAACATTACTCAACATACATACTTGGGGGAAGTGCGCGGAGAAAAAGAACTCGCCGGCACGGCCGAATTTGTCACTGTCGCCGGTGAGTTTCGTTAGTTGTTATACTATCAGCGGCAAAAAGACTCCCGACTGAGGAAGAGACGCTGATGCCGCTCACTAGAAACGGCTCTCTGCGATTCTAATTACAGAATCGCGAAACGGTTCTCGAGGCACTTTCGCTGCGTTAACAGCACCTTTGCAGCCCGATATTTCTCGAGTTTCACGCGGAAGATCCGCGTCGCGGATCGTCCTGCTGCAGTGACAAACGAATCGCAACGTTCTCGCCGACGGGGAAAATTTTGTACGACATTCAACAAGCGATTATTATTTCAATGTCGGGAGATATAAGAGACAAAGTCTCGTTGAATCGCTGAACGGATAACGGCAGTGACATTTTCCGCGGTGACGGGGAGTTGCTCCTTCTCTCGCACGTGCACGTGAGGGGGTAGAAATCGCAGAAAAATGCTCCCCTCGCGTATTCAGGAGAGGAGGGAAAAACGGCTCCGCACGGACGATGATAAATTTATATCTCCGAGGGCTTCGTTTCATTCTACCTCGGAAGAGAGATAAAGAATGCGTGCGCACGCGATTCTCTTTTCGGCTCGACTGCTTCGATCGAAAATATAAAAAAAAAAACAAAGAATGTATTTACAAAATACATACGTCTTTGCAACACAGTCATGTATACACAATAAAATAATTCGGTCCAAGAGTAAACGCAGAACATCCAGTGTTCAAACTCAATCAATAATTTATAAATTTCGATAAATAATTCGAAACATAATTTGATAAGTAACCTCTATGATCACACGTCCAATTTAGAGAGCGGCGTAAACTCTGATCGATAATTCCGACAGGAGAGAAAGAGAGAGAGAGAGAGAGAGAGAGAGAAAAAAAAATCGAAAACCATTTGTAAGCGCGTGCCCGGCAAAGTAATTGCAATATAATTCGATCGCATATACTGTCTTCCGTTGCATCGCCGCTATTCTTCTGCAGTTTCTCCGCTTCGAACGTCGGACAGAAAAAGATCCACGAACTTTCGTCAAATGAACAATTATTAAACAAAACAACATACCATACGTTATATCACTCAAGAACCCAAAAGATTCGATATACACATCTCATCTTTTCCCATCCTTTAAGTTTAATGCAACACGCTGCGAAAAATGCCTTTCACTTAATATCTTCTATTCCATTCAGTACTATTTGTAGATATATACATATCATATATGTTACGTATCAGAGATATAGGTATATAAATACATATACATATATGTATGTACATATATACATCCCCATATCTCTGACACAAAATCTGCGAAAGATAAATTTAATCTCAAGGTAACTGAATGTGTATATGAATAAAATATTTCTGATATAAATATGTATACTTATATACATACATATATATCAGATATTTCCCATTCAAAATTCTTTTGTTCGACTGTTGTAGCACTAAGCTATACAGCGCTTCTGTATGTATATTGGTGTGTATACGTATGTATATATACACATTTAAATGTATATATTTATATATTATCCTCCTGAGTCGGTAAGCTGAAAGGCAATTTTCATGCGCCTCCTTGCCGTACACGACATACAAAAGATACCACAGAATATACACATAGAATAACGAATTACGTAGTTAAATTCCGAACAAAATTCACAATAACGATGTCTCACGACAGTCCGCTCCTCTCTACTTATCTATATATGTATACCATTTGCGTAAATAAAGGTGATTTCGGTCTAAAATTATATCGCTAATAGGCGCTTCCTTTCCTCGCACGGGAGCGCGCGCGCCGCTCCCGGAAAAATTACATTGTTACAATAAGGTAATTAGACTTCTTTTACTCACTAACGTAATAATTAAAAAAATCTGATTACTCTGAAAAATTCGAGATTACTTTTTAAAAACTGTTCCTCGGACAGTACATCTTTTATTTCGAACGCTCAACTCTGCCTCCGTTTTCGTTTCTTTCCATTTTGTTTTTTTTTTCACTGGTATACACCGTCGTACGTTCCCGCGTATACGCACTCTTTTTTTCTTGTTCACTCTTCCCTTCCTGGTTTCAATTTTATTCAATTAGTTTTCAATATTTATCCTGTTCTTTTCATGCACTTCGCCCGTGTAGGCGGCAACTTAGGACCATCACATAATTCACCATCGCGATTGATGGAATCGGTTACGCGTTAATTACAAGGTACGTTTACGTCGAAAAATTAGAAGCACGTTTACTTTTATTTTGATTATTCCACCTGTGTGAGTTTTGTATATCACATATTTTAGACATTTGTTTTCCGGTGTGTCTTGCAGATCTTTGTCGCGTTGGTTTGCCGGCCTCTTCGTTCGTTTCCCCCTCGTTTTTCCTCCTTGAGATTTGTACCGCGTAGATTCGACAAGTCGACGAAGTTGCGCCTGATGATACGTAAATGATCGTGACGTTCCGTGACCCCGTTGGTTTACAGTTCTTTACTTTCCCTTTTCCTTCTTTTTTCTTTGTAAATTCGATTTCCAGTTTTGCAATTCCGAGTGCGACACTCACACTGCTTTGCGTTCCTTTTATACACTGATACGATCAAGTCCCCTTTTATTAGAGTCGAGTGCAAATTTTATCTATACGTTTCACGTTCTTTCATTGCGGATTGATACTTCTGTTCAAAAGTAGATAATATGATTATATTAATCGCTCTCGGCGTTACTACTGCTTCGCGTTTGATATACACAATTTACATTCCGGATACATTGTTTCACACTGTGCGAACTTACATTTCGTCTTATCTATGTTATCGCGGCTCCCGTTTAGAGTTTTAAGCAGTTTATTAGAGCGTATTACGAGGCGTCGAGTGTCATTTATGGCGTATACACACGTTTCTCTTCTTCTCCCCTTCGTTTTTACAGCACTGCACTCTTGTTATTATGAAGATTTTTAAGGATTGTAGAACCTCAATAAAAAGGTCACGTGAAAAGTTCGATTTACGATTAGCCTAGCGTTTTCCCTCGTTTACACATTTAAATTAATTTGATATACCTAATATGATACTGTATGTTTTACACATATGAGGGCTTTCTTTGTTACTTTATTACTATCGCCTTCTCGGCGATGCGATTGCCGAGTTCTTTATTAGCCTTGATTGTAGAAAGAAGCAATCGTCTCTTTCAAAAATCTTTAACAAGAACCAATCGAAGATAACACTTGCGATAAAACTAATACAAATGCACTCGCACCTGCATAATCATCTTGTAATTTTAATAGACTCAGAAAAAAGATAACCAATCCAATTACATATTCAAAACATTTATACATTAAGGAATAAGTTATTTCATTATAAAAGAAAAACTTATCTGCGCGTAATGTAACGTAATAATTGTCCGTCATGAAAATGGAATATATCCTTGTAAAAGGGAAGAGGAAGAAAATTAAAGCAAATAATAGAAGTAAAGATGGCAATTTCGATAAGAAAACTAAGTGACAATAATATTACATTATCGTTAAAGTAATATTATTGACGCACAGCGATTTACACGACTCATATTCTCGTAATATATTATATATTAACAATAAAAACAAATTTATCATAATAAATAGAATTTCTTTAAAGAATAACAAACACGACATAATGACGAGTGTGTGAAGAGAAGATTATAATAAAGAACTCGGCAATGGATTTACTGCGCGTGCTCGCAATATTACTGGACTTACGGCTCTAAACATTGTTTGATTGTTTAAATTATTTTAGGTTAGTTCCTAGTTGACCATAAGTGTATGCGATTCCATAGGCGCCGCACTATCGTACAACGTGTCCGTGTCTTGCGTAGGTTCGCCCTGCAGCTGACACTGATTGCTCAACGTTCCGGCGCCGCAGTCGCAAAAGAATCTAAAAGCATTAAAGCAGACGATTACATTACGCTTATTCCATCTAGGGCGCGCCTAAAAATAACGCACGAAATTAGACGCGCGAGCTCACCGATCGTGTCTGATGAACTCGACGTCGTGGCCAGCGTGACAAGTTTTTATACAATTGACGCATATCGCATTGCGATCCGTCGTGTTGCACGTTTGACAACGGTAAAAGTCGTGCATGGGGAAGGATGTGTACGATGAGATCTTGTATAGACATTGGCCGTTCCCAACTGCCTTCTCCACCGCGTCTTGGTTATTAAATATTTTATTGCCTAAAAAGAAAAGGAAAAGGAGTGCGCGTGCGATAATCTCTCGTTAGAAGCGCCGGGTGCCGGCCACCGGAAGCGAGTATTTACCTCTAGTCGTCGGTTGCACCCCGCTCGCCAGACACAGACCGCCGAATCGATTATTGAATATTTGATTGAATTCCAGGGTGGCCGTGGCGTTGTTAGTTATTTCGACGCCAGCTGCCAAGCCGTCGAAAATCCGGTTCCTCCTCAGGATCGGCTGCGATTGCGTCGATATAAGCACGCCCGCTTGTGCATTGCGAAGTATGTCGTTCTCCTCCAAAATACCTGTATCGAGACGCGATCACCATTACAATTTTTCCGTGAGATTATTGCGTACCCTTTATAACGATCGCAATATTAAAAAAATTATTAAATGGAATCATAAATTTTTCAGATCGATTCACTCGCAATGTATTTCAATATGCGCTTTTTCAGCCGGCATAAATTTGCGTAAAAGCGGACAAAATACGCTATCCGCGAGAGAAAAGAATAAACTATTTAAAAGAATGTTGTATGTAATATTTATATTGTTGTGGAACACGACTGACAAGTCATTGCCAAAATTTGGCTAAAAAGAGACCGCTTTACCTTTGCCCCCGTTAAATATACAGATTCCGCCATCCCGTCCGTCGTATATCTTGTTCCTTTTAAGAGTCGGATTGCTGTCGGTCTTAATCCAGACGCCAGCCATCGCATTGTCAAAAATCTCATTTTGTTCGAGTAAGCCTAAGCCACTATTATACACTAGAACGCCACCGTTTTGTCCTCCCCATATTTTATTACCGCGTATTACCGGATTACTGCCAGTCCTGAAACACGCGTTCGGTCGGTGGTTTTTCTTACATACACATGAAAGCTTCCAGGCCTGTTCGGAAGTAATAATTACCTTATTTGTACTCCTGAATACAAGTGATTAAAAATATCATTGTCCTCCAATTTCCCGTGGCCGTTGTCGTAAAAATATACGCCGACCTGCTTGCCACTGTGAATTCGATTTCGCCTCAAAACGGGCGTCGAGCCCGTCGTGATCCACACGCCCGCCAAAGTATTGGCGTACACCTCGTTCTCCTCGATCAAGCCCTGGCCCTTTTCGTGCACGTAAATCCCGCCGTGCTGACCGTGGTGTATCTTGTTATGCCGGACGATCGGATCCGAATTTGTTCTGATTTGTATACCAGCTAATGCGTTGCCGTAGATGTTGTTATGCTCGATCAAACCTCTACCCTCGCCGAATATATACACTCCACCTTGATGGCCATTATATATTTCGTTCCGACGTATAGTCGGATTAGAGTTCGACGTGATCCATACACCAGCAAAATTGTTGGAATGAATCTTGTTGTCGATGAATTGTCCCAGGCCGTTCTCGTGTACGTAGATACCGCCAGTCTGGCCGTGATGGATCTCGCAGTGAACAACGGTAGGATTAGCGCCGGCTTTCACCTCGAAACCCGCTATCCGATTGTCGTGAATGTCGTTAGCCTCGAAGTAACCGAGCCCGTTGTCGAACGTGAATATTCCGACATCGCGACCGTGATGGATATGATTCCGCCGCATGATGGGATTCGCGTAATTCTTCACCCAGATGCCAGCCAGGGCGTTCCGCGAGATCTCGTTGTCCTCGTACGTGCCCTGGGCATAGTCGGTCACGTACAGTCCGACGTTCTCGCAATCCGATATGTCGCAATTCTTCACTAACGGATTGGCACCCACTCCGGACACGCAGACCGCCGCACCAACTACAAGTTCAAAATATTTATATTGTGTAAAATACGACATTTGAAAATAACTCGCTTCATCCTTTCCAATGTATGCAACGTACGTTCAACATTTTGTAATTTTGGCTGCGGTCAAGCTGTCGCTTCGAATGTTACGAAGCATTCGTCTTCTCTTTTCTTTTGAGTAAAAACAGAAAGAGAGACGAAACGCTTCGAAGCGTTTGCAGCGGCAGCTTGACCGCAGCCTTTGTTACAAAGTCATAGAGATTTATTTAAGTTTTCGGCGACAATTCCAAGTCTTGAGTTGTAAATTTTGGTCCGAGCATTTTCATTAAACGCCAATTCAATCCGTGAAAACCTCGAGCGCGCACTTACCAACGCTCGTGCTTCTGATGATGCAGTGATCGACGGTGGGACTGCAATTCTCGCCAACCTCCAGACAATAGTGCTTATGATGTGGCACCGTACTCGTCACGTCGGGCGTGAACTTCAAGGTGAGATGTCCAGCGTAAGCACGCTTCGCACCTTCCACAAACATTACCGTCGACTCGCTCTCCCGTTCCAGAATCACGGATTCTGCGACATTTCCCGGAGCGGCACCGATCAGCGCAACATCGCTATCGATCACGAGAAACTCTCCTCTATACGTGCCGGCGTGTAAAAAGACCAAGTGCTGCGTCGAAGTGTTCTCCCCGCTCGTCTGCGAATTGCTATTGCAACAACCCTGCCCGCTCGCGGCCGTAGCCCCGCTGCTCGCCGAGGCGTTGTTGGTCTTGAACTCATCGACGTAATCCAGCGCGCCCTGGACCGTGTTGAAATACAGCAGATTACGGCCCTTGAACTTCAATTCCTGAAAGCCGGGCCGCACGTGCGAGCCTCGGTATAGCTGCCTGAAGCTCTCCTTCCACGGATTCTGGTACTCGGACTCGTCCGGCGAAACAAACTCGAATTTACACGGCGCTGGATTGAACAGCGGCAAATCGTACTCGTAGACCTGCTGGTACAGCGACTTCCACAGCTCCGTGTCGTTCGCGATCACTTGAAAGCGCTTACAGACCTGCGACACTCGACAAAGGTCTTGCTCCATAAGGTAATTGAATATCGTGAGCAGCACCTCGTCCGGTAGCTCGTACTGGAGGTAATGCGCCGCCGTGTTCGTGTTTATACCTGTCGCGAGAAGTCAAAGTTAGTGGGGCCTAGCCAACTCGGAGTTGCTCCAAATTTACACGTCAAGAAACGAGCAATGACGTTAAACAGGATTTTTACGTATACATAAGGGGATCCTCGAGTGCCTTGCACTTTTCTTGCACCTAGAGCTCTATCAATTGAAACACTTGTGTAATACACAAATGTTGTCACGAAGTGACGGTTCTAGGTGCAACAGGTACAAGGCACTCCAGGAATACACGTGAATCCTTTGTCTCTCGACACGTGGGGCGGCTCCTAGCTTCCTGTCGAACGTTAGCAGTCGCCTCTCGGGACGTACCATCCGTGGACAGTGAACATGTTCGTCTCGGCCGTTTCCTCGCCGGCAGGGACGACGAGCCGAAGGTAGCGGCGATGCCGCCCGAGGGCGGCAGGGCGGAACTCGTGCCGGGCGCTGGGTCTGGATGCGGTGGGCTCTTGCGCCTCAGGTCGTACGGCGACGAGTGCGACTGGGGCGACGGCGAGGGAGCAGCGATTCCGGATACACTAGGGGACGAGCCTCGTGCGCCACTTCCTCCGCCTCCACCGCCAACTACTACTGGAACGAGAGGATTGATCGTCGGACACGGCAGATCGCATGGCTCGGCTGAGAACACAAAAATCGTCATCGTTAGAAGAAAGGAGGGCGAGAGGCAGAAGGGTCGAGGGCTTCTCCCGTGAACCTCGGCGCGCGATGAGGTCTCGCGGGAGATTCGCCGAAGAGAAGAGAATCGGTTTTCGAAAAGGAAGAGTTTTCTCGGACCGCGCATTTCTAGAGATTCAATTCGCGGGATAGAAGAGGCATGGAAAAAGCTCTCTCTCTCTCTCTCTCCGATACCCTTTGCGCGAACGCGAATAAGCTTGTGTAACGTTATACTTGTATTATCATTAATACAGTTGTACATGACATTGTAAACAAAAGGCATTTGCGGCTGCGTGTGCAAACATTCGCTATGTAATTTATAGTAAGCCGGGGATCATTAGAGAAATTTGCATGGTGACACAAGGTGGCCTTGTTTTACAAATGCAGCGGCATAAATTGTCAAGTGTATAGTGTCGCGGGCCCGCATGGAGAATTAAATAAAGAGCAACGCTGCGATCACGTGCATCTCGATATAATTGTTGACATTATGCGAGTCCAATTACACGTCGCGACGCGCGACGACCGACGTCGCCAGCGACGAGGAAAGAAAATCCCCGGCAAAGTCGTCGGTTCGATTTCCGTCAAAGTGTACCCGCGAAGTCGAGCGCGCGTAGAATTCCCGGGCGTTCCCGCAAAATGTCCAGGCGCGTACCTTTCCCCGATAACGCGATTAAGCGCGAACCGGTTCGTCTGTTTCAAAGTAACCGAGCGCAAAGTCGGCGAGGAAGCTCCGGCGGAAGGCCCGGCCTCCTCTCCGATCGGCGCCGAATCGTTATCGCGCCGACGAGCGGATCGTCGCCGTCGTCCGCGGCCCATTCCGGCGCCTCGACGTTTCACTTTCTAGGCTGCCCGACGACACACACACACACGGCGGACGCACGCGGCGCACAGTGGTAGGGCGCTGCTGCCCGTAGGGATCCGCGAGACGCGCCGATTTCGGGGATCTCCTGCCTCCCCCCCCCGGTCCGGGGATACGTCTCGATCACGTTTCCGGGTCACGCCGAGTCCTCTCGCGAAAGTGGAGCACCGGTAACTCATCACTCAAAAGAACGCGCGCCGGTGCCATGCCGGGACGGTCCTCTCCCACCTTCGCTTCCGTTTCTCGCCCGCCGCGAAAAAGGTCCCTTTAAACGCCCACGCCTCTCGGCGAACGCGCCCGTGGGCGATTCGGCGATCTCGGGACTCGCGGGCGACCCGTTACCGGTTAGGATTAACACCGAGGTTTCTATCGGGCGACACCGTTTTCGTCTCCCTTATCTAGTTTCACAACGCAACGTACGCGAGCACCCGGACACCTGACTGCCTGCGATACCGAACGCGCGTCATTGCATTCGAGCTTAATTGTAATCGATTCTCTGACGATTCTTTCGCGGGCGATACGTTGTTGCTTTTCACTTCTCCAAGTATTTCAGGTACGAGCGCGCGAATAGTCGGCCTGAACGATAATTAAACCTCTACGGATTTTGCAACGCGCAGCCTCGACGCTCTCAAGAATCAAGTGGAAAGGTCGGGGGACGATAAACGAGAAAATATTACAAATCACGTTCAATACGATTAATTATCGTCTAATTAAAAGAGGCCAACGAGACGTTTTCAACCGCGCAGTCGTTAAACAAAAAAGAAGATAACATAAAGGAAGATTAGGTCGCGACTAATGTAATAAATAAAAGTAAATAGCGCTGAAACTGAGCTGGTCCTAACCGGATAAAGAAAGGAGAGAGAAGATAAAGAAAACCGGATAAAATATAAAAAAAAGTAGCACATAAAAAGCGAAGATTAGCCCCGAGCCTCGAGAATATTTGCTCGCTCGTCCTCCCATTCCGCCTCCGTCTGTTCTCTCCCCTCCTCCTCCTCCTCCCGCTTCTCTCCCGCTCCCTCTATCTCTCTCTCTCGGACCGCCGGAAAATTCGGCACCGATCGACGCGTATCCCGCAAGCTGCGCCGCGTTCCAGCTGAATCGCTGGCGATTGAACGAAACGAGCGAGAGGAGAAAGAGAGAGAAGAGGAAAAAAAAGAGGAACGCGGGGAGGGAGAGGGCGAGCCGCCGGCATTCCGGCGGATTGATCGCGAGGCGGAGAGATCGCGAATCGATACGATCGGCGAACCGCGGAGAGACGTATGGTACCGCTCCTGCACAGAAGCAGACGTTCTCCAACGGAGAGAGAGAGAGAGAGAGGGAGAGCGCGAGAGCGCGCGGGGGGAGGGAGAGGGGGCGCGATATTGCGTTACAATAAGGGTCGCGTTCCCTCGGCGAGTATCGCCGCGTGGGGTCGTTCAACCCTTATTATATTATAGCCCGCGGAGACACACGGCCCTGGCGCGGGTATTATCGCAACGGTGATCCGCTCCGCGAGTACGCGGGCGCTTCGCACGCTCCATCTTCTCGCGCCCTCGCGATTTTCGGAATTCACGGCTCGCGCCGTTCAAGGCCGACGGGGCTTTCGGCGATCCGGACGTCGGTCGTCGTCGTCGTCGTCGTCGCCGTCGCTCGACTCCCATTGTTTACCCATGGGCGACGCGTCGTAGGGGACGCCGCGTTCCGCGGCTCATCCGGAGAGAGAGGAGAAAAGGAAAAAGAAAGTGTCGCAACCTCTCCGGCGGGTCCACGGCCGTGTGGGGCTCCGTACCCGTGGACGCGCAGCCGCCAATCAGGAATTATTCACAAATACAGTGGAGCAATATGGCCGTTAGCGGCTGCCAATCGGAAATTGCCCGCAAATCCGAAAAGCATCGGATCTCTCGCCACGGGGGCCGCGGACGGAGCGGCTGGCTCCGGGGGAGTCGGCCGGTCGGACGGCGTCGCGACGGGCCCTGGCGTCGGGGCTGTCAAAACGCGGCCCCTTTGTCGCCCGCGCAGCTGCGACGCGAGCCCGGAGCGGAGTCGCCCGACTGACAGTCTCGCCACACTCGACGCTCACCTAACCTCAGCTGCGACGCAGCGTACAAGATACTCCCGGAGCAGCTATTATAAACATACGCGCGGCGGCGGCGGCGGCGGCTCGCGAGCGTTTACGACACGGGCCGCCTGTCGCGCCGCGATTACTAGGCGAACGATCGCGCCCGATGCTTCCACCGAAAGAAAAGGAAAGGAAAAAAAAATCAGCCTTTCCTCCCCTTTTCACGCCGGACACGGGCGGCTTTGAGGTCACCTCTTTCATGCACCTTTCCAAATTCTACCGTTCCGCGCGAGAGCCAGGCTCCGGGGGGGAGGGGAGCAGGGGGGGCGGGCAGGAACGGGAAGGGAAATCGGGGAACGAGGAGACCGTGGGAGAGTCGCGGAGAGAAACGGGCGGACGGGCAGAGAGCGAGGGCGAGCAGGAAACGCGGCGCGTGCGGACGCGTACACGTAGGCCCGGGGAGGGGAGGGGGGGAACAAAGGCGCGACGGAGATGGCGGAGTCCGGGAATGGGGAGACCGTGTCGCGCGCCCCGCGTACGAGGTGT
>NW_011967233.1:2660623-2703709 GCF_000949405.1 Vollenhovia emeryi | reverse complement strand
GGAGGGGAGGGGGGGAACAAAGGCGCGACGGAGATGGCGGAGTCCGGGAATGGGGAGACCGTGTCGCGCGCCCCGCGTACGAGGTGTCCTGGACGGAGCCGCGACACGGGGACCCGTGGTCTTTGTCTCCTCGCTCTCGCTCGCTCGCTCGCACGCTCGCCTCACTCGCTCCTTCTCCGTTGCACTCGCGCTCGCTCGCTCGCTTACCCGTTCTCGACGGCAGGGGGATCCGGTTTCCTCCGTTTTTCCGACGCGACCTCCGCACGTAGCTGCGCGACGACGAAAACGACGCGCTCGGCATCTTCGTGTCGTCGGCGGCCCTCGGCGGTCGTCCTCGTGTCCGTCCTCGTTGCCGTCGTTGTCGTCCTCCACCCCCTCCCCCTCCTCCTCCTCCTCCTCCTCCTCCGCCACCCCCCACCGCCGCCTCCTGCTGCTGCCTCTCCTGTTCCGCTGGCGATCCGCGGCTCCGTCGGTTCCTGACGGCCGCGAGGATGCGCGAGGCCCGGCGGTACCCTCGCCGGCAGTAAGGGCGGCCGCCGCGGTACCGTGTTCGGCGGACACCCGCGGCCAGAAGCTGCCAAAAGCTTAGGACACACTACACAATAGCGACACTACCACCGTGCACGGCGGCCATCTTGTTGCTCTCTGCTCGCCGACTGGCCCAGAGGGCAGCCGCCAATCGGACAAGTTTCTGCCCCGCGAGTGCGTGCCGTGCACCCCCCACCCCCCATTCGACCCGCACCGTCCCGACGCCTCAACCCTCTGCCGCTGCGGCGCCTCTGTCTCTCTCACGTTCGTTCGCTCGCTCGCTCGCTCCCTCCCTCTCTCTCTCTCTCGCCGCCGACGCCACGGGGCTTATTACCGAGCCCCCCTTCCGCAGTGGAGCGCGACACAAGCGACCGACATCGGTTATGGAGTTATGGAGGCCGAGGAACCGTGTACCGATAGCGAGCCGAGCTGCGCCTCCGCGATCTTCGCGTGTCTCGCGCTCTCGATCGCGTACGTGGCGAGCCTGTATGTCTGGAGTTCGCCGCACAACAGGTACGTTGACGGTAGTGCGTCCCTCCCGTGCGGTGGCGAACGGCGACGGAGGCAGCGGCGGTGGCGGCGGCGGCAGCGTTCAGCGTCGTCGTCGTTGCGATCCACCGCACGCTCTCTCGGCGTCGACCGGCCGTGCCCCCCGCGCTCCCTGCCTCCCCTCAAACGTCCATCCAGCGGGACTCCTCGGAGCTCGCACTCGGCAGTTCGGTAAACCGCTCGCGCGATCGCCAAACGTCCCGCACCGACCGGATGGATACTGTGACTGACGCACGCAGTTGCCCGCACGTGGTGGCGCTCCCTGTCGCGGCGCCGCTCCTCACTTTCTGGACAAGCGCCGCCAGCGCCGCCGCGGCTAAACGGCGACTCTTGGGGGAGAGAGAGAGGCGCTCGCCGCAATCTGCCGTCGTGTGCCATCTGAGTCGCGCGCGATAAGCGGCGTCCGTTTGCCGCGACATTTGAATCCTAGACTCGTCGGAGCAAAAGCTTTTTACAATTTTTTAAATAAAACACGTTTAATTCTTTGCGGCCCAGCACGAGTAAAACATGTCTCGGAGAGGAAACCATCTGTCATGTACGCAAACAATTAAAAATAATTTTCAAACAAAAAAAAGGATTAATTACTGTTCCATATTTTTAAAATAGCAAAAATTGCGATAAACGAAACGCGACAGCTCGTAGCGATCTCACAGCAAAACCACTGGGACACAAAGGACTTGTGAGAAACATTTCATATCATACGTTCATGTTAAACGACGATTTATATTTCAGAGAGCATCCGTCGACTATAAAGAAACGATTCTTTAGCGTATTCGTCGTAACTCTCGTCTCGCCAGCGCCCATGTACTTTGGACTAAACGAGAATGTATTTCAAAAGGTACTTCCCCGTTTACGCACGATCCCGACTACTCTGCATAAATAATCATCAGTGATTTCTATTAACTGTGTCTGGCAATTTTTATAATACACAGAAAATCTATTGCGAAAAATATTACCTCAGCCAGGACCTTTTCGCAATAAATTTTCTGTATTATAAAAATTGCCAGACACGGTCAATAAAAGTCACTGATGCTGTTAATTACTGCTGGCGACTTTGAAGAATATTCTTACTAATAAATAATCATGTTCGTTATTCCTAACAGGCGACCATCTGGGAGATGCTAGGCCTTCGATGCACGGGCCTGATACAGGCGACTGTGGTATCATTGCTCCTAACGATGACCCTATTCCTAGGTCCCTTGAGCTTGCAGGGATTCAAGTGGCGACTGTACACCGGTTGGTATCCGAAAGCGAGCCGAGGGTCCGAAAGCCCAACAGTTAACAGACGTACATCTGCCTTGGAATCCATGTACTGGCTGGGAAACGTACGAACTCTGATTTGGTGGAGAAATCAGGTGGTCGCTCCGTTGTCCGAGGAGTGGACCTTCAGGGCTTGCATGTTGCCGTTGCTGCTGCAATGCTTCACACCGACCACTGCCATATTCGTGTGCCCCCTGTTCTTCGGGGTAGCTCACTTCCATCACGTGGTGGAGAGGGTGAAGATAGGCATGAGCATCAAGCACGCGTTGTTCACATCCTGTAAGTCTCGAGATGGGATCTCTATGGTGTCCGTCCAACTAAAAATAATTAAATTGCGTTGAATTTAGGTTTTCAGTCCGCATACACCACGCTATTTGGAGCATACGCGGCCTTTCTCTTCGCGAGGACAGGTGGGATTATTTTGCTTCCTTTTCTTATTCCGAAGACATTAGGTTTTAAAAGATCTGCATGTATTTTTCTTAGGACACCTTGTCGCTCCATTTGCCGCGCATTCATTCTGCAATCACATGGGATTTCCTGATCTCTCTGAGATAGCGGCTTACAAGAACCCGCTGAAAAGAGCCGGATTTATGTGTCTGTTTGTAATCGGCTTGGTCGCCTGGTGCTTCTTGTTGATGCCGATGACTCATCCATCGTTGTTCAATAATAATTTATTCTGGACTAAACACTTTATATGAGAAACACGCCCAATCTCTAACAAATATTCCAATAACAAATGCTAGGGTTAAAATGTTTATACGCAGAATTTATCACGACTGTTCCACCGATCTTCCGGTTTACATAATTGTGTACAATATCTGTCGAAGAATATCGCGGGAATTAAAATTATTTCAGACTAATTCCAATTGTATATTCGATAACGGTGTACTTATAATTTAACTGATCGTGCGGTTCGACATTGTTACAAAGTATATCACCATAGTGCCTGAAAGTTAGACTTTTTTAATGGTGATGACAAATGTCACAACAACTATTAAGATACATGGCATTGCAAAAGCAAAATGCGGAGAATCTAGCCAATTATTATTTACGAAATGCCGCGTACATTTATATTATTACGTTGTTTCACGGTCACGATCTGTTAAACGTTATCGATTTTTTCAGATAGAGATTTTTGGAAACAAAAATTGTAATATAGATTATTATCGTTAATACAATCTATTGAGAAAATTTCTAAAACGATCTTTCTAATCGTCTACTTTTATAACTGTCTATATGTATAGTGTATATACGATATCCATATGTACAATGGCAGTGGTAAATATTCACACGACAAGAGATACCGCCATACACATATACCAATAGTTTATTTAAATCACAGAAGTAACGCGGTGGGGCGCAACAATATTACTATAACATTTATATATGTACATCGACGAACGCATATACATTATATGTGCAGTAAAGCTACAAGTATTTATGTATATAATGAGAGTCTAATTCAGTTTTCGAGATTATGTGTAATCTTTTATCGCATATGTAATGTATACCATTCTTTAATCGAGAGATAGATAGTAAAATTAACTTCTTAAATGATATTCAGAGCATCAAATGTTGACAAAGATACAATGTTGAAATAATAAAGATGTTTTACAGTCGAAGCAAAATCGTTGTACAGAAATTGATATATATATGTATAAAATGTAGGTTGCACTGATTTACAATATAAATGTCTATCAAAACTTTAAAAGTATTTGGTGATTCTGTCTCAATGCATTGCGAGACATTGATGCGACGTGACAAATAATGTGATTCTGAGTATGATCATCTTTGATCTAGGATCGTATTTGATTTAGCTTATAACATTGATACAGAATATATCACTGCAAACAGAACCCTCAACTTACATTATCTATCAATTTATGATTTTGTAAAATTTTGTCTATTCCTTCCCTTACCTAACGAGACAAAGTATAAAAGTCTACATACACAATATGAATATCGTAAATCGATTTGTCTTAAGAGCATTTTATAGCCGTATTGGAACAATAAATAATAAACGAGACAAAACGTAATAATTAAACTCCTAGATATTTATAAAATTTCTTAGATAGTAAATTCCCGACAAGTTTTTGTTACGTCAGTGTTAATAACAACAAATAAAGACTCTTGAGTATTTCAAAAGTGATAAACTTTTATAAAATCAATTTAATAAACATCTATATATTTTTATGCACAAGGTCCAAAATTTGCTTTTAAAATAATTTTAATACTAGTAGCTACAAAGTTTGTAAATGCAGTCATGTTCTTTGCTATACTATTTTTAGATTGCACCGTTTAAGTAGATAAATAGCAAACTCCGGTCTTATTATACATAAAAATGCAAAAATGGCGAGTTAGGAACTATCGCTATAGACTTCTTGGCGGTTTATAGCGGTCCGTTAATAAATAAATAACTAAATAAATGCAGATTTTGATTGCGTACACCTAGGCACGATATCACCTCGATTTGGCAAAGCGCATCCTTACGTTTGACTGGGCCCAGGCGTTGCGTCTGGAGTTTGCGACTGATTGAGAAATAATACGTTGCTCGACTTAATCCTAGGTCCAGCCGCGAGTAACGAAGGAGAAGGACTGATGCAAGGCGTTGAGCAATGACTGTTGCTCAGGTCACACTGATCCAACAGCTTCCAAAGCTCCTCTGGCGTAGGCCCACCAGAGGTATCTGTTGCTAAAAGGACGCGAAATCATAAAATCTGGGTAATCAATTTTAACTGAATCAACCAGATCACATCCAACGTTCATATCAATCAATGATCACATGAATTACAAAAACATTTTTTAAAAGATTAATATAAAATTAATATTTATATATATTTGTATATAATAGAATATATAATAGTTTCTCTAGATAACTTCTCTCAAATATATGATTTGTGCTAATTTTCTGCTTGCTACAGTATTTTACGTTGGGTGAGTCATGCTCGCAGATTCCGTTATGTCACTACAACGGGAGAGAGTAACGTACCTTGAGTAGCATTGAAAGACGGGTCCAATGCCGTTGTGAGATCCCACATTTGAATGGTGCCGTTAGAATGACCAGTGAATATGAAACGTCTGGGCCGCGAGCCCATGCGACTAGAACCTTCACACTCGTGCACGTAGAATGAGCTTATAATGCTACCGTCCACCGACTGTATTACACAAACTCTTTTTCCATTCGACGCTAATCGCACAAACAACTGATCGGTTTCGGGTACGACTTTCTGCACGAACACTTGCTCGTCATCTTGCTCGCCGAATGGTCCTGAATAATCCAGATATTTTATTCAAGTATTAAATAAACAAAGAAAAGAAAAATTTTTAATTGGAATGAAAACGTGGGAATGAAAAGTGTTTAAAACTAATTGCAGATTGGAGAAAGAATGATAATTCAAAGCGCCAGTATCACAACGTACCAAAATCGTTGCCGGCATTATAGCTAACGCATGGGTCAATTGCTTCTAAAGAAACAATTTTGAAGCTTGCCTCGGGCGTGGATCCCGGCTGAGTAGAAATCATTCCGCGGAATCGGGTCACCGCCCAACTTCTGACGTGATTATATTCCGAGCAGACTGACACTAAATATTTTTCCGAGAGTGTTACCTGTAATGTAATTTGCGCATTAATTAAATTAACGCGACATTGTAATTTAATGTACCATTTTAATGCAAAACTATTGTTGCGGAACGTACTTTGGTTACGCTACTCTGATGCACTGTAAAGGTTTGGAATAGCTGCGGACCATGGCCAACAGTTTCGGGATGTTGGACGATCACTCTGACACTTCCGGATTTCGTGCCATACGCGATTTCTATCCAGTTTCCGCAGAGACCTATATTGGGAGCGATGCACTTTTAGAAAGATATGTTTTATATTGCACTAACCACCTGATACACTTTGAGAATTAGAAAATATCACTCATCACTATCTGTGTGATTATACACATAATGTTTAACGATATTATATATGAAAAATTGAAATCTTTGTTTTGAATTAAATCTATATCAACTTCCATTTTCCTGTGTATAATTTGCATTACAAGATGAAATTTTAATAGTGTATCAGGAGATTAATTACTGATATTATAGCTACAATAATGAAGGATTGTGAAAATATAGACGTAACTTGACATAATATTGAAATAACATATGTGTGCACAGGTGAGTATTATTAATAAAAAAATGATATGTATATGATGTCTTAAAGCTCACAATGCCTCATGCTGCACATTGCAACAATAAGCAGAAGCTATTTATGAATAAAATATAATGGTGTATACATTTACATAAAATAACGGGTGTATAATAACAATATTGTATAATTAAGCAATAATGTTTACGTGTACAGTTAATAATTAATGTTATTTAAAACCAATTTTTGGACAGACTTGGTAAAAAAAAAAGTAAAAATTGCCTATAAATTTGTCACTACCAACGAAAAAAAGTACGCAAGCAAAGATACATGTTTTCTATTACCTCCCTTTCCCCTCTCAGATGCTGGCATGGAACATATTACTATGAATAGAAAGAGCAAGCAAGCGGCTCTAACAGACGAATCGGATTAACTGAATCCATTGCGTACAAATGCAAAGAAATTTAAAAAAAAAAGGAAGAGAAAGGAAACATCGCGTTAGTACAACTGGACGCATAAGGATAGCAGGGTTGTGCAATCTCTAACATCATCTCACAAGTGTTTCATAAAAATTCAGATTCTAACAAAACAAATGTGCTCTGCGATAAGATACACGCTCCTATGTATAAGTTCATTTTTATATTCTATTGATATGCAAAAGAATACATAGCTATGCGCCAGTGCGTCGTCGTAAAACTTAATGCTATCTGGAGAGGAAGAGGGTGTACGCTCGCTGCTATTTAATCACACGATTCACGTTTGATGCAATCAACACAAAGATGAAGGCGGATGACGCTTCGTTTTGACGTACGAGTTGAACGTGAGAAAGCAGAAAGTCTGCTTACATCGACCCATACTTGCCTTGTGCTATTTATCCAGTTGTACGAGAAATGATGAAGCAAAGAATGTAATAATAAACTCTCATTAATATCTTTAAGGACCAACATCAAACCTTATAACATTCCTATAATATCTTAATGAATAAAATAGACGCCGGTTAGTAAGAACAAATTATATTTACACCTATGCGATCACTAGCGCCCGGTACATTTAACGGCACTCATTTTATTTTAGCACGTACGGAGTGAAATAATGATCCTCGCGAAATCAAACCGATAATGACGTTTGTGATTACAGTCTGCATTAAGCAGCCTTAATAAACAATTTTGATAAGATACGTCACTCGTCGAAATCGCTTCTTAACGAATAGTACTCCAATTGTCTCGTAAGGAAAAGATTTTACCTCAAACTTCTATGTCTTGTTATTTGTCGAGATCTTTATATTAAGATGAGAATAGGCATAAAGAGAGACTTACTAGTTTTCGGCGTCAAATACACAGATATCGCAGTTATGGGATCGTAACTCGGATCTCGATACAATTCGGTCACGAGCAGGTCGTTATCCTTCATTCGCAAAGGAAACTTTTGCATATCTGTAATTCATACGGTAATCGAAATTATTATAGAAATCTAAATATTAAAAAAATTATTTGTATTGTATAAAGATATTCAAATATTCTTTTAATTCGAATATTTTAAAATACTCTAGGCTCCAGAATATAAATTTTATACTCTCTCAACGTATAAATTGGAAATTTGTCAAACAACGTACTGCGAATTTGAGAAATGTAATATCTTTCTTTTTGCTCACCAATATAATAAATGGAACCGTTATTGCAGCCTAACAGAAGAAAAGATCCAGCTGTGTCAAATGACAGGATGGGCACTACGTCCTGTATCTGCCAATGATGAGTCATCGCGTGCCACACACCGATCTTCCCGGTCGGCGACAACGCGACCAACTGACTGCCGATGAAGAACAGGTATTCCACGCGCACGTTTAAGTTGAACGTGCCCACGTTGATCTTGATTCCTTCCTCGGACACACCCCAGAGTCTCACTTGGCTGCCGTAGGAGATCGCAACCATCTTGCCGTCCGCGCCACTTCCCATCTTCGCGTTTATCGCCACGCGCTCTATTATGCACTCGATATGCGGACTGGTGAACACGTGCTGCCACCCGGACGAGTCCTTCAGCCGGTAGCACGTGATGAAATGTGCGTATGCGATCACTATCCAGTTGTGATGCGCCTTTATAATCTGCACTCTCAGGGGGTCCACCCATGACGAAACTGCAATCAACGTGGCTTCATTAATATTAAAAATGGAAGACAAACACTCTTTACGTTATGTATCGCACTTTAGAGTAATGATTCGTTGACGCTCACCTTGCTGCGATCCAAATATTAGGCCGATATCGTTTTTATACAATTTATTCAGATCAGCCGAGTTGTTCCTGGCGTGTCTCAGATCTAGAGACGGCGTGCGAGAATGCGGGAGACCGCGCTGCGGCAGTCGATAATCCAAAGAGGAGTTTCTCATATGCGTTCCCAGTGCACCTTTGTGACTTTGGGGACCTGCGGCAAAACAATTTCTTGTCAGCTTTTTCTTTATAATGTTGCATTACTCAAATCAAAGATTTCAATAACAGAAAGGCCTGCGATCTTCGTGCCTAACACTCTTGCAATGTATATCTATATTCAATATAACAACTGCGCGCTGATAAAGCAACATCGGTCTTAAATCACAGTATTGAGCTAAAGGAGAGACAGTATATCTAATTAAAGTGACAATCAATTCAATAATGACTACTGCTAGTCGAGCATCCTTTAGAAATAATCTCTGTGTAATTTATTGCGAAAAATAGGCATGAAGATCCAGCATGACCGTCGAAGGTCTATGCGATTTATTCAAATATTGACAAGTTCACGTATTACTAAATGCAAATCGTACCCAAGCTATCGATTGAGTGCACTAGAAGTTCGTCGGATCTGCCGTTGTTGAGATCCGAAAATCTGTGGGCCCGTCACCTCGCGTAAACTACACACGGTCGGTCTCTCGCGCGCGCGGTTCTAGCTAGCTTATACTTGGTCGCGAGACACTGCCGTGTCTCGCGATATTTCAGATGCGCGTATTCCTATCAGTGAATGATAAAGTGATAATATGAATATATACCGTTGGTACTTTGATTAGTTGAGTTATTGACTGTCACAGATTGCGAGGTGGATGGGCCGTCGACTCTGGAGCTCGAACTGGAGTTGACTCTAATATGAACCGACACGTCGCTGACATTCGATGTTACCGCAACTGGTTCTTGAAGCGGTATGCCTTTAAAGTAAACAGGGCTGTTACAGTTTATCACGATACGCGGCGGGTAACGCGACAGACTTACTCGGTGGTGGCAAGTAACCGTAAAACAGTACATCGCCGCAGGACGACTGAGTCAGGTCTTCGCAGAGCATCAAACGTTTAACCAGAGGGGTGATGCCATAGTACTCGGCCTCGTGCCTCAAAGTCCGAATGTCCACGTTCTTCAGATCAATGTCCTTGGTGCGTAGGTAATTCAGTATGATGGAGAACAGCTTCGGGTCTCTGTCTATAAAGAGCGCGCCCGTCTCATCCTTGTGGCTGTCGATTCTATTACTTAACAGTGCCGTGAAGAAGGAATCCGGGATCCATGTTAGAGTCTGACGAGACGTGGAGAATCTGAAAAGAGAAACGGTTCGTGGTCGTCAAGATACAAGGCATTAAGATCGAATTACGATAGAATTTAACGAGATCCGGCTCGAGTGTTTAACCTAAAATTCAAAAAGCAACAAAAATATCCAGACGAGAGATGTGATGTAATCTAGAGAAAAGATACAAATCGATACTCGGAGATTCGTAGGTTTAAGAACGGCGTGCAGTCCAGATTGACGGAAAGACCAAGTTACAGCCTCAAGGAAAATCTACCTGGTGCCGCCGACGTTCAGGTGAACGATGTCGCTCACGCCTAGATAAGGCGCAGCCATTCTCCGGGCTATCGCGTATTTTTGCAACGACGACTCATATCCCGCGAGATCGTCAGGGACGTCACGATCGTGCAGGAGCAAAAGCGCGACCCTTCTAACAGGTTATGCGTCAACGCGATCTCGCTGCGCACGCGCGACCGCACCAGCGACTCTCAACCAAGTGCGAGGTGTGAAGTCGGAGCGATGCTATCGATCAACGAGATCGAGAGATCAAACGGTCAACTCGAAATTCAAATAAAAACGTAGCGCGACCGGGGGCGCAATGAGATGTGCGCTGTTCTAATCATCTAATGAGCCAAAGAGCCAGCCGGAATCGTTCGTTTCTTTGATAACTTGTTACAATTCGTTTTCCATTAACACTGAGAAAAATGCTTTGATAAATTAGTATGGCTCGTATGTGTTAAATACAAATTTAAAAGAATTTAAAGGACTCAGAGCCGTGACAGGGTGGTAGTGTCTAAATATTCTATTCTAAGTTTATTGCGAAAAAATATCCTGGCCGAGGTGATATTTTTTCGCAATAAACTTAGAATAGAATATTGAAAAATGCTTTGATTGTATCAGCAAGACCTGTACGATAGAATGTATTTTGACCAAACAGAATTTTCAGTTAGCACGACAGGGCTTGATATTTCGTAACCGGAAGTTTGCTAGATTTCACTACACATCTGGTAAATCCTAAAGGAATTTTGATTCGTCCATTTTTTAACGGACGACTGGTTGAATCTACAAGATTAATACAACTAGAGTTTTTTTTCAGTGAAGGATCACATGCTTTAGATGTCTATTTACCATCTCTCAACTACACTGTTCGCATAACGCGAACTCAGCTGTTTGCAGCAGGGAGCTGCGTAAAATAACTTTGACAATTCGTACCACGCCTCCCCCGCATATATTATTTATAATAAAAGAATACGTCCTTTGTATATAAATGTAAAAAACTAGAGAAAAGCGCAATCCTGTATAAAAGAATAATTTAAGAATGAACCAAGCTGTAAAAAAACAGACAAAATTACGCTAAAATAAACGATATAATTGAAAGGTTGCAATTACTTTCGTTTATCGTTTCTGTCATTAGTATGCAAATTGATGCATGATAATGCGTTTATGCGATGATGTCATGCTGAATAAATGCATATGTATTATAATAATGAGATCATATAAATAGCAAATAAACGCACATATACATTTATGATTATTAACTATTTCTTCACATGCTATTGTACTCCTACGTCATTTTCCCTCTATATTCGCTATTCCATTCATTTTTAACGCAAAGTGCGGAACCACCAATAACGCAAATATCTGTCTAGCGCAAAATCTCCCTGTAATAAAATCGAAAATCACTTAGGAAGATAGAACTTACTCTCACCTATTACCTTCTTACCTCCTACGCGCTTACCATGATTACATAGAATATTCGTAACTGCACGCCACCCTCCATGTCATTGGCGTAGAATGTAAAGTAATTCTCGACCACCCCAACGCGAAAATTGTTGGAAAAACGATTTTAACCATTTACGGTTCCATGTAAAAGTATATTAAAACAATGCAGAAATATAACATTCGATTTTTCACAGTCGATGGTGAATTCTCGCGCGAGGATACGCACGATTTCACGTAGAGAGGGGACAATGCATTTTTCTTCTCCCATCGAAAGGGAAACAAGTCGACATCTATGCGCGCGACAAGTTTGCACCGCCCGTTAGCGAGAGTTTCGAACTTCGGGCATTATGCCACCTACGAGAACGATAAACCCGATCGTTATCTCGTCGTTCGTGCGCTAGAATCGCGAGAATTGAGGGGAAGAAAAGATTGGCACTTTCGAGATTGGCGCATAGGCCTCTCGCCGGTGAGCGGACGCGAACGGTGACGGACTTCCGGCTTTTCCGCAGTCGCGAAAAGTCAGGAGTCGCGATCGCATCGTCGGATCGTACTGATAACTGGAGAAGAGAAGATATGGAACGCCAAGTGCACGTTGACAAGGAATACGACAATTTAATGAAGCCCATCATGATTGCTGGCAAGTTTGTCTCCTTTTGGCCTTTGAGCAGGGACCATTCAACCAGTGCGAAGGTGTTCAAGACTTGCCACGTGCTCTGGATGTTTTTCATAGTATGCAGAATTAATATCTTGATTAATTAGATGCGAACAAACTGTTAAAACAAAGAAAGGGAGTTCTATTGTACTCGTGTTGATTTCTCTCGTAAGCTTTTCTGCGTAAACAAATAAATATATCATTGAATTCTCTTATAAAGTTAAAATAAACACCTTGAATATAATATAAATAATTCAACATTATTATTTGCGCACAACGTAGCTCACCATAATGTGCGTCGCCGTGACGGCTGATATAATGTACAACTTTAACAATTTGGACGAATTGGCGGCAGGCGCTTGCATGGGCTCTGCATTTTACCTCGCGATACTACGCCACATCGTCTTCTCGTTTCATCAAAAAGATGTGCTGTACGTAGTCGAAACCATGAGAAAAGATTGGACTTGTTCGTCGTACGAAGATAGAATTATTCTGAAGGAGAAGTGCCTCTTTGCGTTTCGGCTCGCGAAAGGCTTTATAGTTTTGGTAACTACAACCATAATTTCCTTCGCATGCTTGCCAATTTTAGAGGTACGTACAAGAAGTCACTTATTTAATATTTTTAGCAATCATTATAACAATACATACAGATTGTCGGTCTCGAGACACAACAATTGCACGGAAGAATTTAAAATAAGAAATTCAATGTTTTTTTAATTAAAAAGTAACTTTCCGTAAGATAAATTGATAATTGAGAACATTTCTGTTCATACGTTTTTCGTATTTGGTGCCTAACGTTTTAATAACACTTTCGAAATTCTCATTTCATTCGTAGCGTTACAAATTTTCAATTTTATGATAATAAAGGAGATTTATTTTGAATTAAATATGAAGTGACATTAGAATATCCTTCAGTGATAAAGCTTAAGATCTCTCTTCTCGAGCTCCACCTTATTGCCTCAGAACTTCGTACTTCTCTATAACTTTTTAATTGACTCCGTTATTAAATTGTACCTGTAGAGCAATTAACTGCGGAAGTTTCTTTAAATCTGTCTATTTTCCTAACAAAACGATGTTTAATGATAAATTTTAGCTGCAAGACGATTGTAAGACAAGCGTTCTCAAACGGGAGAAACTTCTGCAGATGTCTATTTCGCGAAACGACGGTGACAGATTGACATGCGCGACGCGGCAACGCGATGACTGACATTTGTAGCTTTTCAAAATCCTTTTCCCCCCCCCCCCTGTAAGATGCCGTTGTCTCGAAATTGTTTATTACCGCTTCGCAAATGCGGACGGTAGTGTCCTTACACGGGAAATTGTTTTCCGATGGTCGTTTCGTTTTACGAGCCTTTCGAAAACACCTGCACACGCACGCGTACGTTACATAGATATTAATCCCTTCGCCGTATTTATTTCCTCGATACAGGTTAATAAATTATTAACAATTATGGAAAATTAATTATTGAGCTCAAAGAGAATACAATACGATAATAATCAATACTGAGTAATATAATCTAAAAGCAAGGTGGTCGCAAATTCTGCAAACAATCACCTCGGTCTTTTCTACTCTCTGCCAAATTATGATCTTTACATAAACAATAAGAGGATTTATAAATTAACCATAGTAAGATAATCGATTACCTAGTCCGTCCCGATTGGTCTCAAGCAACTTTCATTTGCTTAACTAGGTATATATTCTTAAAAGAGAGAGGATACTTCCCTTCCGCGGTTATTTCTTCTTAAATCAGACGATCTCGCCCGTCTATGAGTATATCTACATCTTCGATGTAATAGGCGGCTGTTTCGGTGGTAGCACGATACTCGGCGCTACCACCTTCAGCCTCATCGCGATAACACACGGATCAGCCAAGTTTGCGGTGCTGCGAAAGAAGCTGGAGGCAATAAACAGTAATAATCCCGACGCTGACAGAACAATGATCAACTGCGTTAAGGATCATCAAGATGCTATCACGTAAATACTTGTGTTACATTAATAGGATCGAATTTTTTATGTCTAACAGAACACGTGAAGAACATTGGCTGTTGTCAGCTACCCTTACGACAAAGAACCATCTCCGCACAAATATATTAACGTGAAATTGATTTGTAACGTTTATACGCACAGTTGGAAAATTTGTGTTTTCTTGTTAACAAAAATGCCGGTTAAAATTTTCGTGTCAAATGTTTCACGCATTCATGTGTTAATTTAACATATTGCTCTTGGGTTAATTGACCTCGAATGTACAATTATTAAAATAACTGAAAAGAAATGTTAAAACAACACAATGTGTACTTATTTTTTAACTTTACACAATACATATGTTCTATAATATTAGTAACAAGATTTATCTGTAATTTATAGAATAAAATGTTTATTTTATTCTATATAACATAAGCGAGAGTGATTTCGAACCGTCATTTGACTTATTACATCTGTAAAATGTAAAAATTACATTAAACACAATTATTTTGAGATTTGCATTAATTTTGTGTTAAAATATTAACAGAGTATTAGTGTAATCATTTAACATATCCATATTATGTTAAATTAATCCAAAAATTTGTGCGGACCGTTTGGGACATGATGTAATATCTGTTAAATTTAATACAAATTTTTCAACTGTGCGTAACATTCCCTGCAATTGTTGACAATGTTCTCCTGATACTTTATTTTAGTTTTGCGGATGCGCTCGAAAGAATTATAAACATTTTGGCGTTAGGACAGAGTATTATCAGCATCGGCTTGGTTTGTTTCGCGGGATTTCAGATTACTTCGGTACGTTCGCTTGCTAAAGACGCGTTGTAACCAAAAATATTACGTTGCAAAATGTTACTCTAGATGATGAAAAACAAGACACGCTTGATGGAATACTGGATGTTTCTGAGCTCTGCCATCGTCGAGCTTTTCATGTTCAGTTTCAGCGGAAACGCGTTAATAGACGAGGCGAGTATATTCTACGACTACACATTATTCGATAAAAATTGGGAAGCTCGACAAGCAAATGATCATTTCAATAAATTTTCTATAATTAATCGGTTAATTTCGATTGTAAGTTGTCATTATTTTTTGCAGAAGTAAAATGTCGTCGTAAAATTTAGATCAAATTAATAAAACTGCGCTACACCGTGGTGCAAAATTGTTACTTTTTTTCCGCAGAATGTGTCAGTCCACATTATAGTTATTATATAAGCTTTCGTTCGACGTAGATCATTAGATATCATGTATCAGACTGCACGCGTATCGCAATAGCACGAGTTTTAACGAGCGATGGAAGACTCAATGCACGATAATCGTATCGACCGATTACCAACGCATGTATCTTCATTAGTACATAGTTCGTTGAGCTCACAATCGCCTGTAATTAATTTACGGCCAACGCTTGTAACGAACCAGAGCGATGCCGTGAGCGGATCGGCTTACTGTAGCTACTGGATCGGCGGCACTTTCGGTCGCAGCCTGCAGATCATGATGATGCGGTCGAAAGTTCCTTCCAAGATCACCGCCGCCAAGTTCTCCAGCATATCCCTCGAAAGTTTCTCTCGAGTGAGTGGATTGTTATGTCAAACAATACCGAAATTTAATTTTAAGATAATATAGGGTAAGGAGAAACCATTTGAGTCGGTTAAAGAAAAAAAAATCGGCTAAAATATTCTCAAGACATTTAAAAATCTTAAAGGCCCTTTGAAGTTCTGAAACGAGGAAGCAACTAAAACAAGTAAAAACATTAAAGTCTCAATAATAAAAATTAATAAATTAATGCAGAATACAATTGGAGCCCCATGACTCAAAAACCCCTCCCTACTCCACTCGATAAACCTGATTACATAACTGTCTCAGATATGGCCGGTATTCATATAGTCCGTTCTTATTATTAAGTATACTCCTAATGTATTTTTAACCAATCACAGAGCCGTAGTAGCCTCTTAAGACAACACTTAAGTTGATTTTGAAATAAGAATCGACTATGAATACCGGCCTATGCTAAAACTCGCTGACGAACAATTTTGACAACAATTTTCAATTCACATATTAAATTTAAAATTATTACGCTACCTCCAGCTATTGCCCGGGCCTAAGTATGATTTGGCGTTGTCGTTTACATTTGAAGTTATATCTTAAAAAGGTCCTGAGATTTGACTTTAGTTGTTTAACTTCGACAAGGTTTTATAAAAAATATAAAAATGTGTTAATAAATTAATTAATTAATGCAGAAAAATTGTTAAACGACGCTAACTGATAAATTCTAATTAAAGAAATTTATTGCGAGAAATATTACCTCAGCCAGAGTGTGAACCTGGACTTCCCTACTCTCTAGGCGGGCGTCTCTTAATTAATGTTTGTCTCGAATAACTCTTAGTTTATAGCAATAGTCGGACTACTTTATGATGCGTGTTACAATAGATATTGTGCTTGCAGGTGCTCAGCACGTCTTTCTCCTATATAATGGTTCTGATGACCGCGAGCGAGGAGTAAGGATCAGCAGCATTGGCAATCGTAGCGACGGCTCTCACAGAGAATACGCTAGTCGATCCGCCAGCCCGAAAATATCATGCGCGGATCAAAGTGGGACCTCGCCTGGAAGTCACGGCGCACTTTTAAGATAGCATAAAAGACGGATGAAGCGCTTCAAAGGAATCGGGATAAAGACCATGATGCGCGGCGAAATGGAATACGCGTATAAGGGGAACGGGCTGCGATGACCCGAGAGAGCCTTCTTAGCCGGGCTATACTTGTTCTCTGTTAAGCATGAGAGACGTTCCGCCCTCGCGAGCGAGCACAGGCTCAGTAAATTACACTCTGATTAATTTCCCGCCGATAGACTCGCGTTAAGCCGCGGCCGTCACCGCCGCGCAACACGGTAACCCAGTAAACTCTGTTAAACACCGAAACATGACTATACCCTCGTTGTAGGAGGGGTAATAATCAACGATATACCGCAACAGCAACGATTTGTCCTTGCTCGTTTTACCGAGTTCTGTCTACTAAGTACAGGGCGATCCGTAAGTCGCGGCTTGTTCCACGATAGAAGATTTAAAAGTGCGCATCGCTTCAAAGTCGAGATGGCGATTAGTATTTTTTAATTTAGCAAACCTTTACTTTCCGACAAGAATTAGACTCTGACAAGGGATTTAGAGGTAGATGCATCCTTTGTTGGAGTCTTGCGATATTGTTAATTTTAAGAACTCCGATCTCTTTCGGTCCTTGAATTTATAAATCGAATGCAGATCTTTAAGATTCTCATGTGCTAGGATATCAGATTATTAAATCTTTCAATTTCTTCGGCTAATAAGTTTTTTAGATTTTATATTTTCAGACCTTTGTATGGTTTTAGATCTATGTGCTTTTGGAGTGTTAGATCTTTGAGCTCTTAGCTTCCAAGTTTCTAAAGCCCTTATATTTTTAGATTCTTAAGCTCTCAAGTATATAGATCCCCAATCCTGACATCCTTGAGCACTCAGCTCCGGCAAGCACTTAAATCTCTCAATTCTCGCGTTCACAAATCCCTCATACACACAAGCTCGATGTGGCAAGCTGCCCGAAATCGCTTCTTCCAAATCTTAATCGTAACCACCGTCTGCTGTTTTATGGAACGCCTTGTACACATAATTTACCGGCGATTCGCGGTGCTCTCTTTTCCGTACCCGTGTCGCCGGGGCAAGGAATCGGGTAACGTCCAGGCAAAACGGCACGAGGTACTCACTAAACTCGCTCGTTCGCTCGCTCACTCACTCCTGGTGGGGCAAACCACGAACGCGGGATAGTCTCGGCAGCGACTCGAGGGTATTTTCATCGCGGCAGTGCAACATGTGCACCCAGTACTACCGGTGCACGCATTCGTCTCGATCAGTCTCTACCAGCTTGTGCTACCAAATTTGTGGCGGACAGCGGGTGCATTCAACCTCCGGAAGATATGAGTCGCGGTGTTAGTGATAGCTCTCGTGTATTTTGCGGTTGATATCTGATCGATCATTGCGTGGCTCTTCGGTGCGACCGACATCTTATCGGTGGAAAACATCGGCGAGATGAAGACAGTCGGATGACGCCAACACTGTTACCCGCGAGATGGTAATATGGCGAACATTAAAGTGGCCGTGCGCATAAGACCGGTATCTGTTAGGTGAGTACGAACCACTTTCTGTCTCTATAATATACTTTGCTCTTTCGCGAATATCTAAATCGCTCGCTGTATAATAAACGCAAGCATTGAAACTATGAGTAACTGTAAGCTCTGATAAATATTACTTTTTGTCATCTGCTACACAAACTTGAGTTGTTTTCACGTAAAATGTACTTCTAGACATTTCGAATACACTATATGGATAGGATTAAAAACGCAAGAGGAGATTGTCATTTCAAAATAATAGTTTCTAATTAAAAAATACTGATACTACGACTTCTTGAAATTGTTTTATAAAAAGATCATGTAGAACGACACAGGAACGAGGAAAGATAATTATCAATACGCGATTTCTAGCTGAGACATATTTCGAGCTGTCTAATGGGACTGAAAATAGTTTCGTTTGTCTTGTATTGGAGTTATTGAGTTTCTTCAATTAACTAAATTGACAAAAAATAATGAAAAGCTATAATCGCTTCCTATCGAATAGATAAATTAATTTCAATGAATATAACGATTTAACATACTGGTAATGATAATATTTGATAATTGAATTATTTCTTCGCGAACATTTATATTTAATAACAAAACAACATTAAAATGTAACTTTTAAAATTATTAAAAATTATTACAGCAGGGAAAATCGCGTTTTTACGTCCTCTATGCTTTTGGCGAATTCCGAAGTGCACCAATCTAGGTCAAGGCTTATAGCTTTCTTTATTATTCTTTTCTGCATGTGCACGTAACGTTGATATGTAATGTTCTAGGAAGATGATGAATTAAGCTACTGTTATTTTCAAGCGCCAGCATTGGCGTAAATTATTATAACAATAATGGACAGTAAACTATAGCGAAGAAATGGAGTCGTTCAAACAATAATAAGAATACCAGAGTAATGCTAATTGTAAGACTTTTTCCCAGCAGGTACCTAATATTTGCGCTAGTGAGGGTCAAGGTTTATGACTCGGCTGCACTTTGAAAAATATCTGCCTCAATTTGTTTTACGCTTCGCAGCTACACTTATTCAGAACGTTGTCGAAATTGCATACATCCTTTTAGATTACATAGAGATTTTCAGACGTTTCGTAGACTTGCCTTATTTTTATAATCCCAAGCGTTGCATTTTTACATCTCGAGACTAAAATATATTGCAGGCTACTTCGGGCAATTCTTTAATGTCCTTGAATTTTGAGATTTTAAAATGCAATCTTTCAGGAAATGTTTACACCTTCGAATTCGCACGCACTCGTGTGCGGCCTCACTCGGTGCAAACACTTATGAACTCGTTTCTATACTTAGACTACCAGGGTGGCGGCAAAAAGACGAGCGCGCGCGCGCTCGTCCGCGAGCGGTAGAAGCGACCGAAGCGGAGTCACCGGAAGCGCAGACGAAAGCAATTGAGCGTCGAGAACTTGAGGATCATCTGCGAGGGTTTCCGTCGCGAGTTATTGCGCGTTTATTTGTGCTACAAATCGTAATTAAAGCGTGATTCATTGCGCCGGTGCACCCGGTCGTGCTGCATTAGCCGAATAATTTAGTGTTTAATTGTAGATATTTTCTCTCTATTTCTCGAGACAATTGAGGATTTGGTTGACTCTATTTTCGTAACATATGTCGTTTTTACAAAAATCTTGAATTATCTCTTACGAAAGAACGCCAAGTAAGCGCAAACGATGTATAAATAATAATGTTAATAAAGTTCAGTTTCTCGAAAAGTTGTTTCTGAATTTTCTAAATCCCTCCATGCTACGAGTGCACGAATCGAGTGCAATCAGTATTTTAATCGCGAATATTTAAAGATACAAAATGAAATTTGATGATATTCGTTTGCAGTAGCAAATTAATAATTTTGCGCGCTAAAATCTAACACACGTTGCCATGCGAGAGGTATTTAAATTTCGCTTTGACTTAATTTATTTAGATCTATTCTCATTTTTTACCTCATATATATTGTTCGATATAGACAATACAGACAAACATTTTCTTATTTGTATGATTTTTGAGAGAGAAAGTAAAGGGAAAATTTTCTTTAAAATTAAACAAATATTTGAAACTGCTTAAATCTTTGATTCTTAAAATTTTTGAATCTTTCCATTCTTATATCACGTGCACATCAGTACAAGTCTCAATGCAAGAGAGGAATAAGAGGTCGATTCATAATTAATAAAATAAAAAGTTTATGAACATGGAGCAATTTAATTTTATGACGCCGAACTCGGCAAATTATGTATTGCTGTCAATTACCTCATTCTCGCGCCGTACGCTTCAATTTTCTTCGTGGATAAAGAGACCGATATTTTTAAGATACATCTCCATTTAATTAAAATTAAAGATTTCAATACAAGAGAGAAATAAGGGGTCAATTCGTAATTAATAAAATAATAAGATTATGAATATGGAGCAATTTAAGTTTATGACGCCGAACTCTGCAAATTATGTATTGCTGCCAATTACCTCATTCTCGCGCCGTACGCTTCAATTTTCTTCGTGGATAAAGAGACCGATATTCATCTCGGCTGCGCGACGAGGTCGCTTAATGATTCCGAGAGCGGGTTCCACGCCGAAAATACTCCCATTGACTTAGCGTGGGGTGCGACCGTATGGGAGATCGAGAGCAGGACTATGACTTTGTGATGGGGCGCAGGGCGACCTTACGTTGACAGCTGGCGCATCCGTTCCGTTTATAGTTGCCTCCGCTTGACAGGTATGCGTGTATCGTCTTAACGCGCTGGCATTGTTATTTTCGTACTACGGCGCCGTGAAACACGAGAGTCGAGGGGGATACGTGCCTTTTTTTTGCATCATTATACGCGTCGGCCAATACAGCAAACGCAGTGTGGCGAGCCTCAAAGGGGTCCCGTAATTTATAAATCCATCGGGTATAACAGTGGTCTGTACCTTCTAAAAGAGAACGGTACGTTATTAATATTAATGCAAGAAATGTTTTCTTTTTTATCTTTAATGCCGAAAGGATGATGTAGTTTCGCTCGTTTCAAAAGTCTAACAACCTAAAAATGAAAGATTCTAAAAGCTCGACAAGGATCAAAGAGTACAAACAAACGTAAGAATAAAAGAGTTGAAGAATTTAAGAATTCAAGGAGCTACCAATTTATAAATTCATATTGTTTCTGTTCCTACGATCTGCGATTTTACGTAGAGTTTATGTAGACTGATATTATAAAAGAGAAAAGAACAGTCGCGTGGAAAGAAAATCATCGAAATTGAGGCTTAGTAAAAATAATATTTCTTACGCCCATTTAGCCTGTCGACGACCCCGTTGGAAGTGATCTGAGAGCAAGCTTCTCCCAAGTGATTAAAGCGCAAAGACAAATAAACAGATCTAAGATGAACAAACCACCGCGCGTTCTGCATGTACTATAAATCTCATAAAAATCTGTTGCACGTATCTTAAAGAGCATCTATTTTTTAATCTATAAGTAACGTTATTTTGTCATTAATTTTATATGTTTACTTCATATTTCGCCTTTATATATTTGCCGTCGTTTAATATAAATATTCCTGGTCATATATTTAATGATAAACGCAGCTGTCTGTTTCCCATTCCAATTTAACGTCATGCTAAATGTACCATACTGTCATTAACATCAAATGTGACAAAAAATAGGCTACAGATCATAATCGATATTATAGATCCGCAGTATCCATTCGAGTTGCATAGATCTCTTTTTCTCAAAATATGCTTTTTTTGCAGGGGTGGGAAGTAACTCGTTACTTGTAACGAAGTTACAGTTACTTTTTTTGGTAACTCTAACTTATCTTTGTTACTTTCTCTCCATCTGTAACAGTAACTTAACTTATATATGTATAGTTACATTAATAATTATTTTATATATGTATACTTTAAACCTCCACATAAACACCTTTATCGACACTTTACAATTCAAATGCAGATTTGATATTTTTATTTTTATTGCAAGAAAGTAACTGCAAAGTAACGATTCGTTACTTTTTGAGTAACTGTAACTGCGTTACTTTTCAGAATTGGTAACTTGTAACCGTAACTAAATACTTTTATAAAGTACTTTCCCAATCCTACTTTTTTGGTATTAAGACTCTTTTAAAGGTACACGCGGTGACATTATCTCCTCTGCATTAGCAAGAGCTCGGATTTTATTTGCGCCTACAACACGAGGCGTAGCCCGAATTGTACCGAAACGTCCGATTAGGACGAGAACAGATTTAATAGGGCCGACAGGATCACGCGAAACCCAGGGTTAAAGCACTGCAATGATCCCTTCGCGTATGCTCTACATGCACCGAGGATATAATATCGCCGCACATAATCGCGCTTCTATCCTGTCGCGGCACGCAAAATGCAGCGTCACACGACACCGATTGTCCCGAAAACGCGACCGTCCATAATTCGCGATGTAAACCTCGATGCCACCCAGACTTGTTGCATGTCTTTAGGTCAAAAGATACCCTTTGAATCCATAAACCTACTCTACCTTCGCGGGTTTCTACAGTCTTTAATTTTTATTACTCTTATCAAATTCACCGATTGTTTCTCGAATCCTTCTGTATTAATTTTACATTCTTTGAAAAGCGCAAGACTCTTTGAGTGGCTTTTTAATAACAACAATATATCTTCATTCTCTTACTAACAACAAGGCAGAACAGAATTGACATTGCATTATTTTACGAGAAAGAAACTCGGATTCTCGGGCATATTTATTGTTAAATTGCTCGTAGGTCTTTGCATGTTAAATGAATTTACTAGCTTCGCAGCTAAATGCACCTAAAAATACCTGTTGCAAGCGAAATGTTGTTATTTTAACACATTACTAAAATATTGTAGCCTAAAAAAGAAAATTTTTTTATAAAACAGTCGTAAACGCGACCGATTGTGCGGAATGCTTTGAGAAAATCGGGCAAAGCCCCTCTATAGAATAACAAGAGGGGGTGTGCGCGCATACCCCCGTGTGAACGCGACGCACGGTCGCATGCATCACCGCTACTGTTGCCGCCGCCACCGCTTTTCGATGAATCGATTCCGATCCATGAAGCATGAAAAAATGTGCTTGGCAAAAAAGGATGAAATAAAAAAAAAAGAACTGCAACGGGGGAGCGTAACACATATAGACGAGGGAGGTGGAAAAACGATGCCAGCTTCGAAAATCGTTGGCGAAACTGCTTGCAGTGCTTGCATGCGTTTATTGACTCCTCCCTCGCAAATATTTGCGACGATATCACTCGTTATCCTTCGTTTGATCGTTAGATCGGCCAACTTTGCGAAATCTTGACAAAATGAGTTCCGATGACATTTTTGGATATAATGTGCTTTGCTTCAATATCTTCAAGATAGAAATACATAGAAATTTCATGCTTTCTTGGAAGATTTAATTTATGAATCTTAAAGAGTGAGAACAAGTGTCCATAGGCAAATGGCCCCATTTTGTTCGCATTCGATTTTGGTTTTCGGTTCCATTCCATTCCAAACAAATGGTTGGTGTCTGTCCAGACGGCTTCATCGCTTACGTCCTGAGAATTTTTGGAGCCCGATATCTCTGGAACGTTAAATAGGTACACACTCTGAGACTGACGTATCTGCGATCATCTTGACGAGACCTTTCGTTTGGTATGGTTTGGTGCCTACTTTGACACCAAAATTGAATGGGAAAAAAATGGGGGCAATCTTGTTCTCACTCTTTTGATACATAAGTAAAGATTCTTAAACCCTTTTCCATTTACTCTCCGACTTCTGAACTGTTAGATTCTTTCATATAGAGTTTCAAACTCTTATATATGGATTTGCGAATTCTACATGCATTACTAATATACATGTTTTTGATGTGCAGGGAATTAAACTTGACGGGATCCGCAGTGGTGGTTCGCGCGGAATCGAATGAGATTTCCTTGACAAATTTGAAGATCTCGTCGAGCAAGGTCGGGGACAGTCGCGAGAGAACCAGGAGATATGATTTCGATTACTGTTTCGATTCGTCGGATCCTGAAGCGAAGAATTATGCCACTCAAGCGACAATCTACGAAACACTAGGCCAGTCCATCATGGACGCTATGTTCTCTGGATATAATTCTTGCCTGGTGGCTTATGGACAGAGCGCATCGGGAAAAACCTACACCATGATGGGCACGAAGGTGCACAACTATGCTATTTATTATAATTTTCAGCTGCATATTCGAAGTCAAATTGATTACCATTGGAATTTTATAAACCGCATATTTAATTTCGGCAATTTTGTTTGCGTAGACTTAATACAAAACACAATGTATTAACATAATTTTAAACATTTTTATTAACTTTAAACTTCAAATATATATATATTGCGCGCGCCCAGACATTCATGTATATAGTAAATTTATTTGACAGATTCTCCATAATAGGACGTATGAATAATTGAGCGTTTTGAGCGTAGCTTATTTTGACTTTGTAATGAGACACGTTACGAAACACAAATATGTGCATTAAACGATAATTTGAACTATTATGAAATATTATATCGCATATCTCTCAAATATTAATAATATCAACTTTTGTTTTAACGTCTAATTAAATTAACGGAATGGAAAATTCGACTATTAAACAGTAGACAGAAGAAAACTTCTCGGTTGTCTTCTCATACTAAAACAGTTATCTACATTAAAAAATATAAATTATATCAATGTAAAATAAATCGGTTTCTAAATATTTAAGAAGTTTTTATCAAAGTTTCAACGGAAGTGGGATACCCTATACATATGTATATTGAAAAAATTGCATTTGCGATTCCAAGCATATCCTCGTCGTCCGCTAAAACGCATTTTGCATTTGATGTCTATTTTATCAATGTTATTTTCGCGTAGCAACATTTTGCAGAACTCTTTTGCCGTCTGAATAAACCGGTGATGATGTGTTTACGGGTCAACGTGCAATGTGCAAATTGTTTCGATTTATCTCGTAATAAATCTGATTGGCACTTTATTTTCATTTTTGCGGCGCATAATAGACCTCCTCCATACATCGTCGAACCGTGCCCCGTTTTTGTCGATACGCCGGCGGTATTATTTTCAAAAGCAAAGCGCGTACCGTACCTGCGCGAGCCGAGAATTACTTTGATTTATCTCGCGTTTTATTAATACATCGCGAAATGTTATTTTTTTTATTTTTCGCGCACAATGCGGCAGAGAGGGTGGCAATCTATTTGCTTTTATTCCGGACAGCATTCTGTTGTCATCAGCGTTGTATCCGCTGATGTTTTCGCAATACCCGCGAAAATATTCCTACAAAACGTACGCGTACTAAAAGTTTCATCTTGCAAATCCAACGATGAATTAAACTTCTTAACGCGCTTTCACCAAGTTCGAATACATAATTAATTTTTCTATCCCCTTGGGATACTCTTCCCTTCGGCGATTTGCAATTTTCTCATTTGCAAATCGGCAAAACAACGTGGAGTTTCTAATGAGGACATGTTTGATACATTGGAAATATTGATAATAAAATACTATTGGCTTATTATTGACAAATATCTGCTTAATTAACAAGTTCATTGCTATATTTTCTACAATTCTGATGTTATTAAGTATGCGCGAATTGAGCACGGGGTGTGTAGAATATCGTATAAAAATGCCAATATGAAACATGTAAATTGACAAATGTCAATTTTCAAAAACAATATTTAACGAAAGTTAGCTGTTCTATTGTTTGACTAAATTAAAAGCTTTCTGTATGTTCAATTTTTCATATAATGGTTTATAGTACATTTTGCATTTTTATGAATATTTCGATTATATCGGTTATAAAAACAAATCTTTTTTTTCTCGAAATTTATATAACCGACATTTCCATTATACATATTTTATACGCGCTAGTTCAATATTTAAATAAAATATTCTCATAATTATTTATTTGCTTTGATATCATCTATTATTTTAAATCATTTTTTGTTATACATTTTTCTGACTTTTCTCCATAGCTGCTACGTTTTCCACTTCTGTTATTGTTCCATCATTAATTATAAAAGCTTTAAATAATTAAAAGTTCCTATTTGTTTATTCAGGAATACCGTTCTCCATCTTCACATTTCTGGTTTCTGATCTCGTATAACCGCCACAAAGCTCATTTCATCTGCACCCATACAATATTACATTAATGTACTCATTCGAAATCTCTTTTACCTATCATATTGATAAACGAAGTGAAATCGACGGGATGAATTTTCCAGGAAATATTTAGTTTCCATCAGCTCGAGCGCTCTCGTATAACAGTCTCGCGAAACTAGGTGTTTTGCATTCTGCATAAACTGGCCGATGCATATTTAGAGTTCAAATAGCATCGACCTGATTATCCGTTGCTTTCCTTTTCCCACTTCGTATTTTCTCCGCCCCCCCCCCCCCGCGGTCAATACCATTCGTGAAATTATTATATCGCATCGCTTTAATTGGCCGATAAGGGAGAAAGAGAGCTCGTTGCCGGATCGAATCGACGTTCCGTTTCTCGTCCCGAAAATTTCAAACAGTAAATTGAAACTGTTTTTGCGGAATGGCGCTTAATTAAATTGTATGGCGGCCTCCGCCGGCGTATTCGCGCGCGGGCGGCCGGGAGATGCATCCGGGTGCGAGGGGATGCATGGTACGGGGGTGAAAAGGTGGGCGGCGGAGAACGAGGATGGGTGAGCAGACTTTTAAAAGCGCAGCACGTGTTGCGGCTGTACAGCGCACTCGTTTGTCGGGTTTCAATTATAAAAGGACGCTTCGAGCGCTGGTTAATAATGCATCAAATTTCGAAATTGACAAGAACCTCCCCTCGTTAAGGTGTCGCGCGCTGTTTCCGATCTGAATAGACTTTATTGACAGAATCCCTTCATTCTTCCCGCAGAACAAACTCTATTTTTGCTCATCCCTCTCCACTTTATATAGAAACATTTCGGCCGTTTCGTACTTATAGAAACGCATATTGCGCGTAATTCTAACAAACTAGATCATCTAGAATTCATATTTTTAATATTTTTAATAAATTTCGCCACGAATGAAATTATTTATTTCACACGGAGAGAATTTTCTTTTAAAATTTACCCCGAAAATCATGTAATTGCGGGACCACATTGCATTTTGAAGAACTTTATGAGAGTTTTTTGAAATTTTACCATACATTTTACTAGTAATTTTACTAGAATTTTAATAGATCCAATCATTTTAAATGGGTGTATTGCTTCACTACCTGATGTAATAACTGAACTGTCATTAACTAGTTTGAGCATCTGTCGAACCAACAAGATTGATGAGATACAATGGGAAACGATCTGATCATCCTTAATATCTAAATTAGCAGAAAGACCAATCGTAATCACCAATAGTAATCACCATTTGCCATGGAAAAACAACACCACTTGAAGGTGGCCGCCCTGCAATAATACAAGAGCACCACACTTCGGTACTTCGGCACAAAATTCTTCGAAATGCCATGTTGTCCCACGATTATAAAGTACTAGTACATTTTATTGATTCCCCTTAGGGTTACAAGGCGTTTTCGAAGGAACGTGCCCAAACCTCTTATAACACCTCTCTCTATATCCACTTCGCTATATAGCGATCGAACGAAAAACCAACAATGTTTTTGTTTGGTTTTGAACCCGGGTCTTCGGATTATCAGACCAGCGCACAATCCTCCGCGCCACGATCGCCACTCCCACGATTATATAATTTTCAGGATAAATTTTAAGAAAAAATTCTCTCCGTGCAGGTTTTATCGTATTCCCGGGTAACCTTTCTTCTATAACGATAAAAGTCACAATTAAATAGCGGATACTTAAACCAAGCGTTTGACATATTTTTTAATGTGCGATAACTTCGTCAGTATATATAATCCTTTAATTTTTTCAGGAGGATCCAGGACTAATTCCACGGCTCTGCGAAGGAATATTTTCAAAAATCGAGCAGAAGAGCGAGCACGAGAGGATCTATCGCGTGACAGTTAGGTAAAACGCATCATCCGACAAAAAACTTTTTAAACTGTTCTAAAACGAGCACTCGCACGAAGTTTTTTAACCATGACTTTGAAAGTAGTACATTCTCTCGTTTTTACTTCTTGCGCCATTCGCGCGCGCAAAAAAAATGGAATATAACCGCATAGCGATTTAATTTAATGTCCGCAGATTATCGTAGATACATCACGTTTGTTACTCTAGGAAACGTTTCAGAAAATAAGATGATACACCCCTGATAATTTTAATAACCATTAAAGAATAAATTAGTCACGTTAGATAATATCATATTTCTTCATTATTCTTCACGAAAGTTGTAATAATCCTCGATACTGTGGCTAACGCGATAAGAACGTCGACGAAAATTGCAAGCCCTCTTCGATACTATCGACAGGAAACTTTCCGATCGCCGCTTAAGATGCTAGAAGTACTCCGATACTTTGTACTAAGTACTCGGGAAGATACTTGCGAATCGCGTTGCACGTGCCTTCCCTTTCGCCACCGGAATTTCGCCGCACCTTACCGCAGTCTCGATAAAATTTGCTTGTATTCTTTTATTTTCCCCGCCACCGGCCGGCTACGGTTCGAGGTTTTCCTCTCGCGAATATATTAATCCTTTTCCAACGATCAATTCCTTCACGGACTTCTTTGTGTTTTTCAATTCAGTAAACAACGCAAAGTTACAAATGGCATATAATATCTGCCTCTTTTTTTATATAAAAATAAAACGTTTAACACAATCGATGAAGCAGAAAGAACCTTTTAAAGAACCAATTTCTCGCGCATCAAATCATGATTTCAAACATGTACTGACTCATATTAAAAAGAATGTGTAAAATCGATTCGAGCAGACTGTACTTTTGGGCCAAATATCTATGCGTATGTGTTCATATATTAATGACTGGAAAAGAATATGTAATATTTTACATATATCGTACAATATATGTAGCGATACGTGATACAATTGATAAAAACTGCGGTATAATATAAATTGGTGTGTAACATTCATGTCGGACACAAAACTGTCGCTATTAGTACGTTTTTGCAGAATGGTGTTTCAATTTAATCACGCTGCAAGTCGAACAGATAGCCTTCGGAACGCCGATAACCTGTCCGCCTTGATAACTGTGGGAAAATCAACACCCTCACGTGGTGCCCTTTGCTCGCGAACACCACGCGAATACACGTACGCGAAATGTGGATACAGGATGATCGAAAAGTCACGAGACTGAAATATATATACGTGGTACGGCACAGGTGGCGGCAGCTATTCACAAAAGTGCATAAAAAACCATTATTAACTGTTGTTACGGACATCTCGTTGCATAACAAATCAAATGTGATTTAGTAATTGTCTCGTGTTTCTCGCTGGCACTACAATGTCGGAATAAAAAAGTTATAGTTTAGAGGTGGACCGCGCGCGAAATATAAATAATTTTATTTTGTATAGTATAGTGTCTTTTATAGAATGTACTACAAAGATCTATTCGCGCTATCTCTCATAAAACACTGGCAGGATTAAAATATGTTGTCATATTCAACAACCGTGACAATTACGACAATGGAATATTTGATATTGCGTGATATGACATGTGCAATATTAAAGTAATAAAGCTAAAATCACCGTAATAACTGTAGGTTGCGCATGTAACTTTTCGATCATTCCGCGCGTTGACTATCACATAGGCGAAAACATTGGTGGCTTTCGGTCAAGGCCCGTCAATCGGCGCGCTTTTATCTATTACCATCGATAGCTTCAAGTTCGTTCCTTTCGTGTCGACGATTACGGCGTCGTTCCGCGCCTAATCGCCATCGCGAATCGCCAGCTCCGTATTACGATACGGGCGCCGGCACTAGCGAAAGAGCCCTCCCAAAAGTGTAATAATGACAAATTGATACTGCACCGAAACGCCGTGCGGATCGCAAAAGTCGTTTCGCCGATCTATCGTCGTCCGGCATGCGGATTTACTATTTATTCCGTTTTAATCGCTTTCGCATCGTTGTCCCGTGTTTCGAAATAGTCCGAACAAATCGCTCGCGATAATTGCCAATCGACAAAAAAAAATCCACCGAGACGCACTGTGCAGAGTTCGTGACGCGAATAAATGGATAGATCCGACTTCGCGTATTTTTGGCGGTCGTTAAACGCGACGCTGGATGAAATCGAGGATTAGTTCGGGAAAAGCTGTAACTGCGTTGGCATAAATTCAATTCCGCAATCATTGATCGCGCATTCGTTGTGAGCGCATCGAAAAGACAAACTTTGCGATAAGTTGTAGCACGAAGCTTTCGAGTTTTCCAGGTGCATGCTCGTTGAATTCAATGAATTTCAACGTTGCAGAATCAGGAAAGAGCATAAAATCGCGCTGAGTATTTTTGACTCAACATTAGAAAATTTCAAAATTTGAGGATTCCGAGACATAGCATACTATTTTAATTATTGTCTAAACATTTAAAGACCTGTCTTTAAATTAAATTCCTCTGTACTATATGATTTAAAAACGTGAAGATAAATGCCCAAAAATAGATACGTACACAGCGCGCTAGTCAATTATTTATAGTCTCTAACAAGTAATAGTCGTAATCTTATGATAAATCTTTTTTCACGGTGACTCAAGAAAATTTAGCAAGGAAAATACTATTAGTGAAGGGTTACGGTGGGCGGTGGTGGAAGGGAGAGACGATAGTCGTAGAATCGAGTTTGCGAGTCGCGAGGCTTGCAAGCGCGGTCTGTTGGCCTGGATGTGTCTTGCAAGCTCAGTGCCCCGTGACTCGCAATCCCAGACGGACGCAATCTCGCTGTAACTCGGTAAGAATGCACCTCGTACGTCGAAGGCACTGTCAAATTTTCTGCGTTTCTTGCAATGTTTCACGCATTTCGACCGAAAAACACAGCAAACTTAGCTTCTTGAATCCTTAACTTTCCAACGCGTTTCTAACACACTGTACATTTGGATTCTGCGGTCCTCGGATCCCCGGAAGCTCTTAAATTTTCAATCTTCTGGATGTTTAAATCATTAAATTCTAGAATTTTTTTATTCTCGTACTTTCAGGATGTTGAAACAACGTATTTAAAAAAATTATAGAGGTTTTAAATTTCAAAATTTTTATATCCTAAAAAGTATTGACATCGCAAATTTTTAAGTATTTAAGCCACTGAACTTCAGAACTTGTAACTTTTTGAATCTTTTTCAATCACATTTATGTCGTGTCTTCTTTTTTTTCTTTCACGCAACTCGCGGAATGAAGGGATTATAGTAGCCCGCGAGGCATAATAATTGCATGTAATCTTTCTTTATCATATATGCATAAAAATGTACAAAATTGTTCTTTCACACGTCACTATTATATCTCACAAAGCAGCAAGTTTCTCGCCAACATTAAATGCAATATAAGCATCTTGTGTTTGTAGTAATAATGCTCATAATAATTTTCTGATTCGAGATATGCAAATTATCAAATACTTGTGAAAATAAATAATAGAACATTGCGGCGTGGCGATACTGTTTGAAATCATATAAAAAATAAATCGTTTCATTATCGCCATTATTACGCGCGTATAATTTCACAAATAAATTTCAACGGGTTCTCTCGTTCGCGTTCAATTAATATCTCTCTTTCCTCCGACAATTAAGCGAGGCATTTTATTGTGCGTATCAACGATCGGTTAGCGGGATAAAGTGTAAATGATAAACGCGCGGTAACGAATACGATCGAAAAAATATTTAAAAGTGTTATCTCTCTCTCCCTCTCTCTAACAATAAAAAATTAAATAATATAATAGTGTAAAACAGTAGTAGATTCTGCATACGTTGCAGGCAATAATGAGTCACGCGATAGGGAAAAATTTATAGCGATTGCCTGTTAAAAGAAGGGCGGCCAATAATGTCGGCGTTGATTACACTCAAGTTGATATTGGTTCAGTGCGAAAAAGCGAAATCAGTCCCGCCACGTTTCGTTTTGAGGCCGATCCCATCGGCCCATCAGCGGCCGGACGTAAAATCGTTAAGTGGGTCGAGCAAGAAAGTTCGTCCGAGGCATTTCTACTTGCCGCCGACTGTTTAGGGGTAAATTAAATTCAGCGGGGCGGGCGACGGGAGATAGACACGTTGCAAAAACTTTGCCGCTCGCGTTTCCTATTGAGCGAAATGCCTCTCGTTAGGCAACGATCGGGGAATAAAAAACAAAAATTAAGGAGATGTCTTTAAATCTTTTCAACGTGTATCATCGTCATAAAAATAGACTGTTCACCACGCAGCGTGTGCCCCGAGTAAGAATTGCGCGTGGTGTAGTTTAAATGCGGAACTTGGGGAAACTTTTGCATACCTATAAATTTTGCAGACATTTATTCGATAGGAATGTTGACGTAAAAACATTCCTCGCGCAAGCCCCCGTATTGTTTCTTGCTGCAACGCTATATCGCGACGATCAAAACTGCTGGCCCCGATATTTCATCGGAATTAATCGTTGCGATAATGGACTGTTCGACACGCGTCGTGTGTAAAATGCGCGGCGCCTCGTAATTGCGATCGATATATCGGCAGCGCTTGTGAAAAATCGGGGACGCGGCGAGGTCCCGACTTGAAAAAGAGCCGGAAGTCATCATGAAATATCGCGTCGCGGATTAAATGTGTGTTAACAGCAGCGCGGCGCTGCTCGGTAATCGATCCCGACGCGGATTCATCATTGAAACGCGCATCTATAATCGATGGACGCATTAACCCACTCGAGTCAGCTGCCCAATGTACCCGTCAAGCGTGATTGATCGGATATAAAGCTTCATCCGTAATCATCAAACAATACAGCCCAAGTGAAACGCATCGCGAGTGTAACTGACGGATGAGAAATAATGTTGTAGCGATCTGCGCGCGGATGTTAATGCTTTTACGCTGAAATTAAAGGCGAGATCTACGAGCAGTCGTAAGAAAAAAAATGTGTCGAATATAAAGATAATTTAAAGACTGTCACAATTTTCACGTTAGTTATCTGCTTCTAACTTGAAAACTATCGGTACCTTCATACGACAACATCAGTCTTATTTTAGTGTATAATGAAACGAAACTCAATTCATGCGCAACAGTTATCTTTCACCAAAAACAAATGCAAATATGTTGAATTTAATTTTTCATTTTTTACGTGAAATTTTGGCAACTTCTCTCTGTCGGGTCGTTTTGGAACGAGCAAAAATGCAGCCGACGAGAAAGAATATCACGGCGTTACCTCGCCCATGTCGGCAAAAGGATACGTACGATTCGGCTTTGCAGCAGCCTGTATCGTCGGATATTAGCGGCGATGGCGCGGTATCACGGTGGTATGATCTCGTGAATCCGAACGATAAAACGCGATGGCGTTTTGCACACAGGTACGTCCGCGCGATCGGGCATACGTATGTACACGCGAAACAGACACCCAAGCCCGTGGTCTGACGAGGCGCAGAAGGTGTTGCACGCAACGCGTATAAATAAACAGCTGTCCCGATATCTATATCTGTGTGCACAAATTTTTCAAGAGAGAAACGTTCGAGTCATCCGCAGTCTCTGTGTGCAGCCTGCAAAACCATCAAACGCGGAATAAATAGTTACCTCTACGTTGTTTAATGTAGTCGATTTTATATCATTCAATTCAATATTATGTCATTTGTAAAATTTAGAATTTGTTTCATTTTCGGATCTAGGAATAAAAAGCTTCGAAAGTTGACTCTTTTCCCCGCGTGTAGAACTGCCCAGAACTTTTTTAAATATCAATATTACGAAAGTTGTTAAGTTTTGATGTTCTAAAGTCTCTGAATCGTACGATTTTCTCGCGCGCGTTTTAGATCTTCAGATTTATTGTATCTGATTATAGATGCTGTAACTTAATTCTCCTTTAAATACAATACTATGCCTGTGGTATCTAGGTATCTCTATATTCTCATATACTCGCACCGGCTCTGGTTTGACAATGAGACAATGCAGATATAGCATCATATTCCGCAGAAGATTGAAATACCGCTGGTTAGTATCCGTTTGCGAAATATGGTACACCAGCCAGTTGATACAAAAGCTACATATCTTCATAATTTATAACTAAAAACTTTAGATTTGATCGCACAATTGGATCTCAAAGATTTTTATTTTCGACATTTTTGCTATGTAAAATCTTCGAATTTGAAAAGAATTATAATAATATTGAATTCTTACGATTTCACATATAACGGACCAACCGATGTGCCCTGCGAGAATGACGAGCTTGATGTGCCGTGAAATGACACATTGAATATTGGTCTACTCTAAAGGAAGGTTGCAGGATCTTCCATTGATACGCAAGACTGAATTTCGTAGTTCCCGACAACACGCACACTTGTGCTGCTGTCTATACCAGAATTCAAGGAGACGCGCTTGATCGCAAAAATTATCGATAAATAAAATTCGATCGCATGGTTTATTATGCGCTAAATCGATCACAAATTTCATCCTATCACTGTTTTGTTGTAAAAAAGATTAGGATGAGTAGTTTAAAGAATTAATGCTAAAAGAGAGAAAATATTATATATAGATTAACGAAATAAAAAAGATAATAAATGTTAAAAGGAAAATTAAAGTAGTTAAAAGGAGTTAGAGAAAAGGAAAATACAAAATTGCTATAGTATTTGGAATGTTAATTAACATTATTCTTGTTTCGCGGTGATATACATTTTAGTATTGGAGAGAATGTAAAATAGGATAAAGTTCAATGTTATAATTAAATACTTACTAAATTATAAATTTAATATTAATTATATATTTCATTTTAAATTTGTAAAATTACTCGTTAAAAAATCAGCGGTATGTGTTAAATAAAAGACATGGCAAACAATAAGCTCAGATTAAAGCAGAAAAGAATATTGATGCGCATATTACGTAACAGATGAATATAATTTTATTAACGTCATTATGAATCGACAGCCTTTCGCTATTTACAGGGGGGGGGGGGATAAAGAGAATTGAAGATGATGAAGAGGCAGAATTAAAATTAAAACCATAAAAGCCATAAAGTTAAAGCTATGTAAAAGCTCAGAGCAGAAAATAACGAAAATGGCAACTAATAGAATTAGTGGCCATTTCCTCGTAAGAGTCGAAGGGATTGTAAAAGGATGCGGTAGAAGACAGGACGGGAAGGGAAGTAAAGAAGGTTCGATTAAATTTTGTTTATCATTACGATAACCAATGATTCGCGAGAATGATCAAGAAATCTATGAAATATACATATACAAAAATATATAACAATACATATAAAAATATATAAAAGTTGTTCTTAACTGCCAAGATAATTTTTTGTGACTTTGATAAAGAAATCAAAATCTGCTATTAACTGAATATTAATAAATTATAATTCTCTCTCTCTCTCTCTCATATTGATATTTAAAAAATAATCTATTAAGAATTGTTTTATGACTTATCACCAAAAAAGAGAAAATATACTATTAGATACATTGCATTTATCTTTCTTTCTGTTTAATCGTAAAATAGATTTTTAGTTTAATCGTACTCACATCTTCTACAAGGTCAATTAAAAGGAACGACATGCTGAATAAAACTATAAGGTCGCACAAGACCGACCTCGCCAGATGCGAAACGAGTGTATGCATTTATCAGTAACTTCCAACTCATTCGCGCTCGCTCGAGGAACTAATTAACTACTTTTCGCGAGGGGAAGGCTTTTCCAAGCGGCGATCAGAGTTTTATCTACGAGCGCGTGTCTCGCGCATTCGCACTTCCATTATCACGTATGCGAATGCTTGCGCAGACAAATGCAATAACGGATATGCGGGTAACGAAGCGAATGTACCGAAGTGTATCCCGCGAAAGGGGTAGGAGTTCGATGCACATGTTTTGTTGCACAATTAATTATATCTATTAGCGAATCGTGCCCGCGTCAATAAACGCCGACCGAGCGCAGGTATAATTAAATTCGTGAGCCAACAACAATACTACCTCTGACGCGTGCCTAAACGTCGATACATTATAACGTACTAATGTCGTCCGGAAATTGTCACGCGGCCTGTCATCGGTTTCGAGATCCCAGGCGTTTCTCCCAGCACGAGAAAGTCTCGCGACACATGAGAAACTTGTACTTTGTCCCATCTATTCTGTTAAACAAATTTTCGTTCAATAAAAATTTATTTCCACGTTTTTTTCCCATTTATCTTCTTCCGTCGTCTATTTTTAAATTTGACACACGTATACAACAGGCATTTTTCTTTTCCCAGAATAAACGTTTATCTAGGACAAACGTTATAAAATACAAGATCGATCGTAATTTGATCAGTGATAGAGAAAACGTTATTTGTAGGCAAATTTGTGCAAGGCAAATGCTAAAGACGAGGACCGGTTTTACGTATTTTTAGAGAGATCGTTCGAAACAACAGTAATTTTCAATCGATCCGGTTAATCCGTAATTGAAATTATGGAAATTGTACCTAATTGAAAATTCATAACAGTAATGCAAACTTCTATTCATCATCCATTTGTAATGTCTAGCATCATATTAATACGTTGCGAAATTTCAGGTTTCTAATTTTATTTTAGATGCAGTATATCAATCTCTCTCGCGGTAACGAAGCGAAATATCCCGAAAAAATTAATTAACAAGACATGTATCTTTCTCCCGTGAATATCGCACCACGCATGGACAGATATGAACGTTATATGTATTCTCTATGTTCCTACGCTAATACTTGTCCAACGACAAGTTCGCGTTGGAAACGTGCACTGTTTAAAAAATAATAATGTTTGTTGCACACGACTGATGTAAAATACGAGTTGAATAGAACGTTACGTCCTTTTAGACTACAAGTGACATTTTACATCACAAAACTTGAGTATATTTTACTTCCAATTATGAATACGAGACGGGACTATTTGAAAATTTTCTACCGGTAACTTTTAATTAACGTGAGCATGTGTTAATATTTCACACTGTATTAGTTTTCTCACTACGAGGAAAAATGCCTCAAATGCATTTTATAAAATCTCCCATTTCAGATTTCTTTTTATCTCCTATCAAAGAAATTTTATACAAAATGTATCATATTTGTAATTAAAAATTAACGAAGAATTTTATGAAAATTGGCTCGAAAGAAATTGGCGTATGACAGGTGAAGTCCTTTATGAAGCACGCACGCGTACGCACACGTTCTCTTGAGTTGTCGCGAGCACAAAAGACTAATTTAACAGCGTAGGCAAATTTTTTCCCAGAGAACGTATCTACGGAAAAAAGGCTAGAAAATTTTCATCTGATCACGGAGATCGCTAAACTTTGTAAAAGTTTCCTATAGTAGTCTTTTATGCATATGTGGCGTGCGCGTGTAGGTGTCCGTTCGTTCCTCGGGTGGAGCGGTGCATGCGCTAAATGATGGCCTTCGGCAAATAGAGACGGCCGAATGCCGATCGAATTGAATTTGCGATTCAGTCGCGATCGCGTAATGACCAGGGCGGTAATCGAAAACGCGCTCGGGGTCGAATTAAAGCTCCGCCGAGTGAGAGAGGGCTGAAGAAAGACGAGGGGGGGGGGGGCACACAGAGAGGGTGAACTCTATCGATCAATCAGCCATAAGTAATGCGGAGCTTTTGATGGCTTACCGTTTCATTGCGGACGGAAAGAGCCGACCAGCATGCTATCACATGGAATGCGACTTTAGTCGCATTAAACGTCAATGCCTAATGACGATAATTGTTGATCGATGGTGCACTCGATGGATTGTTTTAGTCCTGCGAGGATAATTCCGGCATTATGTACCGGCATTGCTTTGTCAAATGATTAGGACCAATCGTATCAATTAATTACCTGTCCCCGTGTAAAAAGTCGATCAATTTTATAAATCGACGTCATCAGATTCTGTTATCGCGGTATGTAATTTAAACAACAAGAAATGATATAACACAAAATTATGAAAGATTAATATCGCAGGTGCACGGGTTTTGGCTGCTTGCAGCGATATCAGCTGGATGTAACAGTGGAATATAACGGATGAATATAATTATGCTCCGCGAATATTGTATGTTAAAAGTATTTCATTACAAACGATCGTAACGCAAAGCCGCGTGACATTTGCGTTTATTCCTCGATTACTGCTATGTTATTGATAACATACGAAATTTCTCGCATTTGCATTGTAAATGCATGAACAGAGTCATTTTCTGTGTCCGCGAGCTATATCTATATAAAAGAAATAATTGAACGGATTCGCATTGTACGGGGCATTACGTGGCTCGCCATATACTATTCTGATTTATTCCAAATAATTGGCTCGTTACATCTTCAAAGTAGCAACCTGTTTATATTATTATTCGCTCGTTTATATATTGGATATCATTCTTTTCTCTCATTTAAACGCTAAAAATAAACCATAAAGTATGCCACAAAAATATCCGAACGTGTTTCTCACAAAGATTACTAAAATGCAGTGATTTACATGATATGAATGATTAAAGAATTAATCACACGCTGTTCAACTACACTTGTCAACTAACAAAACTAACTTGAAAATTTGGCTATTTTCCTAAAAAGTTTCCTATCGAAATTATGTCGCACCCAAATTCGGCGACCTCGTACAACTAATATGAACGCAAGTAGAGCATACAGGAAACGTTGACCCAGGTCAGTTAACCCTGGGAGATCCCTTTACAACCTTTTGCACGTAGGGCTATCGAGGGTGATCGGAAGTGTCTTTATCGCGAGCATGCTGCTCGTTGAAGCTTATAACTCGCACCTTTATCATTCTCACCGCTCGAAGCCGGAAGCCCTTTGTCTCTTTGTCCTCCCTTGCCTTTCTCTTCGTTTGCTCACTGACGAAGCGATGCGTAAATCGTATTTTTAAAACCAGATTGTTGCTCCCCAAAATATCTTTTCTTTGCTCGTCAAAATGGCTGTCTGGTCCTTATGTCGGGCTTAGGTCTTTTTTTTTACACATTTTTGGCAAATACAATGTTAAGTTGTTAAACAAATTCTCAATCTGAACATTTGTAAGTAGTCTGTCATAAGAAAATCAAGAAAATTCTTCAGAAGCATTATTTTGAGCAGTCTGTTTTTTTATATAATAAGATAAGACGACAAACTTTTATTGCACGTAATAGGCGCGAAGAACACGCCCAGTATTTCCTCTTAATAATGCAGGGATCAAAGAGTAAAAAGTAAGGATTGCAGATCGTTCAACACGATTCCTTTTCTCGCGATCGACATTACGTTTTCCCGGCATTGGGGCTGCAGGATCGATTCTTATTCCGATGGCGTAATATTCGTCAGGCACGAGAGAATCGGCCGCGTTACACGGCGCAGCGTCGACTTTCGTTTACGCGGAAACTAGCTGCCCCTCGTCTCATTTTCAGTGCTCAGGCGGCAAGGGGGAGACGGAGGGTACTCGAAAAGTTTAAGGCTCGTAATAAATGGCTCTCGGCGCCCCTCGTCCGCCGCGCCGGGGCCCGGCGCGCCCGGATATCATTAATTAACAGTAATTAACGCGCGCGCCGACCCCCTTCGACAAAGTTTCCGCCGACAGTCGCGCGTCTTGTCGATGAGGGATGAAATCCGCACGCGAACTGTTCCGATGAGTTTGGCGAGCTATGCATTGAGAAACATTGTCGACGGGCGGAAATCACGTGTAACGACTGAGCCGGGATACACTGTTCTTACATTTTGTACAACACCGCACGCGCTCAGTGAAAATAACGCGTCATATTTCACGAATCTGACGCGAGGAAAAGTACCCGTCGCCGGGAAAACTATTACGCGCGCGCGCGAAAGTTTAAACATAAAAATACATTTCACGCTCGATTAATGTCAATGAGAAGTAATGGGCGCGCGGGGTTGATCGTCCTGTTAAAGTAAACTTAAGCAACGGGACGGTTGTTCTGGATGTCGGCGAGATTGGACGTCATCGATTAGCGATAATTCAATGTGGGACATTAATTTTCATTAACTATCGGATATCGAACTTTGCTACCATGTTATGCGACCCTCAGATATTCTCGAAGGAGCCTGCACCGCATCGATTTTCCCCTGAGAGATCCAGTGTCCTCAATGAGGAGATAACAGCAAGTTTAAAGAGACTCGCGAGCTGAACGAAAATAAACTACATATCGTCTCTCTTATACCAAAGTCATGAATAATAGTTCAATAATTGAATGGTTGAATTAAAGTCTGAGGTGGAAACTGACTTTAGTTTCAACCAATTAACTATTTTACTAGTTTGTGAAAATTTGCGCATTCATGGTTTTGGCAGGAAAGAGACGATATATACAATAATTATCACGAGTGCTCTTGCGTATTAATCATGTATAATAATTGTATTGTAAATTGTAAAATGCTCATTATATTATCGCAACGTTATTTTGTTATTATTAACTCATTTTTAATTAACGAATAAAACGCAACGCCTAAAATTTTATATATTTTTAAATAACGAGTTTAATGTGCTTCTTTTGCTGTCAAGATTGCAAAATAGTTAGATGTCTCTCTCTCTTCCGTAGAAAATTTCTCCGCATTTTAAGTGAATTATGCTAACGAAGTCCATTAAAACACAACAAGTTGGTATCTGGGCGGCGAATTAAATTAGCTCTAAATAATTTGCCGAGTAACAAATTCTAAATTCATCTTCCGCGCCTTTAAATTCATCCACGAAGCAATCGCGAAATGTGCATCGTTGATGTCGAATCGTCATTGCGTGACGCGAACGGTTTGCAACGCAGGAAGAAAATGCACGGCGTTCTACATTTCGCGTAATATTCCTTTGCGATTTTTACATCCTTCTCGCGGCATTACCGAGAAGCGAAACGAGAACTTCGGCAATTGGTGAACGCCTAATTCGGCGCGATGGCGTAACAATTCTTGCGAATTTCATTGTCATAACTGCTCCTTGAACCCGCGCGAGCGTTCTGCTCGTTTCTCGCGAACGAGGCCAGCAATCGCAACACAGTATTTTTCGTTTGTCTGCAAATTTCTTTCTAACGTAATTTACGCCGTCGTAATGGCCGTCGTTCCGATAAGCGGTCGCATCTTCAGGTCAAGGAAAATGGACGACGGAACTTTTTTCGAGAAAAAGAGGTTGCACCTACGCAGTCGGTCGTAAACTGTTTAAAAAGTCGGGCAACCGTACAATTCTTTTAGGGACTATCGTTCTTAAAGGAAGACAGAAATCTACAACCTACGATTAAGATACGAGAAAAATAATGGGATTGTGAATAAAAAAAAAGGGATTGAATTAAATTATCGCCCAGAACAACGAAACGAGAGATAGGTATACGCCGGAAAACAGAAAGAGATAGAAAATTTTACTTTTACATCGACAGAAAATACAAAACAGTGGAAACTTAAAATTTATTTGATTTCCGCATGACTATTCCGCAAAGTAGCACAACACTCTGTCATCTGTTCCGAGTTCTTTGTCTATTGTCTGCTGAAGAAAAGGGTGAGAACAAGCCCCAGTTTTTTTCGCATTCGATTTTGGTCACGAAGTAGGTACCAAATGAAAGGTCTCGTCAACATGATCGCGGATATGTCAGTCTCACAGTGTGTACGTATTTAACGTTCCAGAGATATCGGGTTCCAAAAATTCCCAGGACGTAAGCGATGAAGCCGTCTGGACAGACACCAACCATTTGTTTGGAATGGAATGGAACCTTTGGAGCCCGATATCTCTGGAACGTTAAGTAGGTACACTCCGAGACTGACATATCTGTAATCAGCTTGACGAGATTCGACCTTCCGTTTGGCACCTACTTTGCGACCAATATCAAGTGCGAAAAAAATGGGGCCAATTGCCTATGGACTCTCGCTCTTTGAGAAAATTTATCTCCTACTCAGATCGTTCACATAATTGAATCCACGAAGACCCGTGTGGCGTATATCGTGGATCGCGTTGTCGCATCGAGTGCGACGGGAGAGAAAGAGGAAGATCGCGTGGAAGAAGCGCGGGGGAAAAGGGAAGAGAAAAACGGACAGGTCTCGGGGAAGCAACGCGAGAAAGTGTTTTCACCTGGCGAACGTGACTGTGTGAGGCCGCGATCGCCGTTAAGCCGATTTACGGGCGCACGTGCGAGAGTTCCGCGGGCGCGCTGAGACGGATAATGACGTTAAGAGGATCGACAGGAGCTTCCGCACTCACGTGTCGTGTACGCGAGATCTCCTCATGTTCGTCTTCGTCGCCGTGAGACACTTGACGTTCGCGTGCGTCGTGTCGCTTCGCGCCGCGACTCGCCGGCGACACGCTTCGAAGCGAGATGCATCCGCGATAAGAATCGACGCGTCGCGGCTCTCGCGGATGATAACGTCGTCGTCAATGCGCACGGGATTCTTTATCTCTCTCTTTCTTCCGCCCAAATCTAAATACGTAACGAGCCGGTGAATTTTTCACGGTAGCATAACCGACATCTTGGCTGACAATCGCGTCAAGAATGAAACAGTGTGTCGATTTGGTGGTTTTAATAACGAGATAATGGTAATTTTTATGGTGTTGTGTTCTTTTTGTCACAACGGTGGTCACCTGCAGTTTGTCATATTGTGTGACATGAATTTTGATTTGTAAAGCTCACTTTGGACGATCTATAATTCGCATCAGATTTCAAGGAATGGAAATCCAACACATTTTTTACTCATAATTTATGCCATACATGTTAATATGTCGAGTTTTTATATACAGGGTGGGCC
>NW_011967233.1:2639518-2659508 GCF_000949405.1 Vollenhovia emeryi | reverse complement strand
TTTCGTATATATGTTCTAATTCTTCGATTTCTTTTTATTAACGGCACATAATATTCCAAATAGAATATCAACGTATCAGAATGTAATAGATTAATATATCTTGAATTCCAATATAAATTGCAAATCATCTAAAATGAGCTTTAATTAATAATATATTTTGTACATCGAATATGTAATTCGTTGAAACAATTGGTAGCTTGCAAAAGAATCAAGTTATAGTGTTTACTCAAATATTGAAAATATTATATTATTATGCCATCGATGTCATTAGTGAATATTGACGAATAATTGCGCTCGATAAGAATCGGTAGATTTATCCCCACACAATAATTGATATCCTCAATGTTTTAGATATAATTTATATAGAAGAGATACCTGTATAAGTGATGGAAGAAGAGAAAATATAAGGAAAGCCACGAGAGATGATTACACATTTACGGTTACGACAATTTCACGGGAGTCTTTTTATAAAATTGTATGTAATGGATCTGTTTCAGTTATCTGGAGATATACAACGAGAGGGTGAGGGATCTCCTGAAACCGTCGACGAGCACGAGCGGTCTCCGAGTTCGAGAACATCCTCGACTAGGACCTTACGTTCAAGGTACTCCGCTCGTTTACCGTGAAACGTTGCGAACGGAGGACGTCGGCTAAAATTCTTCGAGAGTCTTCTTACTCTCAGTGTGTACCTAAGTTCTGCGCTGTTTAAATCTTCCTTTATCTCGCTCCGCGGCTATCTTTTCTGCACGCTATATTTCTCTCATTCGCCATTGTTATAGTCCAAAAAACAAAAATAAATACGGTTTGTTAAACATTATCGCATTACATGTATCATTAATCCTGCGAGTAATGTTTGCAGCTTTATTTTTTAATTATTCCTCTTGTATATTAAAAAGTGTTAATTATATTTTTATTAAATTAAAAAGTTTATGTTTAATGGGATCACTATTATTCCCCACGTAAAAATAGATGCATTCTGAATCTTCTAATCTTAAGCGATTACATACTTGCATCCTTGAGCCTTCGATCGATTAAACTATTCTCAGATTGTAAAATCCTTGAATTGGTTGATTCTCCAATCCTGTCGTTTTCGAATTCTAGAGTGCTAGTATAACTTTTGTGTCACGAAATTCCACGATTTTTGTAACGATAAAGCTTTCCTCGAGTATAATTTCTCAAACATTTCTGCATCGTTTCACGTCATTATCTACTCACCGTCGTAATCTATTCCAACAATGAAACTCAACCGATCAACGTCTCGCAATCCTGATACGAATTGATCGCTACGTTTTGCCATCGACGACCCCCCCCCCCCCGTTTCTCTCGCTTAAACGATCTTCGTTCCTTTTAGGATTAACGCACCATGTGGTTCGTACCCTGGAGTCGTTGATATCATACGTGGAGGAGGGCACGAAGGCCAGGAAGACAGCGTCGACACTTCAGAACCCCAGCAGCAGTCGTAGCCACGCTCTGCTGACCGTCGACCTCTCGCAGGAGACGGCCGACGCCGAGCGTCCTAACGGCAGTGGTACTTGCTCGTCCTCCAGGAGGCAGGACGCCACTCCGCGCGGCGGTAGCAGGTTACACCTAGTCGATCTGGCGGGCAGCGAGAGCGCGGCCACCTGCAGCGGCGTTCATCGACTGAAGGTGAGTCATTTCCTAAAAATAATATCGTCCGCCGGAATATTCGCCGGCTGAATTTCGCGCGATGAAAATCGATATTCGCGCGGGCCCGCTTCGCGGATGGATAGAGCCCCGTTATCAATCTCGTCCTGGCCGCCGCGTCGCGCGCCTAATAGACTCGCCTAATCGACCGCCGGAGTCACTCGCCGAAGTAACAAGCGTGTAAAACGAGCGCGAGGAAGCGTTGGGACAAATCTAAAACTGTAGTGTCGTTGAAAACCTTTTTCTCTCCATATCGACGGATATCTCGATTTATCCATAATTATTGGGGCACAAGTGTTTGAAAGGTCTAATGCCCGTTGGTGATATCTAACACCTGTCTCCATTTTCATGTATAGTTCTGTGCGGTGTATATGTGCACCGTGTGAAACTGGATTTAATTTTCGATACGGATTTAATGTGTTAGGTGAAAGATATTATGTGAATAAGATCTGTGTTAATGGTCTATCAACTATAATTCACGAGCGATTTATTACGTGAATAAGCATCGACGTTGATGCGATCATGCCTCCTACGATACGGAAAGAATCATCACGACGTTGCAAAGATTCAAGAATCATCGCTAATAGTATTTCACGTATGAAAGCCAAAGTATGTTTTTGTGATTAAAAATTCATACGTTAAACTAACAAGGTTTACAACTGTACACAAATGCTGATAGACGTGCATTTATCACTTCAAAAACACGTGGAATGTTATCACAATCGGTTGCAATATTTTTGCATTTAACATTTACTTTGATACGAAAGGAAATAATTATTGACATTCGAAATTTTTTTTCTTACAGAATTGAGAATAAGAAATAAAAATATGCTGATGAAAAAATATCAAAGTAAGCTAATAATTTTGACATTACTGTCGCATCACTCTTGTTTTTTTTTGCATCGCCTATAGGAAGGTGCGAATATCAACAAGAGCCTGGTGGCTTTAGGCAACGTGATATCCGCACTCGCCGAGAGAGGCTCAACCGGAAATAGGCCGGGAAGAAGATACATCCCTTACAGAGACTCTTCGCTCACTTGGCTGTTGAAGGATGCACTCGGCGGAAATGCCACCACCATTATGCTCGCCAGTAAGTGTCTACCGGTATTTTCCTTTTGATCTTCCCCCTACCGTCTCTTCCCTAAATTCGTATTCTCCCCCTTTTCCAGCGTTCGCGATCTTAGAACGTTCCATCGGCATTAAGGGGCTTCCTTTAGGGAATATTTTGCCCGCGCAAATCGCGTTTCGCCGTGTGTATTTTCGCGAGGAAATTATAAGCTCGCATTTCCCCTCTTTTGATCTCGAACCCTCCATTTTAATATCCTTTCTGTTGCTAGCTACGACGCACCGTTCTCGCGCGCAGATTGAAATCCAACGACCAATTCGACATTGCTTAATTGACCCTTTTAGTGCGAGCCTCTCACCAAAAGAGTTAATTACGATCGGCCGTAGTTAATCAATTTGCTTCACGTTTCTTTGGTCTCTCTCGTATTTCTCGTAAAGATCACTCAAATCAGCCAAGTGTTTTTTCTTCGAGAACGTTTCGTGATTGTAGCGAAAATTCTTCGGCTTCTCATAAATTCCATTAATTGTCGGAGGAGAAATATTATTGCGATATTCGTGAAATTATTCCCATTTGCGATAACCCGGGCTGGATGTAATTGGTTTAAATGCTTTTCCAGGCGAGCTAAGACGCGGAGATTAAATTTCAATAGAGCCGAGATAGAGAGACGCGAAAAGCGGTAAATAAGAAATCTGTAGTGAGCTTGCGACAGTAGCTACGTGATCGATTCATCGCCAATATTCTTCCCACAGTGTATGGTAGTCGTTATTAAACATAATTCAATAATTTTAATAACGCAATACAAAGATAAACGCTTCGCAGCTATACGATATAAAATATAAACACCAGTGCCTATAGATTTAATAAAAGATTATTGAAAACCAATACCAGAGCAAATTAAATCAATATGAACAATAGCAATTAGTAAGCTAGTAATGATTACGCGTAAAGAATGTTTTTAAACCATTAATTAATTAAATAATTAACTTAATTGTGAAATATTTAAACATACTCGAAGTTTTATGTAAATTTTAATACACTTTTAATAATATTCGCTTTAAATTTGTTTCATAATATTAAAACTTTAACTTTGTAGAAAGCATGTTAAATACATTTAGAAACTTAATCCGATTGCTCTAGTAAACTAAACTGTTTATGACGGTTTTGTCTTTCATCGTAGCATCACTTTAGAAGGGTTTTGCCTGGTTATATTCGACTCCCTTTGATTACATTAATCTTCGCAACAGTGTTTTTTTAAGGGAACAAACGTTACGCGAATTGGACAGAATTGAAAAATTTAAGAAAACCATCGTCGTCATGAAAGACCATTAACGTTTGAAATTGCTATTTGAAAGTAGGGAAACGCTATCTTCCCGTAGAAACCTATCGTAGTTAGATAAAGCACGTAGAGAAGGTTGCGTTACACGGTACTAATAGTTAAATCTTCATCTTTTCGAGCAAAAATTGACATCTTTCCCTCCAGTTAAAATCAAACTAAATTAGGTTTGAAACTAACATACTAACGATAAAATATACAATGTACGGATCTCCACTTTGGAGACGAATATGAATTATTAATTGTGGAATGTCTGTCCGCTCCTGCTTAATCTTCTTTGATTGAATTTGTAATTAAATTTGACGATCGTACGTACGAAAAACATGGTAATTCGTAAGATACATCACACTCGACGTGAAATTGATCTACGGAGAGGAAAAGCACACTCTTCTACCTTTTATTTAACTGTTGACTTGGATTCGTTGATCGTCATGACATTTTTATCTCTTCTATCGTCCCGTGATAAACCAACGAAACTGACGTAATTGAGTCGGCGGCGTAGAGAGACGTTAATCAAGGGAAGGCGCGCCAGTCTTCCCTCTTCCGATTCGTCACAATTAATTGCCGAAATGGAAGAGTCGATTGCACGATCCGTACAATTGGTCGGGGAACAACGGCGGCGCGGCGAGTTTTGCGAATACTTCTAGCCGGCCCGGCGACGTGTATAATTAATCGTAGCGGAATATTCCGAACCGTTGATCATCGGCAATTAATTGAATTGCTAATAGCATTTCGGTTTATTATCGGGGAGACGTTTAATATTCAACGGGCCCGCATGTGTGATTGAGCGTAGTGCGTAGATGAATAGACATATTACATTATCCCACGGACCGCACACTGTCGCCGCGGTGGCGGATTTTATCCGTCGATTCCGCAGCACGACGTATCCGGAAAAGATACCGTCCGCTTGAAAATTTATTTCGGATTATCGAGCTCTCGGTGAGCCACGAGTTATTTCCGGTTGACTTGTCCATCCGCGGAGTTTCGTTCCGTACATTTCCTCTCGATTAATTCGACAGACGCCCGCCGTTGCGGGTATCTGATTATCTGTGTATCTAACGGATTTATGAATGCGGTGAATCTTATATAGATTTTATATCCAAAGAGCAAGAAATCGAGGGTCTCTGTATTGGAAAATGCACGCGACGTTCTCTTTAGTGAAACTAAAAATATTTCGCACGGTCCCATAGTTGTTTCTGAATAGGCAAGCAGTATTTTGCGATACCTTGCGACATTTCGCGACAGGCACTTCAAGTAGATACTATTCCTCAAACAATTTTCCATTATCGATCAATCTAATCGCTAACTTGGAATGCAAATGCGCCGCAGCCGCTAGTATCAATCAGAAAATCGCACTGTAACGATTAAATAGAGTAGTTGGAACGTACGACGGTTTTATCGTGTATCGATGTTAATGCGAGTTTTATTGTTTCTTTCAGCGATATCTCCGGCCAGCGGAAGTTACAACGAGACCGCGCACACCCTACGATTCGCGCAAAGGGCGCAGAGCGTGGTCAATCGACCAGTGGTCAACGAGGACCCCGTGGAGAGAATCATCCGTGAATTAAGAGCCGAGGTCGCCAGACTGAAATCTCTATTGCTCGAAAAGGCAAGAAATTTCCGAAGATTTTACTCATTATAAATTTACGCAAATTAAATGATGAGAAAATATTAGTTTCAGGACCCAATACAATATGTTATCAATCGAGAGATTATCTAACAAATTATCTAATAACAATTAAGAGACGTGAAAACGTCGCATACATAGAAAACTGATTTAATCTTTTTAAACAATCAAGATAATTATGTGCAATTTGGCGTGATACAACTTGAATATTAATTAAAATTTCGATAAAATATCAGTTATTTGCACGTTACACATTTCGGGATTACTTCATATCAGTCAAATATGATTCGATTTTTCACAAAATTTTATCTGCCGAAGTGTTATTTTAATCGAATAAAAATTAACACCGCTTTCTCGTTTGTCTTCTGACGTGGCTGAAATGAAAAATCGAGCTCGGCGGAAGCGAGGCTGAAAACGCAAAAGGATTTAATCCCCGGCCTGATGTTGATCGAGCGACTTTATAACGCGGCCGGAGATTCGCATGCTGCCGGCAGAAAATATTAATGAGTTTCGAGCAGCGCGCGATCGGTAATAGCGTGGCATTATAAAACAAATTTCGCAATTTTGCCCGACGTAGAACGCGCGGATCCGCGATAAATAGCGGCCGATTTTTCAGTCGCGCTTTAACTCGCGCCCGAGAGGGTGTGCGAGTTTATTATCGGGGTTTACCAATACGAGCGGGGCGTCGCGATATTGTCCGATGTCATTACGCAAATGAGATTCATTGATCGTTTATTTGACACTTATTGAGCGCCCGTTGCGAGCGATTGGCCGAACGATTGCTGATAAAATATAGCACGCCGATGGGTTACGCTTAACGAGCGAACAGCGTTTCCATTTCCATCAGGTAGTTTCCATCCTTCATTTCCGCACGTTGCATAATCGCCGATTAATTAAATTCCTCATGCTTCGTCCGCAATCGCAACTTGGTCGACTATCCACGAGCTTGCGCGTCATATTTTAAATCCGAGATAAAATATTATTCATGCAGAATAATAATTTCTTTTGATAGATAGAATATCATAATTATGATGTATATTGGAAATGGAAATATTAAAACAAAATCAAACGCTTCTCTCTTTTTGTCAAAAGCAGAAAGCTAGAAATTGTTCAAGTTGATATCATTTAAATTTTAAGCGCCGATTTAAATATTAATTTTTAATTATATAATTTATTATTTTAGTAAGAACGGAGAGGTTATTGCAAATTTTAATATATAAGAACAAAGTGAAAAATATTATAATATATGAGGAAAATTGAAAAGATTATCTAAAAATAATCATGGTAGAAGCGCATAACTTAAGTACTCTATGCATATGCATAATATGGCGAAAAAGGATCGTACAGCTCAAAGAAATTTTGCTACCCCTCCCTCCCCCCCACACACATACACACAAATATGTCATATCCATTCTCGGTTTAAATTAAATCAGTTATACGAATCTTATTGCAGGATATCGACCAGACTAAGGCGCCGTGTTGCTGCGGTAAAGTTCAAAGTTCAAAGGATTCCGCGACGGATCCTCAGTATCGCGAAGAGCAGGAATCATTCAACACTTGGCGATCCGAGGAATCCAATCATAAGGACAAGACTATACGATCGAAAGATAACAGAGTTCACGATATACTTCCGATAAGAAGATTCAATTCCAGTGATAGTGTGACGGCTTACGAGGCGGACAATTCAGGGCCCATCAGAAAATTCAACTCCTTCGAGCATCTGCGACTTTCGGATCGTTTCGTCGGCAATTATAATCAGGCCAAGGTTACCGAATTGAATGACGAGGACGACGAGGTGGTGGACGAGATCAGTGAACCGGTTTTCGTGGATATACCGACGCTGGTGGCCGTGCTGATCAAGCCGGACGACAGCTTGCAAGAATCGTCGACACATATCGAAGAGATTTGCTCCGACGAAGTGCAAGAAGATTCGATCGACGCCGATTTTATAGAAGGCAGCAACGAAGATTTCGAGGGAACGGAAAGAATCGACGACGATCCCGATGATCGCAGTAGTTCAGCGAATTCCTGCATCTTGAAAGACTCGGAGATTGTTGACCTTCATCAGATTGCGTCAGAATGCCCTCCAGCAAGTCCGGCATCCGTTGGCAGAAGCAGACCGAGAGCTAAGTTCAGTAAGCAAAATTCCGTCGATTTACCCTCGTCCAACTTGAGCGTCTCCAAGAAATTCGGTTCTATCGACGGGATTAGCAAGAAGCGAGAACCAGCAATTGTCGGTGTTCAGCGATCGCACACGAATTTGGAGAAACGCCCGACGCTGCCCGATCGTGGAAAGAAGCTCAATAATATCCGCGAGATCGACGATCGCAAGGCGAACGTTAAGTCGGGAAGTATCTGGAGGGCGATCGGCAGCAAGGACCACCTGCAGAGGAAGAGCAGCAACGAGTCCGACAAGAGTCTCAAAGACTCCAACAGAACAGGTAGCTATAATAACATCGGCAGAAAACCGAGTTTGGAAAGCTTGAAGAGAAAGACCAGTAAAGACAGCAGCTCGAGCAGCTCCAAAGACGAGCAGATCTTGATCTCGAGTTTGGCGCGCGACAAGCTGACGCGCAGGAAGAGCTCCTTAGATCCGGACGCGGTAACGTCCGCGGTGACGGTGGTGGGCGGTTTAAAACATCACACGGCCATTCAAAAAGTAAAACGCGCCGAGATTGTGGCGGCCGTCACGGAAAGACTCTACTCCAGCAGAAAGCACACGGAGGAGACCAGCATGGCGAGCAGCAACACGTCGGGTACGCGTTCACCGCCGGAGGGTATCGACGTGAAGATGCCAGGCAGTCTCATAGCGCGATCGAGGCTCCAGGAGATTTCGCGGAAGATGCTGATGAAACGACGGAGGATCACCGTGGACACGCAGACGGAAGCGGCGTCGACGCTGCGCTTCAAGGACACGGCGTGTCTGACGGACGAACCTAAGGTGGTGCTCCAAGACGCAGCGGTTCTCACGGACGACCACGCGGACGGCGACGTCGCAGTAATCGCGATAGCGGATCGCAGATTACCCGTTCTCCGAGTGAAGGACATGGCAACGCTGACGGATCGACGGCCACAAACCAGCATCTTCCGCTGCAGGGATGTCGGAAGCTTGGCCACCGATCTCGACTTCGACGACTATGAACTTCACTCGCCGCGAAACGATTCCGGTATACTCTCCGACGACGCGCAGAATTACGCCGAGAGCAATCTGTCCAGCGCCGACGTATCCGAGCTTTATCCGGAGGGTGGCGACAAAAGAGTGCCGTGCGTGGATAGCTCGACCAACACGTTCCTCGCGTCGCCAGGGAGGAATTCGGCGGTGCAGACGCCACGTTTGGAAACCGCGAGTCGGCAGAAAGATAATTCGGAGAGCAGAAGCTACAGCAAATGCTGCAGTCTGATTCACGAGCTCAGCCAACACGTACGAGCGAACAGTCCCGAGAAGAACGTTATCTCTATATCTCTACCGGAAACAATTAATATAACAATCGAGAGCGCGAATGGTCTAGAGTCGAGGATAGCGGTGATGGACGGCAGCGATGCCGTGGAGGAGAAATCGAAGCCTATTTCCAGCGACAGGGCAGCTCAGACGGATGAAGAGATTAAAAACGGAACTGGAGGATCTCTTTTAAAGGATTTTACAGTCAAATCGACGGCCACGCAGGCGGACGGCAGAGTTTTCAGGATCGAGAATATCTTTCAGGACCCGAGAAGCAAAAGCTACCATGACGTGACGTCTGATTTGAAGAAGGAAATCGCGATCAAGAAGTCGATAACTTTTACAAGTTCTTTAGGCACTTCTTCCGCCATCGAGACGAAAGAGAGCGGCACGGAGACGGAATGGAACGGAATATACATTGATAACGTTTGTCAGAGAACGCGACCGATTCCGAGAGGCGGCTTAACGCAGGCTTTCATCATTAGGAAACGTAGCCACAGTTTGAATCCTAGAAGATCAACGCAAAGATTTGCCCGTCATGATTTATGGAGAAACTGGACCCTTCCGTGTCGAGAAAAATCGTCGGAAAATTCCGATTACCACAGAGAGACAACGACTATGCCATCTTCTGCGCAACAAGACACTAATTTAGAGCTAATTGATAATTTTTTCTCTTCTACAATAAACAGCGAATGTACTTTTGTCGCTACAACTCCCGAAGAAACGGCTCAGGAATCGCGTGATCAAGACTCCAAGGACAGTTGCAAGAATTTGAAGAAATCAAAATCTATTTCGTTAAAGAACTTATTACTAAACTGCGATTATAATTTTTCGGACGACAGTCTTGATTACGATGAAGACAACATGGCGAACAAGTCAGCTGAGGCGAAAACGATGGATTCGAACGACGACATGAACTACGAGAGCTTTTGTCCTCCGGATGTCGTTGCGCACACGAAAAAGGAAGCTTCGAAGCCAAGTCATGGAGATTCGGCGAACGTCGAGTCCTCGATAGACGATGATTTTGATGATACTCGGATAGAGTTTCCGAAGAGAAAATCTGCTGAATTGTCGGAGAGGAATCTAATACAGGATTACAAAGCATTAATTCTAGGGACATCGTCGCGCATCGTAGACAGTGACTCCGAAGAAGAAGCAAAAACTAGACCACTTGACAATATCAGCAAGAAAAAAGTATCTTTTTCAAATCGCAATAATCTCGAAGAGATGTCTGACGTGACCAGTCGCAAAGTTCTGGCATCAAAGCGAACCTCAGAAGTGGGCTTAAAGCCTATTATTAAGAAGATGAAGAAGAAAAAGCCGGTTGTGACCGAAAGTTTGGATATCATTCAATCGAATGTCGAAGATGGTCAGCCTTTGAAGCAAAAAACGATCCTATCGACAAAGAGCGAAGAAGTTCTGCCTGTGTTGAGAGAGAATCATGAGTCTGAGGACTCCGAGGCAACGCTTAACGACGAGAAGGTGGAGTTTTCCAACGAGAATCATCGCGAGGATTCTTGCAACAAGGTTGCTGAAGATAATGTCATCGATGAAGACACTCGTTCTCGTGCAGCATCGAAGAGAAATATTCTTGAAGAGTACCTGAATGAGGCAATAATCTTCATGCGCAACATGAACTCTATCAACGAGTACATGAGTGCCACGAACATGTTGGAGAACTATGGAAAGCGTCGCAGAAGACGAGGTCGTCGTGGGAACAATTCGAGCACAGATAAAGATTATATAGAGTTCCGAGGGCGCAGAGTGAGCTTGAAGGATGACACTGACAAATACCTGCCGGATAATGATGAAGTTGTTGCTGTCGAGTCCTACGCAAAGTGTTTGAAAGGTATCGAGCGATTGGAAGCGTGTATCGACAAAGTCAGCAAGCATAACCAGGTCCTTCGAGACAAATATGGCATCGATGTCGAGTCTGCTGGCGCTAAATCGAGTTTAGCGAGTCCCAGTATAGGCTCCGAGGTGTCCAGCATCGTCGACAGCTCGATCCATTACCGCGAGAACATAGTTTCCGACAATGACGCTGAGAATTGCGACGAGTCCAGTCTTACCAAGATTCCCTTGCCGCTTTTACCCGCCACTCGAATTGACATGACGCAACAGTCTACGTTAAACGGGCTAGAAAAGTATCAAGCTCTTACCGAGATAGACAAACGCAATCTTGATGACAAAAATAACAATATTACAACTGAGGATGATCTCGAGCGTAAAATCTTCGATCAACTAATGGGCGCAGCCGATTTTAGTAAATGCTGGAGTCTGAAGCAATCCCGACGGGAACGCCTCCGGAAAATATCCGACCTTAGATCGCAAAGCCCGACAACTTACTCCAAGTTACGAGGGACTTTCCAACAAGACACCCACGGCATCCTTAATTTCGACCAAGTTTCTACCGCCGAGGATTATCTCGGCCACATTCGCGGAATTGAGAGTAGCTCCTGGACATTGAGGAAAACGCAACTCTCGGATCAACCGGACGATACCAGTTTGACGACATCGATCGGTTTTAAAATTGATTCTGAAGAATTTTGCAACGAATCGCCGGAAGATTACGATAATCTGTCAGATATCGAGGCGTCAAACGAGCCGACGATCTTCGAGATAAAACATCAGGATTATTTGATAGATTCTACAAACTCGATCGTGGAACAAACGCCTTACATGGAGAAGGAAATCGCGCGGAGATCAAGAGACAGTTTAAGAACTGAGTTAATGAATCCCAGACTTGGAGATTCTTTCACTGTGGACGTGAAATATCCCGGTAGTCCAAGGGCGAAATTTTTGGAGCTTTTAAAAGAAAGAAGACGCATAGTTGAAAGCAGCAGGGGTACGAATGCGTTTTAAGATCGTTCAAGCGGTCTTTCTTTTTAAAATGTACATCTATTTTTCACATGTATTTTGTATTTTGACGACTATTAGATAGAATGAGAGAGAGAATAGTTATAACGTTCAGTTTAAGTATAGGAATATTTTAAGACAGATTTGTAAATAATGACATCGTAATATTCACGCGTGTGTTCTCTTCATTTTATCAGCTTTTCATTTAATAGTTTATTTTTAATATGTAATTATGATAATAATTGTATCGATAATTGCGTGCAAAGTATTAATGGAATTTCTAAAAATACACATGTATTAACGTATTTTATTTAACATAGTTTGTCCAATTGTCACATTCAATATTTCACATTTAATTTCTTAACGCTGTTACCAACGTTTAATCTAAAGTCAAACAAGTTCAAACAATTTTTAATTGAAGGCCATTAATATTTTTCACATATTTCACATTATACATGTAATTGAACTAATTGTATCTTGTATATAATGATAAATAACGATTTGCATCGTAACTTTTTTCCAAATTAATAATGCACAATTGCCCACTCTACAAATTTTTATACAACTTCTATTATAAAAATATCGTAATATGTTTCAATAATAATAATAAGACAGCTTAATTTATAAGAATTGTATTTATCATCTTTATGAGAATGTGTTAATGTTATAATGCTGTATATCATATAAGATAAGAGAAATAATTATTATATCACTCGTAAGTATATCGTTTAATAAAGGCTATTTTACGAAATAATAAAATTAATAATAAAATTATTATCCGTTACACAGTGAAAAAGAAGATGGAGCAAATTTTGAATGATAATTATTTATACTATTTGTCTTTTATTAATTGATAATTATTTTATTTGCAGTTCACGTGATCGTGACTTATCAGTTCGTACATTTAGTTTTATTGTTTTTAGCAAATTGTAATAAAGTCTACATCAAGATCCAGCTGTCTATTAAATCCATAAATCCGCCGTTATATTTAACTCACTACGATTCAGCATTTTTACGGTTAAACTTGCGTATGACGCAAATATCGATTAATACAGCTTATTCGAGGACGTAAGTAACGCACTGCGAGTCTCATCGATAATAATTTTACGAGGCAAGGAAGCTCGTATTTCGTGTTATAAAACGACAGTTAATGGCCGACGCAGGCCGCGCTGTTTCAGAAAAGAACTGACGCATGTGCTGCGTTTCGTGCGATGTTGAATGTGCCGCGATCCCGACGTCGGCAATTGCGATCCTAATAATGTCGCGAGTAAAGCGAAACGTCGCCAGTAGAGCGACAGCTTACAACGGCTGTTTCATTTTATTGCGTAATAAATCTCCGATACGCGAGAACTCCGGATACACCCCGATTCTTACCGCATGTCCATTTTCACTGGACCTCTTATTAAAAAAATAGACTCAGGCCACAAGGGGCGGCCCTTCCCACCGTCGCAATAAAATCCGGAGTAACAAATTAGCACATAAGTAGCACTAAATTTTTTTACAAGCACGGATATTTTTACGACGGTGAGAAGTTATCGTTACATGAATGAAAAATGGACTTTGCCTATAAAAATAACTTTTCCAGTTATTTGCATGTTCACGCTCTTGTCTAAAATAGACTACTATGTTTTTCAAGTAATTAAAGGAAAAATTGTTACACAGAAAAAGAAGCGGATTTAAAAACAGCACTAAACCGACGTGACCGATTCTCGTGAGATTGACAGATTCGCGAATTTACCGACTTGATTTCTCGAGTTGAGTCTTCTTTTACGTATGCGACTCGATATAACGTCAGGGTCACCGAAGAAATCCCTCTCGTTTCACGAAAATAACACGTCTCGCGGCAGAAGAACGCGCGCGACAATGCGCAATGTCATCGAAATACGGAGGCCGGAATTGTGTATGAATCGCGAGGGGGCTGATAATTGCGTTTCTAGGCCGTCGCTGCCTCCTCGCGTCGATAAAAACCGATCCGACGCATTATGCGCGCGGCACGTTCTGAAAACTGCCGCCACGTGCCCCGTTTTCCGCTCGTCGTATTTGCCTTTGATGCTGATGCAAGCGTAACGATGCTCGTTTACCCCCGCGCACCGCGTATGTGCAAGATAACACGATAAAGCCGGCAGAAAGACGCGCGATGATCGTAGCGAGTTTACGCTTAAGTCGAGATTTACACGCCCTTTTCTCTCAACATTTTGCGACACGAGAGCCTTCATTTCGTTCGCTTTGCGTTAGGCTAGTTCTACATTGATCGTGTCGTATCGTCGCAAGCGTCGCAAATCGTAGATTCGACAGTCTACGACCATTGCGACACTACGATGCGACCAATGTAGAACCGGCTTTACACGCCCGCGGTCCGACACGTTTGTGCAAATAGAGCGCCAATCTTCGATTTATTTGCCCCATATTTTACGAGCGCCGCAAAATCACAATGTTCACCGTTAAAGAATGTCACGATCATCCGGCGGTTCGCAAAGTATCACAAACGCATATTCACGTATCTCTGTCGTGCATAATTCAGATGCCGCACGTCTGTGAGATAATGAGAGATGAAAACTGGGAACGCCTCGTAAAACCCTTATGCCGTTTCACGAATATTACATATATTATAACCGAGGGGGAAACCGCTGACCAAAATCTTGTACACCAATGCCCACTAATGCCCAGTGGGCATTACTTTATCTTATTATCTTCTTTTATCTTATTTATCTTCTTTTATCTTATTTTATATACTGTTTTCAGTGATAGTCCACTGATTGGCTTTTAGAGTGAGTGTATTCGTTGTAACGAGATTAATTAAGGGCCAGTTTTTCTAATCTCTTGGTAAGCTAATAGTTACATTATATGTCTATCGTTGTTTAATTTGAAGTAAAGACAAAGACATACATGTAATTTAATTATTAGTTAACTTACCAAGAGGTTGGAGCAACCGGCCCTTAATTAATTAGCCGCGAGAGTAGGCTACAAATTTTTTCGCTGCTTCGAAGTATCGAAGGAATTTTAGAGAAAACTTGTGCGATTAGAAATTGTACATCGAGTAAAATCTCAAACAGCGAAGATCTAGAAAAGTGACTTCTCACTCATTCGACTGAATTGTCGGACTCTAATATAAGCCGCGGCATTTAACTCTTCTTTTATTAAATTAGAGACTTAATCTCTTTTCTCCTTTCGTTCATAATATTTCGCGGGTAGATTAATTAATTGAAGCTAACGTAGAAACGCACAGCGTTCTAAACGAATCAAGCGTATCGTCATAAACCCTTGAAATTGCCTTGAAATGGCCGGGAACGATTTTACAATCGCGCGACGACGCGTGTAGATAAATCAGGCGCTCTTCGCGTCTCGATAACACCTGATTAAAATAAAGCGATAAAGAGCGATGCCCGCTTCGCTGTCGCCATCAAGTTATAACACAAATCCGCGACTCGGTCATTCGATCGGACGAAAATCCCTGTCGTCGATCCGGAATTTTATGCGACGACACTACGAGCGCGTGACGCAGCTACACGCTATTTTTCTCCCGCAGCGTTATACGCGGATATGATTGGGTTTTTGCGTAAGCTCGACCGGCCGTAAACCTGGCTTTTACGATCCTGATTACGCGGGGCCCAATATTGCGCTAGCCCGCTCAGCGTCCGACGAGCTGCATCCTGAATGAAATTTCGACGCGACAACGCGCGGCTGCGGTCAACGAGGCGACGCGGCGATCAGTTCGACTAACGCGTCGCAATTTTATCCGATAGACCTTGCCGCGAGATCCGTAAATGATTCTATCTCGATTGACGGTCACGGCATTATCTAATTAATACAATATAACTGCAGAACGATGTAATTGCCTAATATGTACATCGCGGCGATACAACGAGTTATTTGGGTACCATAAAGCTTTCGTAATCCCATTATTTTACACGTAACGTAAATATAAAACAATGTAATTATTTTGTACGATGCGATATAGTTGGAAAACAGCGGCAGGTCTATTTTTGCCGCAACAGTGGCACGGTTGAATTCACTACCAAAATTATGCTTTTAAACTTTCAACTCAAGGGGAATTCGTGTTTGATTTACACGTTGCACGTTTATGATTATTTTAATCTAAACTCCGGTTATTCGATACTACAGAGAAAGTGTGCACCCGCTGCAAATTATGTTATGACATGAAATATAAAGAAAAGCACCGGGGAAAAAGAGAGGATATACGCGTGCAATAACAGTTATAGAGTTTCAGCCGTAAGCTCTCTTCGTACGAGCTTTCGTTTACAAGGAAATCGATTTTGAAAGCTCGAGCATTAATAATACCGTGGTGACTTGTCGCTTAGACGTTCAACCATCTCGTCAGATTCGACCCGACAACAATTATCAAAGCATAAAATGACAAACCACTGAAGAGATAAGAGCAACTGATATTTCGTACCTTTTCGAATCATTTCTTTTTTAATTTGCATTGTTAAGCCTTTCGTTTTACGTGTTAATAACCGCTGTCAAGACGAGCTCGACGACGTACGACAAAGTCGTTGCGCCACACACGCACGCAAAACACAAGGGTCCATCGATCCCCCCGAGCACCCTGCGGCGACGCAGGTAGCCAGGGCGCGAACTGGGCAGAAAAAGAGAGAGAGAGAGAGAGAGAGAAAGGAGAGAGATGGGAGCTTGGCGGTCTGAATTTACAGCATTTAATATCGGTAAAATGAAGTACGACCGCGGGAGGAGAGCGAGTAAGGAGTTGCCGTTTTGCGGCATCGATAAATTCATTTTATTGCCGCGGTTTGTAGGCGGGTGGTCCAACTTCGACCGCCGCCTGCCGATGTGCCCCGCGCGTATCTATCACGGGTCTTTTCCGACGTGTCCCTCTTTTGAACATTTGTCACGGATCTATTTTTGCAGAAAGAACACATGAACTCGGCGCGAGCTCAATCGAGAAAGCGGATTGTTAATAATAATACGCATAATTCTTTCGTCGCAATCGAGTGAGGCATTTAAAAGTCACCCGTTTGGAAAGAAAATTATGCTGTTTTATTATCGATTAAAATTTTGTAAAATCATTACGAATCGATGCCAATTTAGTCGACCGATAGTCGGAAGATCCGGCGTTGTCGTATTTATAGCAAGCGCGAAGAAAACCCGAAGACGAGACGGGTCTTTAAGATTTCGCAAGAAAACTTTAGAACCTCGCCGAGATGAGGGTTAATACTGCAATAATCCGGACTGTCGGGCTGCAGAATGACTCACTCCTTCTCCCGCGGCTCTTCCCTTCTTCTTTTTTTTTCAACTAAATCTTAGCGCGCATTGAGAGAGATTCGTTGAATTTACGAGACTGTGGCCTTAGGAGCGAGAAACTCGGCGGGGGATTAGCTTTCTCGGAGCAATTCTTTGGACTACGAGCGAATTTTGTGAGGGGGGGGGGGAAGATACATTCCCGGCAATTAGCCGCTCTCGCGACCGCGAATTTATGTATATATACAGATATACACCGAGTGTTCTAAAAGAAAAGGAAGGTACCAACGATGCCAAGTTGAAGCAAATGATACTGAAATCGTTTCGAAGACTCGATACAAACTTAATACTTCATTCGCTGTTTTCACTTCGCAACTCTTTGTCACTTAAGCAACGAGGATTTGGTAAAGCTCGAAAGAAAGGGTTTCAAAGAGAGATCTAATCAACTGGTACAGATGATGCCGATAAACAAAATCAATTACTTGTATAATAACATATTGCAGACATTCATTCTGTCTCTAACAGTCTCTAAGACTCAAGTCGTTAAATTATTTCGTAGACACCCTACAAGCTCGCAGACACCGTAGTAGGAATGCAAGAACTCATTTTGGTAGCAAAAAGAACGAGACGGTACGGTGGAGGGGGAGGGGGAGGGGGAGAAAGAAACGCGAAATATGAGACACAGAGCGAGAGACGAAGAAAAAGAGAGCGGACGCGGCAGTTACTTATTAGTTTTTAAGCTGCCTGTGTTGCGCGTCGCGGAATTAAGGGAAGACAAGTGAACTCCTTCCGGTAGCGGAATGACGCGAACGCGCGGGGACCATCGGTGGAAGCTGAGCAACTGAAGTCGCGAAGATCTCCGGGCCTCCGATATTCCGTTGGTGCGCAAAAAAAAAGAGGAGTCGCTCTTTTCTCGGAGTTCTATCCCTTACAGCGTATACAGGAGATATGAGGAGCCGTTAATATCAAAGAGACGGAAGATTCATCTTCCGGACGCGAATTAATGAATGTCAAGGCGAGATTTCGCTCTAAATTATTTCACACAGCGAAATTCGACAGTTAAGCACACAGACACAGAGAGACCAATAATTATTACAGCGATTATAACAACGTAGTAAATTTTCAAAGGCTTTTAATATTTACGAATCAATCTGTTTATCCTTTTAGTCCGTTATTTTTAACATCACGATGGAAATCAAACGTTGAAGACTGTGATATTTTTCTCGCATTTATAAAGAGTTTAAAGGGAAATCAAGTTTATTCCAAATTACGCAAAATATATTCTAAAGTTAAATCGAATAAAAAGGATCGTTATCAAGTTTACATCAAAACAAGCTTACACCGTATTTTTGTGTGAAATATAAAGCCGAATTGAATAAAAGCTGTTATCAAGCTTACATCCAATTTATTGTGAACCAAAGCTAAATTGAATAATAACCTACTATCAAGCTTGTACCAATCAAACTTACGCCAAGTTTATTTTGAAACAAAGATAAATTGAATAAAAGACTGTATAAAATATCACAGTTGTATTTTTTAAAACGATCATTGCTCGAACGTTGCAAAGCTTTCAATAATTGAGTTCCCTCGTAGGCCGAATTTAGTCAGAAAGGACCACATAATATCGATTTATATTTTTAAACATGAACTGAGAAAAATGTCCGATTAAATATAATCGTATAATCCAATTACATAATAACAAACGAATATATCCAATTAAATTGTATATCCGATAAAAAATATGATCGGTTTTTCAATCAAATTTCATCGGTAACTGCATCTCATCGGATGTGTCCATAATTTAATCGGAAAATGTAATCGGAAAAATTAACCATCGCAAACACTATTTAATAAGTTTGTCCGATGAAAAGTTTTCTCAGTGTGCACATAAAATCGCGAGTTTCGATAATTCTTTTTAAAGAACGTGTCCCTCGAATTCTTTTTCTTTTGTATCGAATAAGCGAACACTAATTTAAGAAAGGAGAATAAATGAAACTACAAGGAAAAAAGATCTACGTATATTAAATTCCACACGTCGCATAACTGAGCGCACTGAAATCGACATAAATGCGTCCTGTCTTCATAATCGGCGTTTTTTAAATAAGATCGAAAACGCAGGTATACAAGCAAACTTACCGATCGCCGTCTCGCCATTGAAGCTCCGCCGTATCTCGAATCATCCGCTCGCACGACGCTGCCGTCCGGAAGAGTCCGTCTAATCACAATCGGAGTCGCTCAGCCCGATTAATCACCTCTAATCACTCGCGCTCACTTTCCGATGAATCTTTAACCGCCTGTGGTCTCTCGGGCCTCCCCGGAACAAAGACGAAGCTGTTAATCACAAGACACAATTAAACTTCACTTCACGCCAACCGCGTTCAAACGCAACCACTGCGTACACTTTTGACAAACCGGAGTCTATCAAAGACTATCGACATAAATGCGTCCTATCTTCGTAATCGACGTTTTTCAGATAAGATCGATACCGAAACGCAGGTGTACAGCAAGCAAACTTTCTCACCGGTCGCCGTCTCGCCACTGAAGCTCCGCTGCATCTCGAATCATCCGCTCGCACGACGCTGCCGTCCGGAAGAGTCCGTCTAATCACAATCGGAGTCGCTCAGCCCGATTAAATCACCTCTAATCACTCGCGCTCACCTTCCGATGAATCTTTAACCGCTTGTGGTCTCTCGGGCCTCCCCGGAGCAAAGCGCGTCAGACGAAGCTGTTAATCACAAGACACGATTAAACTTCACTTCACGGCACCGCCAACCGCGTTCAAACGCAACC
>NW_011967233.1:2629514-2634787 GCF_000949405.1 Vollenhovia emeryi | reverse complement strand
CCCGTTCGACGTGAGCTTGGCGGAAACGAGCGGCCGGGAGCGTCGAGTGGCGTCGAGTCTGACGGGCGATCGTCGCGGAGTGTAAATTGGCGACCGCGAGTCGGTCGCTGCCGGACGGGGACGGGCCCTGCGTCGCGTCGCACCGGAGTAGAGGCCTCGGGCGTCGGCGTGAAGTTGCCTTCGCGTCCTCCGACTCGCCGAACGTATATCTCGGGCGTCGAGAATGTCGTCGGGCGGTCGCTGCGAGGAAGAAACGAGCGCGCGATCAACGCTCCTCTTCGTACATTCGCGATATCGGTTCGCGCCAACTTGGCCTCGCCGGGCTTCAAGAGCCTAGAAGCTTCGGGCGTCGGTGTGAAGTTGCCTTCGCGTCCTTCGACTCGCTCAACGTCTCGGACGTCGCGTCGGGAGTGTCGAGCGAAGCCAGCGGGCGATCTCGCGTTACTCGTTGAACAATTCGCGTGACCGCGCGACACGGACCGGCGGCGTCGAGCCGCGATCGAGGCGAGCGACGACGCCTCGCTGGTTTTTTTTCCCCCCACGGAATTTTCACTCGCCGTCCTCTCCCGGCTCTCGCTCCGCCGAATCCTTTCATCGACGCCCCCGCCCTTTCTCGCGCTCGCCACGATCGAGATCGTCTCGGAGCAATCGCGCTCCGCGCGGCGTAGTGTATCGCGTTTGCGGAAAAGTGTGTCGACTCTGGAGTGCAGTGATGATATCGCGAGTGTGTTCAGCCGCGTGGCGTTGAAGCAGTGGTGCGGCTAACCGACTACGGCGACGGGACACATCGGCTGGTGAGTACCTTTTCTTTGCCGCGGTACATAATCGCTCGTATATATTTATGATATGTCAGCACGAGGGGGGGAAACCGCTGACCAAAATCTTGTACACCAATGCCCGCTAATGCCCAGCGGACGTTACTTTATCTTATTATCTTGTTTTATCTTATTTCACCTTATCTTACCATATTTTATCTTTTTAATGCCCCAGCGAGACCTAATGCCCAAACTAATGCCCGAAAAGTGCCTAGTAATGCCCAGTAATGCCGCAAATTTGTGTACACCGCGACATGAGGTGCCGCGGAGTCGACATTCGTCCTTTTCGCGTTCACGCGCTTTCGACGGCCGTAGGAGACCGGCGGAAGCGAATCGCGCGATTCCGGAAGCGCGTCCCGATGCAACTTGTTCAACGAACGCGAAGGGCTCTGCACGCGGAATCTCTCGGCCGCGTAACGAACGAACGAACGAACGGGCGCCGATTCGCGAAATTTATTTGTCGAAAGTTTGCTCGTTAAAAGTGCGCGAGCGGGAACGCGTACGATTGTTCCGCAGGTCTTTACTTGTACGCGGGCACGTTGGATAGTACTTTTCGCGCCTCGTCTCCTTCGCGATCCCCCCCTCCCCCTCCCTCCTCGGCCCCCTCTGTTTCCTTTTTTCGCTCCCCTCTTCTCCGCGCCGGCTGCAACGAGCGTATCTGCAGTCCGGGGAGATAAGAGACGAGAGGGTGCGCGCCGGGCGAAGGTCTCGACGATTCACGTCTACTTTCTTCTGCACCCTTTCAGCGCGGGCGTCTCGCTTGTTCGTTTCTGCAGTCTTTTAATCCTTAACCGGACGGTGACTCCGTTTAAACGCGCACCTCGCGTCTGATACGCCGTAATTTACGACTAATTTATGTAGCGAGTTTATGCAATTGTATCGGCCCTTTGGCGATGATAATGGCGATTTGATTCTATTTTGCGGAGCATTGAATACATCGCGGCGCAAAAGGGATATTATTGAATAGTAATAGTTTTTTGTTTTTGTCAAAATGTTATCTCGCCTCTTGGACCCATATTTTTACCGAAGTGTACAGCTCATTGCCGGTTTTATTGCGAAAAGAATAGAGCGCGGAATTTGTGTAACAGATAAAGCAACGATATTACTTGGTCCGCGATTATTAAAATTGCAACGCTCAGATTTTATATCCAGTTAAGGGTCGAATGCTGCATTTTTAACGCTTTCGGTCCGGCGTGAATAAAACTATAACTGAAATTTACTACATTTCTCTCCTGAATATCTGATTTCCCGTCGCAATAAATTACAGACAAATATACTAATAAAGTGATTAACGTGGCGCTGCAGAAACCTTTATGAAAAAAATTCACAATAAAAGGTTCGAGGATTGGAAGAGGGAAAATAATAGTTGGCGACGAATCGTAATTATCGATCTTGATCGTGCGGCCGAGACGGGGGGGGGGGAGGAGAAGTTTCTCTCGATCGTCCCGGAGAGTTTTTAATTTTTGCGAGATTAAACATAATCATTTCCGTCGCTTCCGTCCCCCGCCCGCGCCGCCGCGCGACTCCGCATGTAATTAGCAAATGGAAACTAATTCACGGCGTTTCCTTGAAAGGGAGTCCTTCCTTCCTGTCGTTTGTTTCTATTTCTTTCCGCGCCGTTCTTGCATTTTTACTTATTTGTCCAAAGTATGATTTACTCGGGACTGTAATTAGCGAAATCTCTCTATGTAGCCCTGTCGGGATTAATACGCTCGTGCGAAAGAAACTTTTTTCCCCTCCTCGTTCACGATGGAAATTAAGATGCGCGACGAACGCCCCGAAGACAGATGGCGAGTGTCCCTTTCTTTACGCGAATCCCGATGGCCGGGATGATCACCGACGTAATTCGATGTATAAATAAAACTTGGGCGCCCTAGCGTTTCAATTTGATCGTAGGAGGATTTCGAAATGAAAATCTTTCTTCGTAGAATCACCAAGAGATTTTTCCGCGGGGGAGACCGCTGACCCAAATCTTGTGCACCAATGCCCACCAATGCCCAGTGGGCATTACTTTATCTTATTATATCTTTATAATGCCCCAGCAAGGCTTAATGCCGCAATTAATGCCCAAAAATGCCTAGTAATGCCTACACTGATAAAAAAATATCTTGATCCAAAGAAATATTACTTTACTCAAGAAAATTATTCGTCAGGTGGCTCCTACTAGCTTATTAACTTAAATTAAAAAAATAATAAACAAGTTAAAACATGCGTTGCTTTAATTTAAGTATTTATTAAATCAAAGAATAGATAATTTTAAATTAAAAACATTTCATTTTGATTCTATAAAGTGTTTACTAAGATGTAATTTTTACAGCGAAGAAAATTGGATTTCTTATTCAACAAAAGCAATTATTTCATTTAATAAATAGTATGCTATATCTCATGAAATCTTTATTTGAATGTAGAAAATGTAAGGATTTAAATTAATTTACTTAATTTAATACATAGATTTATGTGATATCTTTATTTAATTAGAATAAATATTTACTTGAGTAAAAGAAAGAATTTTAAGTAAATCTATTTACTCAGTTAAAAAAATTTTGTTGTCAAGCAATGCCCAATAATGCCGCAAATCTGTACACCACAATGCCCTCGGCGGTTTCCTCCTCGGATTTTTCTAACGATAACTAAATCTTTTAAGGATAAACAATCTTCTTCTTCCAAAATGTAAACGGTTCACATCGAGTTGCGCCAATTGGCGGTTCATGCGTACGAAAGAGTTACGGGGAACCTGTAATAATATACAATCGCGTGGAAAGGTAGAAAGATATTAAAATCGATATACGATTATGACAAAGGCTGCAAGTCGCGCTGTATAGCAAAGATAGGATCGTACACCGCGAATGTAGTTCCAATTTGCCGCTGTATCGTCAATTTATGGTTAATTTGCATTTCTATGGTACTATTCACTCCGTTTGCTTCCTTTGAGGCGGATAGACAGTGCCGTTTACGGGTTTTGCGGATGTGTGTGCTAGAGAATAGCCAATAATTTTAAGTTCGAATTGATACGCCGCTGTATCTCTCTCTACGTCGTGCTGCAAGTTGTTTACAATCGAACGGCGGCCGCTTCCTCACCGATAATGCGTTTAATTTCGAGAGAGAGGAGGATTTTCAATTTTATCTCATCACTGTCAATAATTTCTTATTTATTATCTCTGTCGATTGAAACCTTAATTAATTGTTTAATAAATACATCCGGTCGCGATGGTTGTTCCTCAGTTTGTTGTAAACATCGTTGATAACACGGGGAGAGTTTTCTCTTAAAATTTACCCTGAAAATCATGTGATCGTGGGGCAATTTGGGGAACTGTACGAGAGTTTATTTGAAAATTCACCATACATTTTACACAGTTGGAAAATTTGTGTTTTCTTGTTGACAAAAATGCCGGTTAAAATTTTTGTGTTAAATATTTAACACATTTATGTGCTAATTTAACATAGGCTCTTGTGTTAATTGACTTGGAATGTAAAATTATTAAAATAACTGAAAAGAAATGTTAAAACAACACAATGTGTACCTAGTTTTTAATCTTACACAATACATATGCTCTATATTATTAGTAACAAGATTTATCTGTTAAAATTTACAGATTAAAATGTAGATTTTATTCTATATAACATAAGTGAGAGTGATTTCGAACTGTCATTTGACTTATTACATCTGTAAAATGTAAAAATTACATTTTTAAAGCTTTTTGTCATTCAAAATATGTTAATTTTACACAAAATGTTTTTTCAATTATTTTGAGATTTGCATTTATTTTGTGTTAAAATGTTAACAGAGTGTTAGTGTGATCATTTAATATATCCATATTATGTTAAATTAACACAAATTTTTCAACTGTATACTAGTAGAGGGAAGTTCTCCCACGGTTACATGGTTTTCAGAATAAATTTGAAGAAATTCTCTCCCCCCCCGTGTATTTGCTACTTGATGCCGCTTCCGTCGTGTGATCTTCCGTGTCGGATGCAGACGGAATTGATTACGTGAAACTAATATATCGCGCACCACGGTAAGCAGCGAAAGGAAATCTCGTTTATACACAATTTCGAAATGTACCGTGAATATCGACGATTGCCAATTTGCATTAATATAATATTATTTGCCCGATTTGCGCGCGTTTCCCTTTTGAGAAGAAAACGAATGAAGCACGGGCTGCCGAAGGTAGCGATCTAACAGGGGGAAGAGGGGAGAAGCGAAAGAGAGAGCGGGTGGTTGCTTGCCTTGTCTGCTAATATTATCGTTCGCTCTGCTGTATTGAAAATCATTTCTGTTCTGCGATATCGAGACTAATGGCCGGCTACAGGATCGAAGGAACTTTCAATCCTAGGGGTTGTACACGTCGTGTTTTTACGAAAATTACTCCCATTTAGAAGAGCCAAGCACCTTTTAATACTTTTAGCATCTTCTCTTATCCCTTCATCGCTCGTTTCCTGTTTTCCCGTTATGTCGGC
>NW_011967233.1:2579445-2628881 GCF_000949405.1 Vollenhovia emeryi | reverse complement strand
GGTGTAGGGGCTCGACTTTTCGCGCGAAATTGCCAAGTAGCTCGTGACGTAAAACTTGATGCTGGAGACACAAACGAATCGATTTGCTTTTTTTAATGTATTAACCCTTTGCTCCATGCGATGGAGTGAAATGTTGATGTATAAATAAACTGGTAGTTTGTGACGAGGGGGAAACCGCTGACCACAATCTTGTACATCAATGCCCACTAATGCCCAGTGGGCATTACTTTATCTTATTATCTTATTTATATTGTTTTATATTATTATATTTTATCTTATTTTATCTTATTTTATCTTTATAATGCCCCAGCAAGACCTAATGTCCAAGAAATGCCTAGTAATGCCCAGTAATGTCGCAAATCCGTACACCACAATGCCCTCAGCGGTTTTCCCGTCGGTTTGTGACACTCTAAAGTGCTTTAATTCGGACAATTGCGGGCAACGCAAGCTCAATGAAGCTCCAATTGACCAGCGAATCTATCGGCACGCGTATCGTGGCGCGGCAATAGGCATCTTTTTAACCGCCACGTCGCCGCGTCCCACGCAACGTGGAGTTAATCGCGGGACGGGGATTGCAGCGACGACATTCGCGTGAATAAAGCACGAGATCAGTAACGAGCTTAGCGCGCGAAGTGATTTCGGGCTCGGAACGACGTGCCGGGCGTCTATCTGCGCGGCGCATACCTGCAGTTAAATCCACCTGCCGTGTGCATCCCTCGGCCGGGGAGAGGGTCGAAGGGCGGGGGCCGCGACATGCCCCTTCTGGGCCGTAACAACGGTCACAACGGGGCGGCCGTCGTGACGCACGTAACGCACGTAACCGACGGCGCAGCGACGCGAGCGCGGGACGACGCGACGCGACGCGACGCGACGACGTAACGCGGAAAGCTGGACGGCTGTGGCTGAATGCTAACGTCCGCATTAATACAAACTAGGCAGAGCGGAACGTAATTAGTGGCGCAGCCTGGCCGCGTCGCGTTATTCTAATGCGTTTGCCAGTTGCCGCGCCATCGTCCGCGGACGGACGACGCGCCGCTCCCGTTTCCCTTTCGACACGTCCGCGAAGGACCGCGCGGGCGTGAACGAGGTAAAAAAAAACACGGTGCTTTGGAATTTCTTTAGGACGAAATCACAGAGAGGGGGGAGAGATTATTTGGAGACGTTCTTTTGTCAAATTTTCCAAAAATCTCCGATTTATTTTTTATACGTGTCAGCGTATCAAAATTATATTATGCTTTAAATGTGTTCGTTATACATATATTTGTTAAATATTGATAGACTCTGAGAGATATTCTCTATAATACTTGAGCTTATTTTTTTATTTCAACGTGTAAATATGTTACATATATAAATATGTACAAATTGTGGACATACATTGCTACATTGCAACAGGTACTCGTCTGTCGCTTAAATTTTAGCGTTGGTTTACATTTTTTTATCAAAACAATTATGGAAGAAGGCAGTTTTTTTGGGAAAAAATTATCGTGAAAATGATCATTTTGTCACAATTGATAAAATGGTGTCCTTGTATATATCACGGAATCTGGTTAAATGTTAACGACACTTGTCAAAGATTACTTCCATAAGCATTTCGGTGTTGGCTAAAGTTCAGTCTCTGTAACTGTTTGAAACTTATTAACTCTCAAGTTTCTCTCGCGCTCTACGAGTCGGAAAATTTAACTTTTTTGGCAAGTCACGCCGCGCGGAATCTACGGCGACGGGATAAAACACGGCACCGAATTCGCGGATGATGGATGTAAAGCGGATGGAAGTTATTATGATACAAAGCGACGGGCTAAAGTTTTGATTGGGACACGACGGCGAATCGGGTCAGCTACGAAAAATACGCATTTTTACAACCGGGACCTCTGTCGACGACAAGTCGGCGGAACGGAATCCGCGCGCGCGGGTCTTGGTAAAAACTTGGCCGGCGAAGAAACGCCCGTCGTCGGGGTCACATTTCTCGCGGCGACGATCCTTCGACGTCGCTTCGACGGGACGCCGCGAATTTTTTCGGAAGAAAGAGGACGACGTCGCGTTTTACGGCGCCGGTTTTGACTTCTTGCGCAGTCGTCTCTTCTCGTCGGTCATCCCGGTATTTGGCGAACGCCAAGTTCAGATTTTCCGCGCTTCCATCTGAATCTGACCGATCGGAACCGATCGCTCGCGTACGTTGCGCTTTATTTTCCCTGTCACTGACGTAACTTCCGAAAATTCGCGGACAGATACGGTTTGATCCAAGTTGACCGGTGGCAAAAGTGTTTTCCAAAAACTCACGTAACAATTCGAAATACAAAGCTACATATCGACTGATCTCTTTCGCAAGGTTGTACCTCGATTTTACGCAATTTTCAGTTTTTCTGGTCCTCATTTAGGACCAGAATGAGCGTTTAAACAGGAAAACCGGAAATTGTGTAAGATACGACCTTGCGAAAGAGATCGGTCGATATATGTGATATCAATCTAATTAATTGTTAAATAAATAAATTGTTGCGAGTCACAATTATTTGAAAAAATGTATTTCTTCTGCGCGAGTCCGCTTTGTACTATTAAAAGTATTAGACTTCATTCAATTCATCACTATTCGTGACATGATATATGTAGGTACTGTTAAAAAACATAGGGACGTAACGTCTGCGATGAGTTGCAGGCAGGCCAGCATCCGGCCTGGTATCCGCTAATGAGCGACGTTACCACCTCGTTTGAGCAATCCACGCAGGTGTTTCTACCGCGAAATATTCGTAGAAGGCAATCACGCTTGACTATCGAGCTACAGTCTTGTTCAAAACACTTTCGCTGAAGTCACGTTAACAAGTTGATTAAACGTTTTGTCTTGAAAATTCTCGGAATTTATAAATATTAATTATTGTTCCTTATATTATCAGGATATTAACTGGAATCGTAAAAACGTTCTTTCAGAAGAATTACTTTGACACTGATAGAAATTTTTTCAAAATTAATATGTGCGTTTAAAAAGCAGGCTCTATTTTTGTAACCAACGACACGAAACTCAGCGGATCAAAAACAGAAAGTTTAGGCTGTTCTCGTTGATAAATTTTTGTAAGATAACATTTCTCTCGGGTTTTCAAAAGATATCGTCATAAACATAATATTCAAGTTAGATTTTTGATCTTTGGTCTCGCGAATCCGTAAAGTTCATGAGTAAGTTTCTATACGCGTACCATTTGTCTTAGCGTAAGAAATAAGGCCGGGACGGTGATATACGCTAAAGACAAACGTAAGAAGGGGGGAAGAAAGCGTCGAGTTGACTGTACGGTTTGCAAAGCAAACAAAACTGAGAGAAACGATCTCGACGTTCGATACCTCCGAGCCACGAGAGAAAAACGTCGTCGAACAAGTCACGTAGAAACACGTCCGTCCGAAGTCGTTCTAATGATCTCCGATGTCGGAGGCTTGAGCGTTATGGTCGTTAATCCTGTCTAACCCAAAAGGTAACTTGCCCCAAGATCATGTGATATATATTTCAAATATTCAATATTCATTGTACAATCTGATGGAGACATGTGTATATCCGAGATAAAAATGTTTGCGTTGTAAAATATTCTTCAAGTATGGTGGGGGGGGGGGGGGGGAGGAGGGTCAATGCGAGCCAAACGCAGGTATTCTTGCGAAAATATCCAATGTAAAACTTTTTATTGAGGGGGAAACTGTTGAGGGTATTGTGGTATACAGATTTGCGGCATTATTGGGCATTAGTTTGGGCATCAGGCTTTGCTGGGGCATTATAGAGATAAAGTAAGATAAAATCAGATAAAACAAGATACATAAGATAAAGTAATACCTACTGGGCATTAATTTTGGCGAGGGGGAAACCGTTGACCAAAACCTTCAGTATTCTGAGAAATTCGATATACCTCATTTACAACATAAATATAGTATTAATTGAAGAAGGAAAGCATTAGATTAAAACTGGATGGTTGTATCGATAAGTTTCGCACTAAGTAGGCGAGCATACTTTGCATGAAACCCTTGGAGGAGGCGCTATTCGATTATTCGTTCGAAATTTCCGTTAAAATCATCTCACAAAGAGCTATTCTTGCATTAAAGGATCTTCATAAATTTCATACAGCTTTGATTGCTTTGACCGATTCCAACAGGATATTCGTAATTACCGGACGTAAATAATTGGTTGTAATTTAGTTTGCAACGCGAATAACGCGTCGGAGCGTGCCATTGTGATATTATGTGCGCGTAAATTATAATAGACGTAATTAGTGTAATAGAAATTCCGTTATTACGCTATTCGTTGATGTATGACCAATTCGTTGTTTGGAAAATTGCGCACTTTCTGTTGTGAAACTTTGCTTAAAGAATGGGAATAATATGCAAACTCTCTCTCTCTCTCTCTGCGTGAATATGTAAAGTGTAATATTTCTGAAGAAGGTTTATAACTTGGAGATTCTATCAAGCTGAAGAACCGAGAATTTTAAGAGATTTACTGTACCGAATAATCCAAGAATTAGACAATCAGCGGTAAATATCGCGGCAGCATAGATCTAAAGATACTATTTGCGAGAGCCATTTGCGCGATTGTCGCTTTTCGCTGCGTTTGCAAGGGCGTCTATGGTAGCCCGATTGTCCAGTATCGGTGAGCGTCGACGAAGAAAACCGTCGCGTCGTAGCTCCCCAAATGACCGATGCAATCGACCTTGCAAATGGCGACGATGGCCATCCAATCTAGACCGACACTCTTGTGAGACCTGCAAAGTGGATGAATACGAGACCGGAAGGACATCGTTCGTACCGGCTCTCGATTGTTTCGAGTGAGCTTTAGCTACTTTCTTCGAGTGCTCGTTCGATCGAGAATATACCGGTGCTCGATCGTCTCGCAGCGCGTCTCCACCCGTCGACCGGTTTATACGTTTTGAGAAATTAGCAGATATTAATTGCTAATTGCTATTTGGGCGGTTCAGTCAAGAAATTGAAATCGAGATATCAAGGATTTTGTTTCTTGAAAAATACAAAACTTAGACGATCTCGAAAATATGTTGTTAAATGCCATGCTCAGGTAATTCCAATAGCAAAAGTACCTTCGAGTTATTCGAGTTGTACATTTTGAGATAATTAGATAATTACGTCTATAAGCTGATACTAATTAATATTAGATAATCCGATTATCGAAGGATCGGGAACTAATTTATAATAATCTGCCGATACTTGGTATTAATTTAATAATCGATATTTTCTGAAATCCGAAGAAACACCCGCAGCTTTTCCGCTTCTAAATCCACTTTTCTTGTTTGCAACATAATTCCATTTATCTGGAATATTAGAACGAGGTATCTACTCATATCTCTGCTATTGTTTAACAAGCAGACCGTGTAGAGCGCGTTTCGCGGTAAGGTGAGGTACGATCCTAATTAAGAGGAATGCCGGCATTACGTTCTGTTCTTACTCGCGGTCGCAGTTGTTCGCCTGAAGAACGACGGGCATTATCTTTAATGAGAAATTGCGTTCAAGGTGTATCACGAAGAATCTCTGGTGAGTGTACCAGTAGTAACAATTCTCTTGACATTACGTGCCGCGCGACACGACGTCAAGAAAATTGTTTTCCCAGCAATTGCGCGGTAATTCGATACTATCAATTTTAATGATTGTCCTCTGAACGATTTGAACCGTTGATCGAGATTTTAAAACACAAAGAAGAGATATTTCGTTAATCTATTGAGACGTTAATGTTGGTGGTATTTTATTGGATATTGAAATGGGAAATCTGAAAATACGAACATTTCACGAATTCTAATAAAGGAAATTGATCATTAACCTTAAAATTGATCCAGTTCTAAGATAGTATCTTTCTACAAAATGTTCTACAAATCGGGGTAAGATTAAGTAGCAATAATAATTTTAATAGTAATATAATGTCGATTTGAAATTTTATTAGCGCAAGCTTGTCTTGTATATTTTTAGCGTAATGCACAAAAAATATGCATGAGAGATATCTGTTACGTTTATACGGGACAAGTTTATTAGTTAACCGATGTACAGACAATTATAGCAATTTATTGTCACGGCGGACAAACGTTTCATTACAAATACGCACGCGATCAAACGTGAATAGCAAATTAAAAGAGTACGGCTTCCTCTCGGATTATCAAAGAGCACTTTTTGACGGGAGAAAAAGCTTCTATAAAACAGATGTAGTCAAGGGTAACCTTGGTGGGCGACGCATGCCAGATGCTATGTCGCCCTGATTTAATAGCCGCCGATGAACGGGTGCTAATAGCCGGCCTTCTTTTTCATCCGAGTGAACACGGCCGCGTCTGGGGGAGGGGGGGGGGGGAGTTAGCGCCGGAAGAGAATCAATTACGAGCTTTTAGTCTCGTTAGCGAGGTGACACGCCGGCGCGTCGTTATTCCCTTTAAAGATAGAAAGGTTATTAATAAACGTCACGCGCAGATAGAGCCGTCGTCGTAACGAATGGCGCGAGCGGCATAAATTTCCCGCCTTGAAAATATCGCCCGGGTCGCCGGTCGTTGTCGTCCTCGTCGTCGTCGTCATCGTTGTCATCATCTTCGCGTTTCGTCCGGCGCGCTGCTGGGGAATAAATTCGTTTTCCGTTCGCACGGTCATTTCGTTACATGCTAAGAAGATTAAACGCCAGTCTTGGAGATCTCCATATATATAGTAGTTGAACATCATTTTGCAGTACGGTTTGTACAAAACCGCGGGAACGCTGTTTGCGCGTCGTTCGTGTGAGATCAGCTGCGACGTTGAAGATGCTGTATTGTCTTTTTTCTCGAATTTCCTTAGCGAAGCGGCCACAGGCTTCCAGGCGGAATACGTTTCTTATAAAATGAAGCATGCGGCGATTTTCAATTGTGCAAAAGCTTACAACTCCGATGATATTGATATTCGGTACTACGATATCGCAAACGCGTGAAAATTATAAAATTTTGAGCAGAACGAAAAGCCCTGATCCGCGAACGAAGCGTGCGAGAGTGGCGCGTTTTTTTCCCCGCAATAATCGCAAATTCAACGAATTAGTAATCAAGTTAGCCGGATTATCCCGTACGCGGGGGAAACTATCGGAGGATCAATAACATTCGCGGACGCGAAGAATCGCCGGCAGGAGCTCGGGCGAAAAAGAAGAATCGTCGTTAAAAGGAGGCCGACGGTGGGGGACGGGGACGGGGGAAGCGAAGAAGCGGCGGAGAGGAAGATGTGATCTCGCGTCTTCTGGAAGATGATGCACGAGCACGCGGGGATGACAGCCGCATCCGGTGCTATCCGGGACGAACGTGCGCACGCAGAGAAATGCATTTTCCCGGAGTTTATTTAACTGTGCCACATTATACGCCAGATGATAGACCGCCACCAGTGTTCCTCGACTAATACCCCGCTCCTTATTCCTCCTCCCCTCCCCCGCGACGCGCGGTCTTTTCTTTTTATTATTTTATCGCGGCGGCCGTCCGTCTCCCCCGGGGCCGTCCGGCTCTGAATAAGCGAGCGAGCTAAACGCTCCGCGGGAAAAGTACGAGCGCCATTCAATCACGTTGCGTCGACGAGGAAAATACAATATATTTTACCGCTGTCGCTCGGGTAATTATTCATCCGTTTGATGCAGGTAGAAAAAGATAACGACGACGCGGTTTTACGAATTGTCATATTTACCTTCCGGAGTTACTTGATTCTTACGAGTTTGAGGTATTATCTTCGTGACCGGATATTAAATCTTCGACAAAATGTTCTTTCTCGTAAAATTTCTGCGAAGACATAATTTTTTTTTATACCCAATTTTAGCTACCCCTACACTGGCCAAGGTTTTCATTTTAAAAAACAATACACGTTACAATGTTTCGACCCCAGATTTGGATCTTATCATGTAATCTGTTACAAGATTGTTAAAGATCGCATATTAATTGTTTGGCCAATACTATTATGGCAGTAAGATATCAGTCAAAAAATAAAATATACAAAAATCATTGGTTGGGGAGTGCAAAGTCCATTGAAATTGCATCGTTATTCCTTAAAAAATGTACAAGAGTGACGAGTAAACTGTGTTGAACGAGAGATCCGTTCAACTTGATCTCTCGTTCAACACAGTTTGCTTTTTAAAATAAAAACCCAGTATTGTTTTTAAAATAAAAACATTGGCCAGTGTAGGTCGTTAAAATTGGATATAATTGGTTTTTAATTACTGGCGTTATTAAATACTATTTGTGATAATTTTTTTATACATGACGAGCTGTGAATCTCTAATCTATTTGGATGCGTAGACATTTCTGCAGAGAAGCGGAAATTGAAAATAACTGGAAAAGGAAGGAGTGTAACGTGGATAACGATAAGACACAATAATTTTGAGACTTGCAAAGGAGACGTGATAAAATGAGACAGAGTTACAATGACTCTGTAGAACATAATTGTATAATAAAAGTTCACTGCGCGCTCGCGGCGCCTCGTGAAAAAGCCGTGTCCGAGGAGAATGAGAAAAAAACGTTTGTAATTAAATTCGGGATATAATGAAGCCGAATAGGCAACGGTATGACGAGAAGATCGGTACTGAAGAGAGATCGGATCTTTATGACTACCGTCGAACAAGAACTGCGAGTAAAAATGAATAGGGACGCAAATTAATTCGAAATTCTCGCTCGCTCGTGCACCTTGGCGGGGTGCGAGGTAAAAATTTAAATTGAAGGATTTTATGCGTGGAAATGCGGCAGGTATGAAGTAAGACGTGAGAGCAATGCGGAAGTTCGCCCGACTGTTGTTATAATAACTAATAACTTCCGACGAAACAACGCAATAAAAGTGTCCGCGCCGCAGCCGGCAGGATTTTACGCCGGTGCTTCTGATAATTCGTTCGCGGTCGTTTGCTTCATGTATGCACGTCGTGTCCCGCGACACGTCTCACGTTGCAGTTTCCTCAATAAAATTTATCACGTTCTGGTTTATTACGATTCAATCTTAGCGACAGAGAAAGAGTACGCGGATCGCAAGGAGGACGTGTATCGGCAAACGGATCAGGGAGGATCTGGGAAATATGTTTGTTATCTACGCGATGGAATAAATAGCGCTGTGTTATGCGACGGAATGAATATCGGAAAAAATGTCATCGGATAAATGTCGTCTTATTTAAATTCCAACGGGCGTCGTATATTGTTTCCTGTTTTACCGAGGCATCCATCACTTTTCGCGTAGGACATTAATTACATTAAATTTCAAACGAAAGTATGTTGAAATTTCGTCGCAATTTGGAAAATTGCAGCGGTATATTGCGTGGGCTGTAATGATATCAATCATCGACGTTCCTCCATAATTTGAAAATGCATTTTGTTTCGAACTCGGAAATAAATTTATAAATATAGATACATTAGCGGAGAATGAAGAAGATATTTAATATCTTTTAATGCAGCTAATCAACTATATTTCATCAAATTAATTTTGCACAGTACGAATATACCGATGCAACATTAATATCGGACATTCCATCAAAAATTTCATAATGCATCGTGATTTACGTGCGAATAAGTCACTGATTTTCTTTTTTTCGCGAGCTCGTAAATCGTATATTTGGGAAATGGGTCTGTTTTTGAACATAATGAGCCTGTAATTAGTAATGGCTTAACGTTCGTCGCCGCGGGAGCAGCGCGTTAGACATGAGTTATGCGAAGTAGGATGAGAATCGTGGTTGCATGCGGGATTTGAATTTTCGGTGGCCGATCATAAAAGCACATAGATGCGATAATTTCGAAAATGCAAAGTGCATTTTTTATATATTCCCCCGTTTTATCCGATGGATGATAAATGTGATGCGCGGTAATGTGTAATTACTAATGCAAAAACGTCCGTTAATTAACGTTGCGCGAAAATCCAGTCGTTCCCTCGCTCTCGTTCGTTCGCTGCGCGATTTCGAAATTTCTGCGTTTCCGCGTTGCAACTGCAACGAAGATAAATGCGACGCGTCGTAATAATTCACGTGCGAAGGATTTATCTGTAAGATGATTCGATGGTCGATAACTCCGGTCGGGAGATAGTCGGTGTTGATAAAGTGTGACGGTACAATGCTCATGTGGCACCGTGACATATGTAAATCGGCCCATTGTTTATTGTAATAACAATGTTGCGCGTGTGTGTCTTGTGCGGTTCGCCTATACAGATTGCTTCAAAATACGCGACGCTTTTGAAGCTAACAATGTATAAGATTTAACAGTTTAGTAATTTATTATAGATTCGTGTAGAATCTAGCAATTCTTTAGGATTCAATAGAAATTTTTCACTTTACAGATACCTAGAGATTTGGGAATCTAGACATTTGTGTATACAACAATATATGGATACGTGATAGCAATTTGTACAGACTTAATAATTCATTTATCGAATTAATAGATAATTAATTGCTTTGCGAATTACAGATCTTTAGGTATTTCAAGTAATTTTTTGTTAGCAAGTTTATTGATGAAGTTAAAGAAAAAACTTTAGAGTTGGATAACGTTCAACACGTTTATTTAATTTATTCTACGCGCTTCGTATGATTAATATGATTAATCGTCAACGGTCTGAATTAATTTAATTGTCTCTATAACAGCGCGAAAACTTCGCTTAATTAAAACGCGGCCTGACATAGCTCGTGCATTATTTTTGTTGTCCCACAGCACTGGCGCGTCCTCATCTCATGTTAATTTTACGTTTTGGACAGGACAATGAGATGGAAATCGTAAGTCACTTTCATGTTGCCTAGGCTGCGTGAAACAATGTATTCGTCGCTGTTCATCCGCGTGAGCGTAATTCGTATTCGTGTGCGCTCCATTCTTTTTCATTGTGTCTCATTTTCCTGAGGATAGTCAAACATAACGGCTGTATCTTCCATAGTGTACGTGAATTCTTCAAATTTACTTTTTAAATCTGCAAAGATAATATCGTATGAAATACATTAGGCGGAATTATTCGCGTAATTCTCTTTTTTATTTATGCTATAAATAATTAATTGAAACAGCTTTGACGTCAGAATGACGAAGCTTTATCTTTCATTTAATTTTAAGTAAAATTTCACATAATTGTTACACAACATTTTATGTTATTATTATAGAGTAATTTTATATATTACAATTATAGAGTATTAACTCGAGGCTTCATTACCTTTTAAGATATTTATCAATAAAATCGAGCATTATACAATCTTTTATTGCACCGTGAAGTTAGATATTATTCTAAATCAAGATTTTCGTATCGTAGAGATTACTTTTACGTTTTTACGCGAGGATTCTTATAGAACAATTGTACTTACAACTTTCTTTTACGGTACGTTTGATACGTTCGCACCTGCAGGTGCGATTGCAGCACACTGTTGCGTGTAATCAAGCAGCGCGACGTACACGTGTAATTTACTGTTGATGGAACGTAATTTCGCCGACTGATAATCACAACGATATCCAGCCAGTGTGATCCGTACAATAAATACGAATGCCTAGCTGACTGAAGATTAATGGTAACTCGGCACCGCCGCCGCACGTATGTCGGGCTTTGTCGCTCCTCAGGAAAATGCACGTTCCGTAAAGTGTGTTACCGCGCAATTTCGCTCTCTATTTGCGGGAAAGAAAAATCTCGGTGCTTTTATGATGTGCGAAAAAGATATTATGGGACAAACTCTTTATATCAAGAGAACTTTTATAGCCACAAAGAAAAGACATCTAATCACTAAGTGAGATAAAAATATATAAATGTAACATAATGTAAAAGTATAATTATCTCAAGTATTCCCGTCACTGTGAACACATGCATATTAAAACCATTTATTTAATAATTGTGACAGGGAAAGTGCGTAAATCTCTACTTATATCTCGGCAAGTGTAATGTCATAATAATTAGGGGGACTTTAACTCTTGCAAGAGATTAGTAGTGTAAATTATATTATAAATTACACTTGTAATAAAAAATTTATTTTGTACCTGAACAAATCCGTCATCTCTGAGCGCGAGAAGAGGAATAAACGTGTGTCGCGCGCGTTGTGGGATTCGTGTCGCTCGCTCGTAACCGAGGATCGTTTTTAACACTGCCATTTACGACGCAAGGCGTAATGGAGCTGTTCAACAAATAATTCGCCCCTCGTATAGCACCTGAACACTCACGTTCGCTTACAACTCCAATTTACGATAATCTGTGGTCGAGGTAACGTTTCTTTTTTCATAGCCATACGAATCTGCCGATTCCTTGATACGACTTTTCTGTCACACGTTATATTTAATGCTTCGTACGCACGTACGCTCCAAATGTATTGTGAGATTAACATCCAATTTTGTCTTTTTTTTTCTAATCAATTTGTGACGATGAGACACTCAGCAACATTTTCCATTTGTTCGCGACGTCGGTTTTATCTCTTTTTTTTTTATTCTGGAAGTTTCTCTTTGGTGCTTTTTGTACGGTATTGGAAAATATACGAGCACGATTTGACAATTGAACATTTAACTTTATGCTATTCAGAGAGAATTTTTTTTAATAATTTACCCTGAAAATCATGTAATCGTGGGACAACATGGCATTTTGAAGAATTTTACGAATTTTTTGAAATTTTACCGTACATTTTACTAGTAATTGTACTTGGTATACATTTTACTAGTGCAATGTATGGTAAAAGTTAAAAAAACTCTCATAAACTTCTTCAAAATGCCATGCTGTCTCACAATTACACGATTTTCAGGGTAAATTTTAAGAGAACGTTCTTTCCGTGTAAGCTCATCGTCATCTGTTAATACTCATATAAAAACTTGTAAATTTAATGGCCAGTTCGTATAAAAGTGATAGTTGAAAACTCATTTCGTATATAATACCACGAAAGCTAATGGATTTTACACTAATTGATGACTTAATTATGTGCGTTTCTGAGATTTTAATTATTTTTTTAAACTCAATCTCCGACATTATTCTCATTTACGTGCGTCGAAGACAAACATGCGATAATTACGGCGTGACTATTTATACGCGCGGCCTGCGTTTCGCGTTGTGGTAATTAACGTTGCTAACGTGTGATTTGCGCCAACAAAGCGCAATTATAAAATATGAGACAACGTCAGCCTGAAAAATGCAAACGCACGCCGGTATTCATTTTAGCAAGATTGAGTGGCGACGCGCAGCGGAACGACGCGTGCGGGCGCTGTCTCGCGACAAACCATCCTAAAATTGTTCGCGTTTCAACCGATATTGATGTTTAATATGACGGCGCTTAATTAATTTGCGATCCTGCCGAGCAGCGGATGAGCGCCTGCTTAATTAAAGCGCGCGGGTAATATTACGACGCGTATTATTTTCGCGTCTCGCGGCCGCTGGCGCGCACGTTCCTTGTTAATTTCGCGTCCTCTGGACAGAACAACAGGCTGCTGGAGACCGTAAGTCACTTTCGCGTTTCCCCGGTTCGCGTAAAACGCGATGTACGGTGTAACGTGGCCGTTGCGACGCGGTCAGGCAGCGGCGGCGATGCGCTCTTTGACACATTTGCCGTGCGTTTTTCTCCTGTAAAAATCAAGTGACTGTCTAACTACGTAGTTATTTGCATGCGAGATTAGAGGTCCCGGCGAAATTATGCATCGAGAAAAATTGTGGCCAATCTGGCTAAGGAGCTTGTAAACACAAACGGCTTAATTTTATCTATTTAACTAATTTCGACGGAGCTTCGTCTTAACAGAAATTATATCCAGGAGCTAGACGAAGCTCTTGATTAATTCCCTTGATCCTATTGACAAAATGTGCACGACTGGGTGTGTGCGAACCTGCGAGGAACTGAAAATGTTTCTTTATTCAAATGATCGGGTAAGATTTCGAACGATCTGGCGCAGCCGCGCATTCTTCAGCTTTAATATCGTTAAATCCTCGTGAAGGTAATGCGAATGAGTCGCTAAATGCGGACTCGTTAAAAACACACGCGTGACAAAATTTCTTCGCACGACTTGGCGGCATGGCTGCCGTGAGAACTGCAGAGCGGGGTTGGTGTTTTATAACTGGCACTCGTTAGTAATTGAGTGCTCCACCGAGTAGGAAACGCGACGGTCGACATTGTTCGCGGAAGGCGTCCGTTCTGCTGTCGGTCGTAAAGTGCGATTCACTCGAAACGGCGGTCTGCAGGTTGAGAAGCGAATTCGGAGCTTTACGTCTCTCCGTAAACATAAATCTCGCGGTATTTACCAGCGTACATGTGTGCTTTTTATTTAATTGCGGAGGCAAAGATAAAAAAAAACTTATTATCACGCAAGCGATATACTATAGACATAATATTTGAATCAGGTTGACTCTGTGTCAGAATTATCTACAATTTCCCGGAAAAATTGTAACATTAATGAAAAATAATAAGAATTTTCTTCAATGTCGCCAGCAGTAATTAACAACGTCGGTGTTTTCTTGAGGCATGTTGCCATGCCTCAGTGATCGAATTGGTGAGACGCCCGCCTAGAGTGTAGGGAGGTCCAGGCCGAGGTAATATTTTTCGCCATAAATTTTCTGTATCATTAAAACTGCCAGATATGGTCAAGAAAACACGGACGTTATTAATGAAAAATTCCGGTTTCGTTAATTGTAGAGTTAATCCGTCCAACTCTTGGATGTGCTCGAAGCTCGTAATACATGCGCGCCTATAAATCAGCGCAAATGATTTGATCGTTAGACAGGGCGAGAACCTGTTACCGTGGCGAGATATCTGCGCGTGTCGGCGTCTGTGAAGAAGCGCCTCTCGATTCCCGGGTTACGTCCCGTCAGAAGAGGGTGAGATCGCGCGCCCGCCCAGACAGCCCGGGGAAACATTAGGCTCGGTTTCGGGTTTGGAAATTCGATAAACCCGCCCCGTCGCAGCCGGCCAATAATTCTGCGGCGATGCCTTCGCGCAGACTTCCGGCGAGTCGCGATATATCAGTCTCGGGGGTCCGGGGCGAGCCGGAACCGGAAACCGTCAATCATAGGACTAAGTTAACGCCGAGTTCTCCCTGCGCTCGCGCGAGTCTGCACACCCCGTGCCGTAGTACGAATCGTTTTATGGACCCGAAACGTACCTCGATCCTCACCCCGCTCCGTAACGCAGACTCTCTCTTCTCTCTCGCGCGCCGTCATCTCTCTAAAATATACTTTTTCGAAGCGGGCATCGATTTTTTCATAAATAACCGCCCACTTGATCGCCCGCCGACCGGTAAATCTCACGATCTGCTCTTACCTCCGTTAGCTACCTCTTCGGACCGTTTAATAGCGCGGCGAAGCGCACGTAGATACAGCGTAAAGCACTTTACGCGACAATGTAGCGGGATTATGTACAGCGAGAACCTCGAAGGGATCCAGCCCACATCGTGTCGGTGGTTTTCAACCCTTTACTAGGGCATTAGCAGATTGTTCTTTCTTGAACAGGGATGTAAGAGAGATGCTATCAATGTTCGGTGAAATGAACTTCTAAAACTGCTAAAGCGATCACGTAAATTTCTTCCACGCTGGAGGTACCTTTTAAACACAAATACAAATGTTGCAAATGACATAAGGTCTCGGCGAAGAAAAAGATGTATTTTGAAAGAATTATTCTTTTATCATTTCTTTTTCATGTTGCCGCTTAGAATCGGTTTTCCAAGATATTATCGCTGTGCTTAATTTTAATTTATGACGATTCTCTGCATCTCGACAATCGAAATTTCACCTTTCCTGGCATAGACACGAAACTAGAGTACACAGCAATGTGCTGTTTGAGTCAAAACAGCGCAGCTAGCGATAAGATAGGAACACGCCAAGTATATTTTTTCCAAAGTCGTATTTTACGACCGCGCGCGCGCGAATTTATTTGCGACAAATAAAGGGACGTGAAGAACGAGCTCGGACATCGCTGCCAAATTCGGCATCGCGAAAGTTTTCGTCTGGGGACGCGTTTAACTGCGTATCGAATAACGTGCGACGAATAATTATCGGCTTTATAGTAGTCTTCGCCCTCGGAGAAGAACGGCGCGCAACCCCCTACCCTCTCATAACGGGTGAAATTTTACGGACCGTTTTACGCCCGGTCATTAGCGAGATCGGTGGTAGCCTCCGTTTCTCGCTTTTACGAGCAATCCTCGCGTGCACTGGCAATCGTTTGAAAAAAAAATAAAACGCCGACGGCACCGGCGACACGATTGGCTCTTTCGGGTGTTGCGTGCGGCAAAATTCTGCCCGGCGGAAACTGCGCCAGATAAAAGCTGAAATTGAGTGCGATCTCCGAAAAAGCGCGATGCTCCTCGCATTTATCCGCGGCCTCAAGTTTCCAACATTACACTCGAACGCTTATATTGAAAGTCGCTCGGATTTGATTTCACTTATTTCAAAGTATATTAATATCGCGAAATGATTTCTCGTTTACGAAAAATCTATTACGTTGTACTGTGCATTACGTGTATGACTTAACATTATCTTTGCAGCGATTATGTTTTACATGAACGTGATTAATATTTCTAAGATTCCGATTTAAGCTTTCTTCTTTCTCTTTCTTTCCCTCTCATCTCGCTCACCCTACAAACTCGAGATGAAATGGGCGAAACGACAATAGTCCTCGTATATCACATCAGGATGGCACGCTGTCCGTCAAAAAGTAGAATCTGTCGATCGATTGCTAGCCGGCGGCCGATCGCCCGACAACATCCGCATTAATTAATCGCGATGTAACGGGCGTAGCGATTGCGCGACCGCGACGAGAACGGCATTTCCGGGTGAGATGCTCCACGAGCGTTCCCAAGTGTGCGCACGATGAAATATCGCGACGTGTCTCGCATACGTGGCCATTATGCAGATCCCGGGGAATCGTAATAACGACAGCTCGGATCGACGGCGCATTTTTATTCCGCGCGTTTCCCTTTGCTCTTTTTTCCTTCCCTTTTTTTTTCCGCCCCATCGTGTCTCTGCCGCGCGACGACCAACCGGCTCGTCACGAATCCCGTATTTTTCCGACGTGAGTTACGAGCCGATGCGAACAGTGGTTAAAACCGGCCGGACTCTAATTCTTCCCGGACGTTAACAGCCGCGGAAGGATAGCCACGTACGGACCGTGGTGCGCGTGATACAGGGATGGCGTGGGCACATCTATAATTCATGTAATCAATTGACGAAACGAACGATAACTTAGCCGCGACTAAACGCTCGGCTTTTTACGGGCACTTTCGCGGAGAAAAAGCGGGCCCTCGTTAAGAAAAAGGCGCCGATGCCCGGAGTCCTGGGCGCATCCGTGTTCTCCGCGGCGCACTTTTCAAGAATTCTGTGTGCACTCTGGAAACTCACCGGGAGCACGAAACTGACAAAGTTATGAAATTTTCAAGTTGGTTGCATAGTCATCGTAGTCTCATCTGCTTATAATCTGTGATTATAAAAAAGGAAAGATTGATTTTATAACGAATAGTGTTTAAAAAAAAACAATTGGGCAACGAGGGGGACATTTTAAGTACGAAATAAGGTTTCGACGTGACCGAACTGTCCCGAGCTGTTTCCAATGCTCGTCAATCATTTCCTTTATTAAGACATTCCGCTCTGTCCTTGTGGTCGTATGTGCAACGAGCAGCCATAATCGACTCTAGAACGCGCTACTTGGTCACCTTCGAAGTTTAGTCGATGGACCATAAAGAGCCGGTTGAAATTACCGTGCCGTGACACGGTGGTGGTTGTAACACGCTCAACCCCGTCGCACACTGCGAGAGAGAAAGCGGGGGCCGTGTGCCGTCTTGCACATCCAAACCGCCTGCCCGTCCTGCTACACTTAAAGCGTAATACCCGGCTTGGGAGTACACAGGCACGGCGTGCTGGCATAAACTTTACGATGATGAGGGTGGATCGGGCGGAGTCTTGGAAGTCCTGCGGCCAACCTCCTTAACGGCACCTTGTGGCGTTGGTATTCAATACCTCCTTGAAGCTCGTCGATTTTTATATCGCTGCCCTGCGATAATGGGGGAACGTAGCGATTATCGCGGTGACGGTATCAGGATTTGCGAACTTTGGAGTACTGGCTCTACGGCTGGAATGTAGCCGGAGGTAGTTTATCTTACGCACGTATCATAGAGTTAACGAATTTTAATGAAATTCCTAATTGCTAATGGTGAAAAATTAACATTTCGATTAGGATCAACGCTGTTGGCGTTACGTTAGTTAGCGCTTTCGAGATTACGAGAATAGGTAAAATTTTTCGGCATTGTTTACATTGTCTCCGCTTATGTTTTAAGGTTTTAAACTGATAGCATTTTAGCATTATTCTACGCTCTATGAAAGACTGATATCCTGTGTATACTCTTTCGCTCCGATTCCCAGTTATTGTGTTATTAAATCAATGGTGCGCAAATCAATGGTTATTCGGCGAAGTGTACGATCTTGTTAACCGGCGAAATTACACCGAAATCCTCTATAGAGAAGGAATCAACGCCCCTCGTCATCCCCCGTTTAGGAAGTGTTTATACTCGCGAGAGCGAAGGGGCGCTTTCGCGTTAATCCCGACAATTTCGATGCGCGATTCCGGCGAGAACGAATTCGACCGCCATTGTTCCGCGTTGCTGGTGCAAAAAAAGAGATATCCGCATTTGCATGAAAATATCCGTGGCCCCGGCGGACCGCGCACCCTCGTCGGGCGTATTCCCGGTCTGCCGTTCGAGCGGGACACCTCTACAATACCGCAAATTTCGCGCGCGAAGGGTTGATGCTCGACAAGAGAAAGGAATTGGACGAGGGGTCGACGTGTACGTGTACACTTAATGGCATCTTCCATTTCGAGATCGGTACTGTAGCATCTCTGAACGATGAGATATATCCCGAATAATCCTGATCGTGTATTCCGAATACGTTACGTGAATGCAAACGTTCGCTCACCAATCTGTATTTTATTGAATAAAGCTTCAATGTTTCATTTCGGCAGATGAGATGCGCGAATTTTTCAACAATTTACATTCCTGAGAACTTTTCATACGTATAATAAAAGTTGCAGGGAATATCGAGTTTTTCGTAGTACGTCCGAGTAATCTGGGGAGGGCGGGGGTGCAGGCTCTTTGTAAAAATTCTGTTCGCTCGGAAAGGCGCAACTTTCCTTCCACTTGGAGTCATTATGCGTTCGGGGAGTTTCGAAATAAATAAAACGGACGCGCGCGGCAGATTTGTATCGCTCCTTTAAGTAAGTGCGTCCATTTCGTAGGCGGGCTGAAACTTTTCGATGCACCCCTTAATTAGCAGCCGCCTTCCTAACGGCCGATAAAAAGATCGCGGGGGAGGGAAATTGCACGGCCGTTTTTAAGCTCGTCTTTACCTCGTCTTTACGTGACGCCGAACGCGGCTAAAAGCTTCCACGATGCGGATACTTCGATTTTATAGACCAGGTATGCATAATAGAGAAGGTTATTGGCGAAAGTGGTGCCAGTCATCGACCGTGCACTCTCCGCTCCGCGATGCTTTATTCACATCGGCGATACGCTCGCTGGTTTTTCCGCCGCTTTAATGGCGACATCAAAATCGGTTCATCTATCTGTCTATCGCGGGCGCGAGTTATACCCGCGTTGCAAAACGGCGATTTTTCTTTCGGTTCGAAAAATTGCGTACCTATATTTGATCGCTGTACTCTTTCATTATAGAAAAGCTGTATCGGAATAATATTTAAAAAAAAACATCGAAAGAGCAACTTTTTATTATAAGAAATAACATTTATTTCTTTAATGTCTTCTTTGTTTTACATTAGAATTCTAACGAGCTCTCGTTTATCGATTCTTGGATCCGAAATTGTGCAAATTCTTTCTCCCTTCTTCAAGGGCGTAACGATTTTTCGCGACGTAATTCTTCGCGTCTATGTCACGGTACGTCATTTGAGATTAAAAACGAGATGCAGTAGCACGACGTCTCGACGAAGACACCACCGGTCGTTCCTTTTACCGTTAATCTTTCGGTCGCGACGTGCTTAAGTGGATTTTCAAAGCAGCCCGCGAAACGGGGTCAATTACGCGAAAACTGCTTTACGTGCCTCGAAGACTCCGTATATTCGACGGGGAAGTCGGGTTGACGTCTCCTGTAGTATATCGATCATCAGTTCAGCCGGCCACTGCCACTGCAATGCACCAGTCGGGTTTCAAGCCTCTCTCTCTCCCCCTCTCTCTCTTTCTCTCAATTTGCATTCCGCGATTCCACTACTAACAGATATTCATGTACCCATTTGCATATTCCCCGCTGCCCCCGTTGCATCTTTTTTTTATTCCTCGTCTCTTCTCCGCTTCCTTCCGCGGCCTCGCGAAAAACTCCCCAAGACGCTCGATTTTATATTTATTCGCTCGTGTTATTTATCGAAACTCAATTACGTGCCATCTGCGCGGATCTTAGCAATATCGTGAATTGCGATCCAATGCTGCTTGTTTGCCGACTGGAAAAGAGAACATAGTTGCTCTTTGACTCGACAGTAGCTGACTCGACGTAGACAATGCGATGAATTTTGAAAGTTGGAATGTTCGAATTTCAAAGATTTTTCATCAATTTTTCAATGTAATCTTATCTCTGTTGTCATTTATCATTATTTAAATTATGATTGATAGCAATTAATTTTTTCTTTCGGAGGATAACAAGTAAATTAATCGATTAAACGAGTTTTCTATAGAATATTACGGTAATTTGTACGAATATTAATTTACACCACATAATAACTATCACGTCGGCATTGATTGCATGATTAATAATTAAAAATGATCACGTCCTTTTGCGATAATTAAAGACAATCTCGTTTATGTACTTTTATTAAAATTTTATCTTTTTGCGTGCACACAATTGCAATTATAATAGCGAAACAAGCTACCGTTTTACTATAGATTCGATTTACCTGCCGATATAACGAGGAAGAATTAATTACACTAATGAACTGCTAGTACCTGTATTCGCTATTAATCATGATACGCGTATAGAACTGACATAATGCGGTAGATGAAGTAGAAACTTGCCGCGTTGGGCAGCCATTGCCAGGCGCCTGTTGCCATGATCGCTCATCATGCGCCCAAATATCGAGGCAAACCCATATCACGGGGGATTCCGGCTGCATTATTATACCGTTCAAGTTTCACCCAGCTTGGACGAGACGGCGAGTATACTAACAGATTACTATAGATACCATGGTATTTCGCAGAATGCAAATGCTTTAAAGATTCTGAGATCCAAGAATCTGCGAATTTGAACATTTCTTTTCTGCGTGAGAAAATAAGAACGCGAGACACTTAATATTTTCCAAGTTTAGGGGGATTGCAGTATAAAAAATATTCTGGAATATTTGAAACTGTCTAAAGTTCCAAGAATCTTAAAATTTGAAGAAAATATTTGAAAAACAGTTGAAATGTTCTCTACTGTTTTATTTTTTGTAACTGCAAGATAAAAATTTCAAAATCTCACGATAGTTAGCGGAGTCCGAGGATAGTTTCCACTTTTAAACGTTAAAATTCCGGAAGGCGTTCTGCCTGCATCGTGAGAGTTAGAAATCTTTAACGGCAGCGTCTTTCTAAACACAGGGTACTCGTGTTGGATAGAGCCACTCGGTATAAACTGTTTGCCGGCAGAGATTGAACCCGGGGGAGACAGAAAGGAAAGGTAGGCAAACAGTCAGTCTTCTGGACGTCTTCGCGATAGTGTCGAAAGGCCGGATATATCCACTTGCAAGATCGTTTGCGCAAGAAAACGCCGGTAGTTGATGTTAATTCACGAAGTCAATCCGGGCGAATTGTCGAGCCCATTAGTCGCGCAATTTGGAACCCTTCCCGATATGGAAATGGTATGTTTACGGGATCACGGCTGACATGGTTTAATTTAGCAGTCTGCGCCGGGTAAAGACGTGGCTGAATTGGTATCTCATTCGTGTCCAAGTAGCCAGGATCCGTTGAAGGATTCGACCGAGACGCGTAATCGCCGCGGTAAAATCCGTCGCGAAGCTCTTCCAAGATCTTGCGGGCTCGTTCTGGGATTACCAGCTCGTCCTATGGAATTTTTTGTCGTCCCCGCTTGAAATCCCTCGGAGCGTGGGAGGATTATTTAACGGGGATTACGTTGACCGTGTAATGAAGGTCATTTCGCGATTAGCCCTTTTTCTTTTAGCCGCTGGTCGTCGCGGGTTATACATATAATATTTATTTGCTGCAGTTACGAGAAAAGGTGAGAGAGAGAGAGAAAAAGAGGGGGAGGGGGGGGAGAGAATATGCCTTTAAATTTATGAAGAGTGTTCCTAACTTTTCATGTTCTACGTTATATACGTCTCGCGCATGTGAAAGTTACATGCGCGGCATGGTAGAGGGAAAAGCTCCGGAATACCACTCGCTCAGTAATTAAATTTAATTAATTAACTCGAAACTTCTCTTGGCTATGACCATGATCCGCTTTTCCGCCAACATTAAATACTCAGGAAGAGTATTTAATGTTCGCGAAAAAGTTTACATAGGCACCTACATAAAATTATGTTGCTTCATATATGTTATTCATGAAAATGTGAAGACTGAATTGCACGTAAAAGAGATATTATTAAATTGAACATTAAGTGTAAAGGGCACGTTTTGCTAATATCCACTTTGTTAACATTTTCTTATCTTTGCTGAATAGGTTTACATTTCAAGTGAGATAGGTTTACATTTGATTCACACCTACTTTAATACCGTCAGTGCTCTGAATTATCCGTAATTGTATTATCTTCCGATTTAAATGTTTCAGTTATTTTAGTGTAAATTTATTTCTGCCAGAAAACCTGTTGTCTTCATAGAAAATCATATGTTGCACATAACTTTGAGTATCCTTGAGATCATACACTGGTCGAGTTGCAAAACCGATAACGATGTCCCCGAAAATCAGAACGTACGCTGTCTCTAAATAAAGCTGATTCGCCGGATTACCTAGCGGAAGTATCTCGCGATTCTCCGACCTAGAGATCGGCGAGCGTGGAGTTCCCATTGTCGTCGCTGTTCCATCAGCGAGCGCTATCAAAGTGAGTTCCCCCCGCATCTGTGTGCCCAGCGAAATATGCGAAGCACTTGATGACATGCATGAAATCCTCTCGCGTGCTTCTCAATCTCGTCGCGGCGCGCCTCAAGATACGGCTCGGCTCGGCTCGGCGCGGCGCCGCGCCGAGACGTCCTCGTTCTGGGTGAATCTGGCTTGATGCAAATCAAGCAATCCCGGGGTAATCAGATCTGGGTTTATTATGGCCTACCAATTCCGCGGTAAGCATCGTAGAGCTTTAAGCGCCCGAGAGAAGATTGGTAGAGCGAGGAAACGAGATCTCTGCGTTCGGTTCCGTTTCATCTCTCTCTCTCTCTCTCTCTCTCTCGCCTACTCCCTCTTTCTCTCTCCTCGTAATCCGCGCGCGTTCGCGCGTGCGAGCTTTTGTCTTCTCGTCACGTTAAAAGCTTTCGCCGTGTCGCGTGATTCTCGCGACGTCACGATCTGATCCATAAAGCTACGAATGATCATGTTCACCGATTCGTACATTCACAAGTTTGGAATAAATTAGGTATAGTTGAATTTCCCCGAAATACGTTTGGCGGTATCGTGATCTTTCTTTTATGGTTTCCTCAGTGAATAATATTAGGTGAAATTGGACCGGTAAATCCAAAATGCTCATAAATATGTTATTAAAGGCATAAAAAATCGGGCAATTATTTTCCTGTGAAATAAGAGCTTCTTTATAGAGCCTTTCGAATCAATCGTACGTCAGTAGAATTTTGATTTGAATTTCTATACCTCAGCAATTTACATTGATTATTACTCTGACCGTCGAGTTTTATGGCTCTGAAGGAAAAGCGGTGTTTCGAAATTAGCAGCATCGCCTGTAGAGGCAGATGTTTCGATGATAGTCATTAGCTTGGACGAGAGTTAGATCAACGCTGCGCGTTTCGGCGCGATTGTCTCAGCGGCCGCTCGTTTCGAGAGATCCAATCGATATCTCTCCTCGGCACTCTGTAATTAGAAGTTCTGACCGTGGCGCGCGAGGATACGGTCTCTCGATCGACTAGGATACTTCAAAGAGATGGTGATTCTCCTCCGTCATAGAGTCAATGCTATCGCGCGATGGACCTGATATCTAGTATACCGCGGGAAAAGACTAGAAAAGGCGGAACGCGTTAAGGCCGACAAATGGGATTCGACGTAAATGTGAGGGTCTTCCATCTGGTCTTCGAACGAGTAACGTGGCTATTAGGCAACCACCTAGAGTGACCTGGACTAACTAGGTATCCGGTGATATCCACTCTGGCATCATCAGTGCGGCATCGAAGTGAGCCTCATTTGTGAAACACGCGAATAACAGCTGCAATAAATTATGCATCTTTAGGCATGCGTTCTCTCTCTATACAGGGTGTTCTAGGGGGAAAGGTCAATATTCTGGGAGGTGATAGTATCGGTCATTTTAAGCAAAAATGTTCATATGAATATATGTCCCATTCCCCACTGTTTCCGAGATAGAGCTATTTGAATGTACAGTTGCAAAATTACTTTGCTTGAACATTTTTGCTTTAAAGGACCGATACTATAATCACCTCCCAGAATATTGACCTTTGCTCCTGGAACACCCTGTATATCTCTCACTCTTCGCATGAGCCTAGTTGCTGTTGAATAGTTGTACAATAGTATTTTAAGAATAAAATTAACGGATTCAGTATTCACCCGCGTGTAATCGGTGTCATAACAATCGGGCTCGTATCGAAGGCGATACGTAAAGGGTTTAAGCTTGCGTTCCATGAAGTTGTCAGTTACTGAAGTGGACTGGTTAGTTCCGAGCTAACGGCTAATGAAGCGGCGCGGTAAAACGAATGCGCCGAGCACGGGTTTGCGGCAGATTCTACGACCGACAGCGAGTATCGCGTCGAGAGTCCTCACGGCTCGAATAATAACATTCCCTCGATCGCGACGTATATAAGTACACGCGTTTCCTTATGGGGAGGATATTCAACGCGGAATTTCCAATTAGAGCAATTTCATCGCGGAGAATCGTTAACGAGTTTTGATCGAGAAACCGCATCGATTACGCGGAAAGTTTTAGGTGAATTATGAGTGGCGCATCCGGCGTCGAGACTCTGTTATTATTACGCCAAGCAGTCTTTATTTAACTCTTATTCCTTCGTCTGCATCTAACTCTATCATCGTTTTTCGCGATAATGCACAAATATTTAATTATCTTGAGTCGGCATTTGTTGTTTATTTTATTTAAAGTTTTCAGACCTTCAAAACGTAGTACTGCTCGATTTGACGGATGGGCTGTTTTTAAAAGTGTTATTCATCTATACACTGAAAAAAAAATCTGATAGATTCAACCAGTCGTCTGTTAGAAAATGGACGAATCAGAATTTCTTTAGGATTTACCAGATTTGTAGTGAAGTTTAGCAAACTTTTGGTTATGAAATATCTTTCATGGTAAATCCTAAAGGAATTCTGGTAAATCCTAAAGGAATTCTGATTCGTTCATTTTCTAACAGACGACTGGTTGAATCTATCAGATTTTTTTTTCAGTGTACGATGCTTGGTCCAGTTTTAATTCATTAGCAGATTTTAATACGTAAATTACCGATTTTTGAATGTCGAGAATTATGATATTACAAATAAAAGATGCAAACGCTTTTATATTAAGCAAAAATTGCCGTGGTCGAAATACTATTGCTTCTTGCATTTTGCATTTCACTCATCATAAATAATTCTATAATCGTTATGTCGCCGAGAGATTAATCGGCCCAAGTTTAACGTAAGTTTATGTAAACTTTAGGTATATTCTGTGCACTTGCGTGTAACAAACTCGACGAATAGCGCAATTAAATTCGCGAAAATGTTTCTGCGCGGACGGTGACGAGAGATGACGGGAAACGCACTTTCTACTAGACACAGGTGTGAACAGGGATATACTTAAGAGGGGTACATCGATGATGACACACGACAAGGTTGTTTTCTAAGTGTACAGCGGGATCGGACCACCAGCCTCGTTCCTCTGGTTGTGCCCGACGGGCTCTCGCGGGTTTGCTCTTGTAATATCTTATTACACGATCACTGCGTGCCTTGGCGATGCATGCGGCGGCGTATACAGGATGTTCCAAAATAGACCGGTTTCAGTGTAGCAATCTCTAAGAGTTGATTTCATAAAGAGAACTTTGAGAACTTTAATCGACAAATGATCTAAGATTATTATGACGAAAGACACGATAAAAAGTATTTTGAACTAATTAATTTTTTTTAAAATCAAACGTGTCAATTTTTTGGTGGAAAATTAAGAAAGTTCTATGCTTTTCCGCGATGTAATACGCAAAAAGTATGAAATGTGTCGAACTGGCATAATTCAGGATTGAGAGATTTAAAAATATAATTTCCCCGTGAAATTACAAAAAGTAAAAAGTATAAATATCTTGCGTAAAAAGACAAGATGTGATATCGATCTGATATCCATTTTATTAATCGTCCTCGTGTCTTGATCGAGAAATTAAATTAAATTTTAGAAATATCGCTTCCGCTTATCTCTGCGATCTATTTCTCTAAATATAAAGAACACGTGGTAGTAAACATTCATGGGTGAGCGCGTGGGTTAATGTCTGTCGATTATCGAAGCGGCGTGCAGTTCTCACATGGGCGGATCGGTGCATGTCGTTCCCGCGAGCCTGTACGTTGCGCCCGGCGTGTACGGAGGACCACCGGCACTCTGTATGAAGTTATTATCCTCGTCTTGGTTCTGGCACGACGAGGACGATGCACGCACGCACACCTCTGCGCCAGAGGAGACCTGACGCGAAGCGTGTCGACTCTCCCTCGCTCAACGAGCCTGCTTCGCGTAAAGGGAAAAGAGGAAGAGGCGTGGGCAGCCCTTGAAGTCACGTACTAGGCCAGTCGCGATTGCCGGTATTAATATCTTATTACGGGATTATCGACGTGGGGTTTCGCACGCGGACGATCCGCGCCTACGAGCGCTCGGGAATCCGTAGAAAGAGGCTCGCGCGACATGCAGATTCGTGCCGGGTTGGCTCGCCTCGACTCAACGGTATTAGGCATCGAATAACCGACTGTCTGTCTAGCTTCGTACCGTCGGGAAAATCCAGGTATCCCTGACCGTGTTGTTACATCGATATCTTGAGACTGACACTAGCGATGATCATGCGAAGATTTGAACGTGGAAGTAAAGATACGCGATATATGAATTATGTGGAGACGAAAACATACATGTTGGGTTTTTAAAATAAATTCTCGTTTGTTAATGTTGTATGGTCTTAATCTTAATCGAGAGGCTCGTAAAAACAAGTCCTGCGTAACGTTATCATAGATATATTTCAGAAAGCGAGGTCTAATCTTGCTTGTCAGGAAAATCCACCAGTCTGTGATTATGTTGTTATATCAATGCACAGGTACCGGAACAATGAATGCTGTTCTGCAAGTCGATATTTAAAAAATATATTTGTATCGAATTATCCATCTATCTTTGTTCCATTGTACTCGTCTAACAATGTAGATCTATGATCGTATCATAGCTATTATCTCGCTCGAAAATTGATATCGTGCTATAGGAAATTACATTTCATAGACAGATGATTGAAGTATATGCGTTATTACTCGAACTTAATTGTATATCTTCAAGAGTCAATTTCCAAATTTTTAAAAATTTTGCTTTACCACGACTTACTTAAATCAGACCTCATATATTTCGAAAATAGAACGTTTAATCAAATTCTTCAACTTTCTAGTGCAAAGAAAATTAACCCCCAGCGATCTTTTCGAAAAATGTAATCTATAGCGAAATATCGACTTTTTGCCAAAGAAAATTAGATGACGCGAGAGCGGCTATGTTTTGTTGTATGCCAATGATGTCGCACCTTCGTACATATTTTTAACTTTTATTCCCGCCACGTGTTAGTCGATATTTAAGAGTTGACGTAAACCTGGCAACAAAGTATTAAATCTGCGAATGATAACGTCGGAGTTGCGTTCGACCTCGAAGAAAATGACCGCGATGACGGAGGTTGTTGATCACTGTGAGAACCTCTGCAAGAACCGAGGATACGGCGCGTCGTGGCGGACGGCTGGATGGATGGACGGGACTTCGCTCGCCTCGCTCACTCGCTCAGCTCGAAGGGTATTATTAGGACCGGACTCGAACGTAATGACTTAATACTACGAGGCTCTGTTAGTTGCCCTATGCTGGGCACCGTCTACCTATGTTCCCGTATCGGCTTGGAGTCCCTTCGCGATAACTCTGTCGAGAAGTCGAATCGAGGTTGATGCGCCACGATTCCGAGAGGAAAGCGATTAAGAAGGCGGATGAATAAATGGAAAGAGACGGGAATAAGAGAATGAATATAGGAGAAAAATATAGAAGGGGAGAGAAAGGGGAACGAAAGGAAGAAGATCAAAGCTCTTTGGATTAATGAACACAGCGAGCACGTGTGGTCAAACGTATATTATTTCGGATAAACATCTCATTCATCTCATACTTAATATCGGTAATATCTGTTACTTGAAAATGAACTTTGGCGCGCTCGAGATTCTTCATGAAAAGAATCATTACCTATTTCCCGGGGTAGGCAATCCCATAGATCTCGCCCGCACGGCGGTGAAATACTTAAAGTTCGGCATTAAAGCGAGACGTTAATTTCACCCGTGGAAAACTGGGTTAAACGTTCGCGCTTTTTTCCTCGGCCGGACCCGAAGAGCGGCTCGTTGCACGAGTTGGGGATTGCAAGCCGAGTACTTTAGCACGAACACGGTTTAGAAGACCCTTTTTTCTCTCCTGCCAAGTCGTCCTCTTCCCAGTACTCCTCGCACCGCTCGCGTGTCCTCGGGGCATCTCTCGTCATCCTGTAAATCTACTGCAAAAGAAGGGAAGAGAGAAAGAGAGAGAGAGAAAGCGGTCCTCCATCCTCGACGGCCGATGGTACCAAAGTACCTTTCGGTTCTGTATTTTTTCCGCCGTCTATTCTACACGTCCAGCGTACGTGTTTTTCATCTACGTTATTTTTGTTTTCCTACTCGTATACTCCTGTTTCTCTCTCATGGCTCTTCGAGGAATGAAAATGTTGGGAATCGGAAGATAGACGATCCTATTCCTTCGGGGGTCTTACATATATGAGGGATCGATTCCTCTTTCCGCGAAAGCCGCGCATTGCCCTCAACAATCGCGCGTGCACACGCGTATATACAGGATGATTCTATAGAAATATTCTAGAGTCGCTAGTAAAGATACGCTCTCTATAAGTTTCTTTCGTTTAACGAACGTTTCTTTAATTATGTCAGTAATTCATTTTAAGTAGATCAACATTTTTGTTAAGAGAGAGTCGTCTTTGTACTCATAGATGCTATCAATTTTCACAATTTTTGAATCACCCTCCCTGTACGCACCTCTTCTCCTTTTCTCTTTCTTTGACTATGCGCTGCATTTTGTTGCATTTGTTTTCTTGCACGTACACTCTTACATCGTTTTCTTTTTTCTACATCATGCATCATTTCTCGATGCTGCACTTGCTGGATAACGACGGGAAGTTATAACTCCCGGAATTAGTGAGCATTCTTCGACGAGCATCTCTTGTTTGCATCGTCATATATCGAGACTTTGAATTACGGAACCATATTGTGATATATTTAATAATAAACTTGTACATATTTAGTAGTTGAATGAACAGTTCAGTTTTAGCAGTTAAAGTAGTAAAGAATGTTTAATGAAATAAACAAAATTATTTTTTTTTACTTTCATTAATTTATTAAGGACTTGGGTATTTAAACATTAAAATTGCCTGAAAAAATGTTATGGAAGAGTTGATTCTTTATCAGTTAATACCCTGGTATTAATTAAAAAGTTATTTAGTTGATTTTGTCTAATATTGCACGATTGAATTTAGATAACTGCATCTGCAGGAATCATATCAGATCGATTTCCTCCGTTGCCCGAGAATTTCCTTGATGGCGAGGAAACCCACTCGTAATCTTCTCTCGACTCTTTTTCTTCCGCGGCCCTATCGGTTTTATCTTTTTTTCTCGTTCACGATCGCACAATTTGAGTTCTCGTACGCGAATAATTGCACCTTTTCCTTTTGCTCCGCGCAAACGTTCGATTAACGGCCGATTAGGCTCGTGTATTTTACGAAGGATCTGCACCGGGCGCAGGAGCGCAGAAAGGATGCGCCCCGCTTGATCTTAATTGCACGTGCATTAATTGATCCATGACAAGCCTGCACGCGGGCCGCAGGTGCGCACATAAATTTCTTCCGGATAGTCTCGCAGCTTCCTGCGCCCGTTTCTGGATGTTACACCGGAAAGGGAATCGCATTTGTCGAATGTTGCACGATTATATTGTGCGGAAATATAAATGGATATCATGAATTACATATTGACGAATATTTTATGTTCAGACAATTGGGCGAATATTTGCATAAATCGAGCCGTTGCCTATTGCCAGTATTATAAATCGACAAAATATTTCAATATAATTGAGAAATTAAATTTATTTATTGACTGCTATAATTAAAAATATCTTTTTAATTATATTATTTACGTCTGCTTTTATTCATAAATTGGGTAAACTTTATGTATTCACTTTTCGTACAATTTCTTTACAAGCAGTCAATTCGTTCGTACAGACGTAGCAAAACATAAAGTCCATTGTTTCAGGTAATTAATTGCAAGCCGGACTGAAATATATAGTCGAATACAAGTATGATTTGACCAATTAAGACCTGACCGTTGATGGCCCGTAAATATGTTGAACTCGGCCGTCCACCTTCTTTTATGACTTTCTTTTCTTGGTACGTGCTGGGAATAATTCATCGACACGAACGTATAAGGCGTTGGATAATTACTTTAATTGCATCCTGCTTGTTATAACACTGCGATGAAGTTATTACTAGTTTTACCCAACACCCGCGAAAGGCACTCGCGGCTTGATTTCGTGCCGTTAATCTTTACGCGTCTCGTACTCGCTTCAATACGGAAAAATTTTCACAGTGTAGAGATAATTTCGTTTAAGTTAGCCAAACTTCTAACAGTACTTGATTTTGTAGTAAAACAGAAAATCGGAATTTTATATGCAGCGTTAGGGGTACGAACAATTTCGCTAAATTTACGCAGGACAAAGCCGCTTAGTGCGGGAAAGTTAGGAGAACATTCTAACGCTGAATCGGTTCCCCAGTGTAAATCAACATTTTTAACTCGATATAACTTCGGAGTTTGCTTAATCGAATGAGAGGATGTAATTTTAGCAGAAGTGGTGCAACGAGGGAATTAGCAATAAACGAGGTTAATGCTTGTATTAATTTAGGGGTAACATCTGGTTGAAGTTTGCAATTTACTTTAAGCAGTCGATTCGAAATAACCGCGTCATTGCGCAAAATGTATCTAAAATCTCAACCTATCGACAGAGATAGTAAAACTTTCATCTTCTTTAACGTGAAACTTTTATAGATAGTCCTGGAAATAATCTACAGATTCTAAAGTATCTCAAATCTCACATTTTGAAATAAATATGATTTTATAATCCGAAATCTCTGTCTCGATTTTTAATGCCTGTAAATCAGTTCAATTGTTAAACACGCATTATATTATATTTTATATCAAATTAAATTTTATTTAAAGTTTTTAAACATATTAAAAGCGTATTAAACGTTTACAGAAAGTTTCCAAACGTATTAAAAACGCATGAAACATTTATAAACGTACAATATAAACATATTAAATATATAGCGATGTAATACTCTTCTTTTTGCATTTGAAATCACACGTGTAATATTCACACATATACATATAAGTCAGGGTAGAAAACAAACAGATTAATTTCTGTACAGGCTAATCTCTCGAGAGGAAGAAGTATCGTCTTCCGTAGCGCTTGTGGTCCGTAACCAAAACATTAGGTCAGAGGTCTTTAGCCATTCCGAGGCTTCACGGTGAGCCGAGGATAGCGGTCACGAGGCTCGAGAATTCCTCGGTCGGCGTTGCTTGTAGATAGCTGGTTTTTGCGCAATTAGCATAATTATCGAGCTGGTTCGCGAGCGGATCGATGGCGGGCGGAACGAGCGGCGCCCGTAAAATCGGGACCCGCTAATGCGAGCGGATCACAGCTGCGGCCGCGATAAGATCTGCAGTTGCAGCGTAGTTGGAGGACTCGGTCGAAGTCGTCAAAAGTCCAAACGAGCCTCTCGTTTATCCATCAGGCTATCTTGCCTCTGGCCCGGCACTCCGGACTGGCACGCTAATCGCGCGAGTCTCTACGACCTGCCATTTTGCCGGGGATTACAGCCATTCCTCGTGGCCGAGAGGAAGATGCGTCTGGATAGGCATCGTTCCGTTGGCCAAGCTTTTATTTTAACACTCGTGGCGAAGATGTTTGCCGATTAAAATCTTACGACTTATATCGCCTACCGGAACAAGTATGTTCCAGTTCGTGTATCACATACGTTAGTAATCGAAATGGTTTCGTATCGATCTGCGATTATAAAATTACCATCGGTAATATTATGTTTTTCTTAAAGAAATTTAGGATGTAATTAAAAGAATTATAATACCCCGTTCTACACTTGATAATGAATCACGCCGGCCAATTAAATTCCTGTTTAATCGGATAATACGATTATGCTGATGTGCAATTTTCGTTGAGGCTTAATATCAGACGACTGTCAAAAAGTATCGATTTAATAAAGCTATTATGAGATGAAGATGAATTATTTAATTGCAATTTTATAATATGAATAATTTTTCTTAATCTAGATAGGAATATAAATAATATGCTATTATATATTCTGATATATAAAATTTATTGTCCTTGAAACATTTATGCATAAATTGTGATCAATATAATTCTTTCATTCTGTTAAATATTTTGTAAAATATTCTGTAAAATATTCAACAATTTATTTAATTTAAAAGAGCTTCTAATAGTATAGGTTTTCTGTAATTGTTGAAAATATAATACACATATCTAGAATATATTACAATCGTATAATATTTTAATAATCTGTTTTAGAGATTAATTAAACCCGCAAATTCTACACTTATTTATTTAAATATCTCGCACATTTTATTTATTTAAGATAAGCGATAAAATGGGATGTGGTCATATATTATTACTTTATTCTGATTTTACGGAGGAATAATACCTCCAAATGCCTGAATTCGGATATTGAATTTGCATCGTGTTTCAGTTAATTTTGGGTTGAGTCTTTATAAGTTTAAATACAAATTTCCTTTCGTTAATTTTTCGGATCGCAAACATAGAATAATATATGAATCACGGAGTCGAGTTACGGTACAAGTAACAAAAGCTTATGTTAACCATTTATTTTTAGCAATACGTATAGGCACTTCGTGAAATTTCCCTTGAAAAAAAAGCGCATGCACGATATTAAATTGTGATTATTCTTTTCGAATACCTAATGTTACATTTTCATTAAATATTAATTCACTTTTATCAATCGTATCATTTGATATAAAATTACCGTTAATATTTTCGTATTAGTCTTTTGTCGCACTGCAATAAAGTATACGTCGCATTACCATGGGAATATCGCATGAAGTGCCACGCGATTATCGTGTTTTGATAACGTTGCACGCTATCGTAATTAATTGTATTTTTGCAGGTGTTGCGCAAGTGCATCGAAACGATTTGAGAGGAGGAGAAGGAAGTATCAAACACCCGCATTGTGTCGGTGAGAGATCATATTTTATTTTAGTGTGAGATAATGGATCTATTAAAGTTGTATTAGATATAAATACATACATGTGACATTTATGTAGCATGTATCGATATTAATATGTAGTACAAGATAGAGTATAAATAGAGATACACTATCTATGATAGATTCATTACCTTAAAATGGATGAGCTAGAACAGATTAGTGTTTGTATTTAATCCTGCGATATATGTATGTATAATAATCCATTGATTTATTATGCATAGATAGATATAGGCGAGCTCAAAAAATAAAACATGTCGATACATCGTTTATCGGTTAATTTTGGTGTTTTATTATGCAGCAGGATACTCATTATGCAGTGTACTAGTTTCCTAAAATTTATAGGACAGATTTGTAAGCATAAGTAAAAAAAATGACAGGAGATATTTTACAAAATAAGCTTGGGAACAAGTAAAACAATGACAAAGTACTTTTCGCAAAAGAAAAATTGTTTCTAAACCTAGCAGAGATATAGTAATTTTTTTGAACTTTTCCAATGCGTTTTGTACATGGATAAGATTTTCAGAAAATAGTTAAAATCGCGGTTGAGAGTATCATGAGGATATTATACGCGAGCACTGTACATTATTTTATTAAATGTTGAAGCTTATTACACTCAGTCGCAAAAAAGCGGCGCACTAAAAATTTGGGAGAAATGTATCAAATTTCAAGTGATCATAACTTGGTAAATAATAAAGATAAAAATAAATACAAAATTACCAAGTTATGATGACTTGAATGTTTATCTATGTTTATGAACAATTTGTCTATCGCACATTGGATGCATAAGTTTGCTGCAATATTTTTAACCAATTTTGATCGTTTATATTTTAAAAACTATTACGATCTCGATATTTTTGTATTAAAATTCGCGACCCTAACGAATTTTAGAACGCGCTAGTCTATAAAGTTTTGCTATTTTATTTCGCACATATATTTAATCTTTAAAAACTTTTTTAACAATGATAAACACAATAATGAAGCATGGTATATTAACATTAATATATTAACAGTGTTTATGATTTACATAGTTTAATGCGATAAAACGATTCGTTACATTAACATATAAACGTACATTGCATTCAATGGGACTAATCTGAGACTAATCCGAAACTCTTAAGCCTAATTCCCCCAGAACACAGTAATTGTTTACAAACGCTAACAATCCCAGTCTGGTAACGAAACTGCTGAACCGTCGAAATCTCACCCAAACGGAGTTAACCGAACTCCACGTTTGTCCTACATTTGGCAGATTAAACCGCTTCTTCCGTGTTATCGTCGAAGTTGCACCGGCACGGCGATACCGCGTATACACGTCGCATCTTATACGATTGCGCATCTCACTTTGGGAGCATACTGCGCGCATCTATTTTGCAGTCGTGTCGGCATAAGCGCTCTCATTATGCAATGCACCGGGCAGTTTCGGAGTAATCGCGTTTGCCTCGTATATACCGTTTATGCCGTAGCGAGAAACCTAACGAGACTACGAGTCCGTTCGATTGCAATCTATAAACGAAGTTAAGCTTTTGCTTCTACGCGACACGTCCAATTCTCATTATCATGTCGCATCGATTGCATCGATGCTATTATAATATGATCGGGGTATTATTTGCACGGATTAATATATACAGACCCGATAAAGGAATTACGGCGAAAAAAGTTGTGCCATTGATTAATCTGAATCTTTTAAAATGTACGCCAGTTGGCACACATAGTTGTAACAAACATTTGAAGTTAAAACCGCTCTAGATTTAAGAAATGTCGGATCGTATGAATTTTTATTCCAGATTTTTAATTCCAATCTTGGAAACTTGGAGGGAACTTAGAAATCTTAAGTTATTATCTCGTTTAATCCTTTCGATATCGTGTTTCGATTTAGGACACTGCTAACATTTAGCGGCGGGCGCGTCTACTTGGAGCGAAGTCGAACATCGCCATTATCGGCGAGCGCCTCGATGTTTCTATCGAAGTCTGTAATCTGTCGAAGCGGCGGGTATGAAAAAGTTTGCGGACTTTTATTCTCGCGCTCGCTCGTGGCGACGGTCGGCCGTTGTTCGCTTAAGTGACGAAGCCTTAAAGACAAGTTAAAGCCTATTTGCCGTTGTCAGATGCCTGCGGTGGCCGCGCCGTCGTTCGTGCCGAAGTGCCGACGGCGAAACGCCTCGGAAAAGTTGGTTTAATTATCGATAAAACCGTCCGGGCGAATATATAAGACGTTAATATAACGCAGCCGCGCGGCGAGAAGAATGCGAGGAGCCACTCGAGCTTTACGCCTCGCGCGACTCGTTTCGTCTCGTCTCATCTCATCTCATCTCATCTCATCTTCCCGACCGCCGTGAAACTTCTCGTGGTTTTATGTCCTCGGCTAGTTTACGCGGCTCTCTCATGGACATCAGCATCTCGTAAAAAAACTCCCAGTGATGCGGTACACAAACGAATCTTGTATCGACGCTCTTTGATGCGTCGTAAATCCGGTGCGTTGCGAGGATTGTTACTGTCGAAGTATTATTCGAACTGGGCTCTTTCGTCAACTATAAGAAGGCTATCAGAAGAAGATTTCTTCTCGTTATTCTTGTTGTGCTACTCAATCGCAAACTGAATTTGCGTAATGGACATTTTTATTTTGTCATTTTGGCACAGAGAAGAGTGATATGAAACTGGCGTGATTTAATAAATATTTCCGATTATCTAACAGAAATATTATGTTGGACGTCAATATACATGTATCGAACATGTCTCGATTTTTATCGGACTTGTGCTCTACATTTTCAAGTTTATTATTGTATAATCCTCTCTCTTCATTTTCTCAATTAATTGAATATCGAAGATATGAAGTTCCGGCAAGGTGGCCAATTTTTCCTACACCTGCACTGAACAAATTTGAAAAGTTTGGTCATTATTTAGAGTTATAAAATTCGCATAATACTTTTCGAAGAGAAGAAAAATCGAGCGGCGCTTTAGAGAATTAATCAAGTCCCGTTCTTAGGAACGATCGCCTCCTCTTTTCGCGAGATGAGAGCCTGCCATCGTAAATCCCGTTGGTGCATATCGACGTGCCCGGATATCGATGATACTCCAGAGAACGAGAGGCCGTCGTTGCGTCGAAGTCGGCGGAGCAATAACGCGAATGAAAATAAACCCGGCGCTATACTCGTCTCCGGAGTGTCGTTCGTTCGTTACTCGTGTCTTTTAAATCCCGGTTATGACGGCATATAACGTGCCGGAAATTCGAACCGCGAACTCGGAACGACGACTCATTTCGGGCCTTTATCATCCTTCGCAGAGCCATCATTTTTTCCCTCGCACTCGGAAACGGCGGCATAAAAGCGACGGCCGACTGAGATCCCTGCGCGGGCATAAAGTTCGCTCTTTTAGATTACGTTTCGTCTCGCGAACAGACTGGATCTTCACGCCCCGTTTTGCCTAACGACATGGACACCCGGTCCATTATCACTGTTTTATCTTATACTCGTGACGCTTATAATTAAACATTTCAACTCATATGCGAGTCATCTGTAATTTAATCGGCGCTGATATAATAGTTTTTATTTCTTTCCCTTTAGCATTTTTTTAAGTACATTCTTTTAAGTCGTGGTGATCTACGTCATCGTAATCCTCCAAACTGTTAAGAAAGAGAGATGTTACGTTACTTTGAAGTTTCGAAGATTAGGCCGTAAAGAGTTAAACAGCGCTGATCCAGCAAACGGAGGCGATCTCGCGGAAGACCCTTTTAATAATTACAGTTCGCGGGGCGTAAATCATTTCGCCGAAAGCAGGCGTCCCTGCCTCGCTGTGGCTGAACTAAGTGGCCTCCTGGAACGGGAAGGTCTTCATCGTGCCGCAAGATCGCGCGGCCCGGCCCGGTTAATGTCTTTATTACCGGCGACGACCGGCCGGCTGGACGACCGGCCGTCGCGAGATAGACAGTCAGGAGGAGGCGGAACAAAGACGGGGAAAAAAATACGGACTTTTTCCCGCGAAACGCCCGTAGGCTGAGCGGCGCGCGAGGAACAAAGGAGCGGGGAAGAAGATCGTTCTCGAAGATTGCGCCTTCGCAAGTGCGACTGATTTCTCGGCTAATTATCGACTTATCTGCGTTATCTTTCAGGCGACGTCCCGGCTCGTAGATAAATGAAAACGTCTGTAGATTGACGACTTAATTGATTGCGTGATCCGTGTGTCCGGTAGCTTTGCCGAGCAAACATTTTGATGTACAAGGGTCAGAACACTTGCGTCTTAATTTCGCGATCAACACGAGTGACTTGTGCGCGGAGAAGTTTTTTTAATTTCATTTTTCATGCTTTCTGAAATTACAATCAGCATTTTTACTCTTTTACATACGTAGGTATGTCGACAATTTTTACGTACACGTGGTAGATTCTTGGAAAATTGGATTTTAATGTAATAACTTTTATTCCCTTGAAGTACTAGAGCTGTAGGTCTCTTCATCCCTTCTAGATCCATTTTTTCCAACCGTGTCTTATTCTGACAATAGCGGAGAGCAGGGTTTCAGGTTTACTTAGAAACAATTCTCTCTAATCATGCAATATCAAGAGATACGTATCTGATTCGAGAGAACGAAATTTCTTGAGTGTTCTCGATAGAGAAGCAACTCGGTATGCGATAGATATAATTTTTTGTACAAACACGAAGCAGATTGCAGGCATACCATTATTAACTCGTAATGGAGGGATAATGACCGTGGCGCCAAGGAGGACCCGTTCCCGATTTTTCGGCCTGCATAGGCTGCCGGCGATTATCACGGCGATTTTCCTATCGCCCATCGATTCTCGGTCGATCGTATACCCGTGAAATTGGGCAACGGCAGGTGAAAGTCCCGGCCCGTAGGCCAAGAGTTTTTATTTCCGTCGAAATTCATAAATCCCGATTTACCGTAACTAATTTACGACGGATTTATATTGTTCGGAGGCCGCACAACCGACGACGCTAATTAATTTTGGCGTGAAAATGCGCCCGAGAGCTTTTAATCCCTTTTCTTTTTCGACGTAATGGGAATATTTTCGCGCGCCGAAATTTTGTCGGGCGCGTCAAAAAATATTTACATTATAATTATTCGGTCTATTTCGCGTGCGTATCCGCGCGATTAATAAATAATTCTGTTTTCCTCGCCGCGTGCATTTTTAATGGACAACACACAAACACGTTAACGCGTGACGGAAGAGCGAGAGAGCGACGTTCGCGGAGATTCTGCAATCGCCCCATGTCGATAAAGTTAATAATAATAAAATGCAATTTAAAAAATGGCCTGGAACGCGATGCGCGGAGAAGTGGAAAGCGGGGAAAATGGAAATAACGTACAGCACGTTTCAGTAACTTCGCATCGCGAACTGTAAATGAAGCTTCAATAATGCCTTTGTTTCTGTCGGTTCTCTTTCCGTAAACTACGCGAAATTCAATGTTAACGAGCGATTATCCGCGCGCCTCGCGTTTTCCCCCATTGGCTTTCGTATTCGAGTCGCGGTTCCGACATGTTCAGTTTCCCCGTTTCCGTTTCGGCGAGTTTCGTCGGGAAGGCGAAATGAAAAAAAGAGAGGGGAGGGGGAGAGGGTTGAAGAAGAAAGCTCGAGCGTTTTTCTAACCGCCGCGCCCGTTGAACGCGCGCGTAGTGGCTCGGCTCCGCTAATGAGTGGAAAACGCCGTTAATATTGACGCGAAAATCCACTTGTCGGGTAGTGCCGATTGTTTCGTTAATGAAGCCGGTCGTTAGAGCGCGGCCGCGATCTATCTCGCCGGTAATTACCGTATCAGCCGCGAGAGTGGCGTTTCTCCTCCCCTTTTTTCGCTTTATCGTTTAAAAGCGGAGGCCACTCGCTCTCGTCAGTCACGGTAGGCTCGCCCCGAACGCGATCGCAATCGCGGCATGTGACCGTCGCTGGAAAAACGTCGGAAAAAAACCACCCCTGACGGCTCGTGTTACCGCACTCGAACCGATAAAGAAATTATTATTGCCGCCATCGAGCGCGGTCCTTCTTCCCTGAGATTAATGCCTTTCCGGAGAAAAGTTCTTGTCGCCTCCTCCTATTTTTCGCGAAAGCCATTCTCAGTCGTGTCTCTGGAAGTCTTGTAATTATTCCGCACGGATAACACTCCCTCCCCCCCGGGGACAGCAAGAACTTTAATTATTTAACAAATATTTCTCCCTCGCCCTCTTTTAAATTAGTTACTTAGGCGGTCTCTTTCTAATGGCGCCTCTACACATAGAAGTGTTAGTGACAGCAGTCTTCCGTTTTATAGACAAATATTAATTACGTTTGGTTACATCTGATGCTGATGATTTAGAACGAGTGTACTGAAACCGCGGCAGTATCGTGTTTGGAAGACTGGCAAGAATTTCCGACGTTCTCGCCATTGTAATCCGAGTTTCGTTCCCGCTGTTTTTGCCCTCCCGCCAATCGCAACGTTAATGAATCATAATAAAGTCGGCGGCGTACAGGCACAATTACGGCTAACAACTCGCGTGCGTTTCGCGCATTTCGTTCTGCATTCTCTTCGCGTTTGATGCGCTCGCGTTGCACGTGTGCGCGTACGTGCGTGTGCGTGTGCGCGCGCGCGCGCGCGTGCGGCCGGATTTCGGTTTCAATTATTAGTCGGAGCCGCGCGGGCTGATTATCTACCTGCTCACGCAGGTGCATTACGCGGAGAGGTAAGCTACTCCCGGTGTGGCCCGAAAATTATGTGCTCGCCGAGCTTGTAGCTTCGTATGCGGATTCACCTGCTCGATAATGACTCTATCGAGGCGGATGGAGGATTCCCGGAGCTGAAGGCTCGAGAGACTTGCCGATTCGATATCTCGGCGCACCTGTCCGTTCTCTGCTCGTTAAGAAGCGCGTTTCTTAGATTTAGGGAATTTGCTAAATTAGAAAATTACGCGCCGCCGGAAGGCGTCCTAATTCGAGTGTTGCGGGCAACAAGTCGCTTTTTATAAGAGTCTGGTACGCCGAATAGAGATGGGCTCCGAATAGAAATCCATAAATTAGGGAGAAGACGCCGCCCTTTGTTGGTATGCTTTAGAAAATCCTAATTAACTTGTGGCTTTTAGGATTAAATTTGAATGCGTGCAAAATGAATGTATATTAGTAGGGCCAGCTTGCACCGACGTCACGTCACGTAATTAACTTTAGCTTAACTCACTCTTTGCTTCTTTCTGTTTCCTTTAGGAAGCGACGAAGAGCGAGTTAAGCTGAGGTTAAAGTTGCGCGACGTTGGTGCAACCGGGCCTAAGGCGCATTAAACGATTGGCTAATGTAGTTGAGTTGTATCTTCTCGAAAAAAAGTTACAACACAATTCTACGTTACCACTTTACTAGACAATTTTGTTGCATTCTCTCTCTCTCTCTCATATTTCTCTATTTAGTTTACTGTTATATTAGCGACGACAAAGTCTTTATTTCGCAACTTGGTCGTGCTCGCGCATTGTTTCTTGAGCGGCTTTTCGCCGCTTGGAAAGACGTACGTCGCTTTATTCGGACACGCCTAAAGATTGGCGCGAGAAAACTTGTCGGCGGTCGCCTCCTCATTAAAGGTGCGGCGCGAGCGGCATGAAATTCAATTGAGCAAGCGCCGCCGCTGCCGGAATTTCCCGAGTGATTACCTTAAAGAAGTCAGGAGCCACTCGAGCTATCATTCCGCGAGAGTGTGGCGGACCGAGGCGGAGTGACAGCAGCAGTCCGCACGAAGGAAGATGCGCCCCGATGGGGGCGGCGGTGTCGGTGGGGTGGTGAAGGAGAGAAAGCTCCGGAGGAAATTGAAAAATCCGGGTAAAAAGGACGCGGGCGGGCGTGCGGACTGCGGAGTATTTAATTTAACTTTTTCCTCGTTTTAGCCGCATTTCCAATTTTCCCTCGTCCCGCAGCGCGCCGTAGGTTAAGCCGCGGCCGAGGCGTCGCGACGCCGACGTTCCGCAGGAAGAGAGAAAGAGGGGAAAGTCGTCGGCCGCGCGAGCGGGAGAACGATACCCGGGGTATCTCTAGCGAGTTAGTTATTTTCGCGAGCGAGCGTGCGGGGTGGGAAAAAAAATTGGAGTAGGTTATACAAAGGGGGATAAATTCCTCGGTCGAGCGAGCGCCGAGCTGAAGTTACTTTAATCTTAAGCGGCTAATGTGCGCCGTGAATAACTTCATTGACTCGTATATTTCGGATATCCGCTATCTCCAATTTCGACCGAAAATTGGATCTACCATTTTCTCCCCTCAATTCGAAACGGAGTGAGTTCCGTGGTGCGCGTCTGGAAAGAGAGAGTGAACGGCCAAATCTATAAATTAAAAAGCACGAAATTAATGCAGCACGGAGGGAAAACGAGGGAATTTTCTTTCGTTTTGTGAAATTGTTTTATTTCCCCGAACGCAATTGAAGACGGTGTGTGTAAAGTATGGCTGAAGCTTCCCATAATTCTTCCAAGATTCTTCCTGCGCGAAGCCACTTGAAATTCGTGATCGCGATGTTGTACTCGCGGTGCAGCTGCAACCGGCAAAAACTTTCCCGCGTCGAGACTCAATACGGCCGAACTTTGCCCATAAATTCCGTATTAATCTACCGTAAACTATAGGTAGAAGTATTACGCGCTATGATGGCCTCTCGTTTAAGCGAAACCTCTCTGTCGCGTCATGCATGGGAGGACATCGATATAATTGTGTCCACTCTGCAACTCGGTCGACTAACGATATTGCTGCCATATCCCGTGTGCAAATTTATCCGTTATGTATAGTTGCAAATTGATTCTCGAGTAATCTCTACTCTTATCCGATCTCGGTCATACATTAAATCTTACTGTTGCATTGTATATCTATATACGTTTGTACAATAATATCCTCAGTTGTCGTTTAAACGACAGTTTACTTAAAATTTTTGAAATTTAGGAGAACCAAAATAACATCTTTTTTACACAAACATTCTAGATGTTCAGTCGTCCTATTCGTACACTGAGAAAACTGTCCGATTAAATATAATCGGATAATCCTATTACATAATAACAAACGGATATATCACATCAAATTGTATATTTGATGAAAAATATGATCGGTTTTCCAATCATATTTTATCGGTAACTGCATCTCGTTGGATAAATTTTCTCGGGTGTATCCATAATTTAATCGGAAAACGTAATCGGAAAAACTGGCCATCGGAAACACTATTTAATTGGTTTGTCCTATGGAAATTTTTCTCAGTGTATACCTCGTTTCTAGATCGCAAATGTTTTATTATTTTAATTATTAAATCTGTGTCCGCGCGTATTTGTCCGAAAGTGCACCAGCTTTCGCTGCAAGTGCTTCGCGCGAGTTTCGCTAGATGTTTTAACAGAAACACCCTCGAGTAGGAGCACCCTTGGTTTGAAAAACGCGACTCGCCTTTTGCAGGGGTTACGTACATCGAGCGTTTGTTCGTACACGACATGTTCATTCCGCGCGTAACAATTTGTGCGTTGAATACCGAGAGCGCCGTCTCGTCGGAGATGATGCAAATGAGGCAGCTGTAAGTGAGTACCGCGTATTACAGGGAGCAGACGTGCCTCGCGAGAACGAGAAACGTGTGTGTAACATGGGGGCGGCGGCACTGGGTGGAAAATGCCGCGAAACCGGATACGACAGACGGAGGCAGAGCGCCGTGAAATGGAAGCCCGAGCTCAGACACATCATCAATATATGGCGCGAGCTGTCAGTCCGGGGTCCTTAGACTATGAACAGCACTCTCCCTTCGGAACCGATCCCTCAGGGACCGTCGATATTCCGGATAAAATCCCCTGCCGACGTCGCGCGCGTTTTCGGCTCGCTTAATGCATCACTTTGTCAATGAGCGAATCTGTGCCAGTGATGTCACTGTGATTTTCGATCCCTCGATCGATGGATAAGCCTGCGTCGCGCGGAAAGCAAAATGGTCTATGATGGATCATCTCACAGAGGAGCGGAAGCTTTAGCGAATGCAATATTTTGCCGCGTGCAATCGTATTACCGGACAACTAAATTAGAATAGTTAACGGAGGCAAGAGCCATGAATATTTCTCAGACTGCTTTTGTTAGAAAAATTTCCCAGTCGACAGTAAATACGATACATAGGTACCTAACACTGAGAAAAATGTCCGATTAAATATAATCGGCTAATCCAATTACATAATAGCAAACGGATAGATCCAATTAAATTGTACATCCAATGAAAACTATGACCGGTTTGTCAACCAAATTTCATCGGTAACTGCATTTCATCAGATAAATTTCGTCGGATGTTGTCCATAATTCAATCGGAGACCGTAATCGGAAAGATTAACCATCGGAAACACTATTTAATCGGTTTATCCGATGGGAAAGTTTTCTCCAGTGTAGGAAATTACGTTGTTCGATAAGGATTATATTTGATGTTGACGAACTGAGAGTCGCGAAATCGCATTTAACAAACACAAACGCGCTTCGCGAATATGGGCCAACGAGGTTTGCGGTAGAGGCGCACCTCCCACGAGAGATGAAGACACGTGTGAGAAAAATGACGCAATTATCGCATCTTGGCGAGTTCAAAGACAAGCCGAGAAAGAGACCCTCGGGAACGAAAGGTGTTACGAAGATGATGAACGGGGTTGTGGGGAACAAGTCGCGTATGACAACCCGTATGGAGCGCTCGTGGGTACTTGCGTTTGCGGTTTAAGATAGCGAGAGGCAAGATCAAAAGCCTCTATTACGGCGAGAACGCGAACGAGGAAGAGGAGATTATGGTAAAACGCATGCGTTGCGTTTCCTCCGGCTTTTTTTTCGGAAATTGCTCGTTCGCGCCGGCATCGAGGATAAACGAAATTTTCCGTAAATAAACCGACGACGAGTTGAGCGTCTACGCGCGACAACCACGATATGCCGCGGGATCGGTTTAGCAGCGAAAATGCAGATTACGTGCATATAGGAATCTCTGCAACTTTTCTGCGTAGCATAAAAAAAAATGCAAAACTGTGAAAATATAAATTCGCAGTTATAAGAATGAATATTTACATTTGGAAGAAAATAAAAATATAAACTGTTGTACTATCGAATGGGATCAATTAAAATTCAGAGGTAAACTCGATTTAAATTCTTACTTTTGAGATTTATTTTGCATTTGCTTTGAATAAAAGTTTGCGCGTTTTTTTCCCCTGTGCACACGCTGCTCTTTTTCGCTGTCCTTTCGTTCTCTCGAAGACTCGTTATCCTCGCCTTTCTTCTCACGTCAGTCTCCTTCGCGGGCCGGACAAGATCTTTTCTCTCTCTCTTTTCTGACGCTCAGCCGCAATATTTACGAATCTCGCTCGATTTAATCACGATTTACGAACGCTGATCTACGGCCGCGCAAATCGTTGAATCACCGGACGACAACGACGACGATGACGATGCCGAGGTACCGCTTTTCATCGCTCACCTTTTTTGCCGGAATCCCGAAACAGGCGGGCGCCTTTCGTCAAAGCCTTTTTGTTTCGACCGCCGTGGAGTCGATCGCCGGCCCCCGCTCTCTCAAAATCACGATCTCCTCCGTGTAATCGAGGGAGATCATTAATCATTGGCGCATCAGGTGTCTATCGGTGATTGACGCGCTAGTAAAACGGCGTCCATGTAAAATAATTAATTCGCTGTTACGGTTGAAATTTTTGCTATAGCCGAGCGGCGCTGAAATATATCCTGCTGTTAAGAGGCTCGGCTCTTTTCTGATATCTTGCATGTAAGAGAAATTAAGAGGTAGATTGATAATTTATTCGTACACAAAGTTTTATTTGAAAAATTATGATAGAAAGAAGTTCAATTTGATGTCTGTGGTGTAATTTGCGGTTTGTTAAATCCTGCGATGTAACTGTCCCGGCTATCAATTCAAATTATGGCTGATATAAATTGCTTTGCCTTGCGTGACTTTGTTAAACCACAGTCTATTCAGCTCTTTTACTTTTCAATAAATTTAATATCGTAATTGACATGTGTATTTCGAAGTACATTCCGCGCGGTGAAAGGTAACAGCCTCGAGAGGTTTATAAAGTGGATTGCAAAATTGCGACATCGATTTGCCGGGCGGAAGACAATAATCTCCCAGGAAATCGGCGATCGGCGCGATCGGGAACTCTTCGCGCTTCTCCGTCCGTCACGGAAGTTTCTTATTGCAGCTACGCGGGCTACTAGGTATATAAAATATCGAGATTCTCGATGAGAATCTCATCAAGCGTGAGTAGGGGACGGGGGAGCGGTGCGCGCTGTAATTCATAGTCGGCTGGACGAGTAGCTTGTTACAGTGAAAGAAGCAGTCGCGCGCTCGTTTCTCGATAATCTTTACTGGTGAAACAGTCCGCGAAAGGAACTTTGCTCCCTGCCGAATGAATCGTCCTGGAAAGAAGCCCGTGCAAATTAACGGCGAATGATAATCGCGAATGGACAGCTGGTTCTGCTCGGATCTTGTCGAGTAAAAGTAAAAAAAAAAGGAAATCATCCCGAGGGAGGCGGGGCGGCGCTTTCTATTAAGATCCCTTATTAAAATTATTAATGAATCGCAACTGCTCGCGACGATGGTTCATCAATGTGAGAGTAGACATCGCCTCGATCGAGGGGGAATGTTTCGCGATGAAAGAAATAAAGGTGGAAGAGTGATGGGAGGGAGAACGAGGCTCATCCCCTCGAAAATCAAAGCGAGAAGATATCGAGCGAAAATGTAAATACGCGAGAATAACGCGGCCATCGATAAGTAGCACCATCGACAAGAAACATTTAATAAGCTCTTGGAGAGAAGCTTGGTCGAAGGTAATTTATGATGCAAAATTGGACGTAGCTTTCGGCCAGAGGCGCGTTCCGCCATCTAGTCGTCATTCTCTTGATTATACGTAAAAGTAGGGTCATAATAATTATGCATATTTTATAGTCTACGTTCATTTCGGAGCAACAAGGCTAAGGATGACCGCCACTGTTTGTTATGACGTGTAACGCCTCCGGGCGATGTAATCATGATTACCTTCGCATCGAATCTCGTGCAGTGAAGCGAGCGGTATAATAGTGCTCTCGACGTGTATCATTGCTGGAGAACAAGATGTGAAGCAACAATTTCGTGCCTGAGAAATCTAAATGTTCAGACGCGTTCGGCTTCCGCCTAATCTTAACGTGGCCCGTCCCTTAACGAGCCGGTTCTCTTTCGGCTGTCCTATAATCGACCATGAAATTACGGGACCCACGTGAGGACGGCAAAACATATGTCTTTTTTTCCCGAGGAACATATGGGCGGAAAACGAACCTATGTTTGACCCAATCTGAATTTAGTACCTGCTTCGATCCTCTCATCAAACGTACACATACGCGCGTGCAAGATTTTCGAAAACTTAAATTAGACATTGGGAGTGCATAATAGCTACATATGTGCCTTTACTGTTTTAATATATGAATTAAACAGTTTATGACACATATTTCCAGTGTATTCAAATGTAGCATTGTAGAGTTCTCTCCCTGCTTCATCAATTTTGACTTTTCTGTATCGAAATTCTAACAAAATTCTATAATATATAAGTAACAAATAGGAACTTTTGTTGTTAAGAAGGTGGTTGTATAATATAATATTTAAGTCTCAAGTTTTTACATTTGAACGAAAAATTGACGTATGAATTAACATGAGATCGGCCTACCTAATTTTACAGTCGATCTTTTCGAATCGAAGGAATAAGAGGATGTTGTAGATCATCCTCGCGGAGTAGGCTACTAATCGACTCCGCGCGTTCCGTCTTTAAGCGTGCGTGTCGTCGTGCGAGGGAAGAGAAAGAGTAAACGGCGCTGGTCTCTGGTTAATGTATGCATGGTCGCCGCGGGAGATCGGCTTAATGCCTTGGTCAAGTTACTGCCCACTCGCATAAGACACCACGGTTATTCGAGTACCATAACTCTTCCCTCTAACCTGTCCGCCATGTAATTACCGACCTTCGATGGAGTTTCTCTGGGTGGATCCCGAAGAAGAGTAGCTTAAACTACATCCCAATGGCAATGGCCGTGTGAAAAACAAACACGCATCGGAGGTGACGATTATACGCCTTTAAACGGGATGAGAAGATCTAAGTGGATTAATTAGGACGACTTGACATTCCATGATAAACGTACTATCGATGTGGCTCAAGTCGCGTCGTTGCAGCGTTGAAAAGTTCGCAGGCACACGTACGCGTGTCAGTTTTTATAAGAATCTCCCGTAGATTTAGGGATTTATTAGAGAGGATTTTGTGGAACCGAGAATCAGCGCGGTCCAGGATTTTCCAATCTAGGAACCAAGTTTGATAAGTCGGATCTATGGAGGAAGAAATTTGTGGTATCAAGGATAAGCTAAGTGAAGGCGTGGCCGTGTGTCGAACGCAGGATTTATAGATCGAAAGATTATGTTATGAAACTGAATTCGTGGAATTAAAGATCGATATAACCTCCACATCTAAAAAAAAAAAGATTCGCGAAATCTTACTTATGGAAACGATAATTTATCGACCTCTAGAAGATTTATGGGAGCAGCCCCCCCCTTTTCTCTCTCATACTGTCTCTCTTATACTCGAATTAGAATAATATTTTCTAAACTTGATAAATTAGGAGGGACATCTTTTATTTTTCTACTATATAATTCGACTTATTTTCGTGAAATAAATGACATGCAAAATGGATCTACATTTATAAAATTGGCAAATATTGTTACGGCGTAAAGCTATTAATCCAATAGATGTCAACGCGAGAGAAAACGGAGAGCGGAATGCGGAATCATTTACTCTCGCTCAGTTGCGACATAATTTATCGGTCACGGGGGGTGATCTCGCGAGGCAGATGTCAGTTTTGACAGGCGGCGGAGAGCGTCGCGACGCCGTTGACGTCTGCGGTTTATTTCCTCCGCTCTATCGCACTTCCCTCGATTCCTCTTTCGTTCCTCTCTTCCAGACTCCTTTTTTTTCCCTCGGCTTTTGCCGACGCGTCGATCCGGGAATCTCTCCAGCGCTCTCCGCCGCCGCGAGATTTGGAAAATGACGTATCGGGGTCGCCTAAGCCGGCGGATGAGATCGGGATGATAGATGGAGTCTCCTCCGTACGGGTAATTCGATTGCATTATACGTCTAGCTGCGCATTCCGTCTGTATGTGTATACTGTGTGTGGGTGTTGCCACCTGTAGGGTGGCCTTCCCACTGCCATTTGCTTATTCCGCTACACCCCCGCCGGCGCTCGATTTATCATGGGATTTATACCCCTCGCACTCGGCACATACCCGTTTTGCCTTATCAGTCAATTCTCACAATTTAACAAGTAACAAGGAAGAGCGGGCTTTACACGGTTAGCTGTGCACGAGGAAACGTTACGTAACAGTTAATTAATAATTTAGTACAAATTACAAGTCGTATGGTTTGGCCTTACTTTGCGCCGTCATCAGCGGCGCGGTGATGGGTAATTGAAACAATCTCAAGCCCTTTGACGAGCGTAAGGTCTCACAAATTTTACCTTTATCCTCTGTAGAATACATTTTTTTATGTCAATATATTTCACGCGCAAATCATAGATATTTGTGAAATCAATCATGGGCGTGATATCTACTAGTTAGTGTATAATTGTGCCAATGATAACGGCAATAACAAGATATAACAGTAGGGATCAATTACGTACGAATTATAAGTGTAATGAGTTATTGGATTACTGAAATCTAGTTTATCAGGCTTTCGCTATATTAACGATTGATATTTTGATCGTGTGAATACATATATCATAACATACACATATATATATATATATATGCAGGGTGTCCTGAAATTCGCGAATCAAAATACCATAGCAAGAATGTCGTCGAAAAAATAAATTAAAAAGTTATTTGCCATTTTTCGTTCCGAGCAGTAGTTTTTTT
>NW_011967233.1:2514527-2579377 GCF_000949405.1 Vollenhovia emeryi | reverse complement strand
AAAAGGTTCAAAACAGGCCAATCATACATTACGGTTGAACGGAAACCTGTCAGTGAGTCGCGCGTCGATAGTGTTAGTGCACTAAACTATCGACGCGCGACTCACTGACAGGTTTCCGTTCAACCGTAATGTATGATTGGCCTGTTTTGAACCTTTTTATCTAAAAAAACTACTGCTCGGAACGAAAAATGGCAAATAACTTTTTAATTTATTTTTTCGACGACATTCTTGCTATGGTATTTTGATTCGCGAATTTCAGGACACCCTGTATATATAAAATAGTAACACATGTATATAGATCGTATTATAGAATTTTAACTAATTCTGTAAATATATTCTTGATATTAAAAATTAAAATTTGAAGAGCACTCTCTTGTGTTACGAAATGCCTACGTGAATATACGCTGCAATTAAAGAAACTTTATTAAAAAAAATGCAAACTACGATACGCGTACACGTACGAGTTTCTAGACACAAATATGTAAGCATGCTGTCTGTCAACACGATTCTCACAGTGCAGCGGAGGCTGCTTGGCGTAGTCGCGCAGAGTCCGAAAGTCGATACGGACGAAATCACTTTCTCGGTCGACCATGTTTCCAACAGAACTTGGCGCGAACGTCTGCATCGGAACGACAGGAGAAATATTGCGCGGCGTTAAGTCAAATCGCGTGCTGCGCGAAGTTTACGCTGTGCCAGGGGTGGGTGTGCATCAGGGCGGGCGCAAGCCCCCCGGTGTTCCGTCGTTATGACGGAATCAGGTCGCGTTCGTCCAAACTTGAAATATCGCTCGTCCGTCTCCGCCGAGGAGTCCGCCCGCCGCCGCCGCCCTCGCCGCGAATTTACTTTGCCCACCCGAATGTTTCGGCCCCTCTTTCATCCGCGAAACTGTTCCGAACGTGTTTCAAGAACTTGCGAATCGCGCGGCGGGAGTTACCTCGCTTGCACATTTGAAGTTTGTGCGATTTTCGAGAATTAGAGCGTGAGCGTATCTTGAAAATCGACTCCTCCGCAGCTTCTCCTTTCCTTACATATGTCTTTGGGAACGTGGGAGGTTTCTTGAAACTTAAACTCTCTATAGCATGAATTACGAGAAATGAGAGAAACAAGAGTCATTCGTACTCATTTAAGCACCAAAACTCCGCTTAATTTTCAAAATCTCCAATAATTTTAGAGACTCGCGCAGGCTGCTCTCGGAAAAAATAAGTTCGATTTCGGTTCTTTTCTTATATGCAAATATCTCTATTGTGACCTGTACAGTTCGAAAGACATGTTCGTGGAAGCCGTATGATCTAGCTTACTGGAAACTGCACCGCTCGTGCAACAGACGGGAATCACGCGATGTGCCATGGGCTAAGTCATCCGAACCTACAATCAGAAGACGAATGGCAAAGCGTTGCCGTAGGAGGCGGCGATGGGGAACAGGTCGGGCCTGTACGAAAATGCAATTGAATACGAAATTGCAGACCTCTCAAAATTCATGACGATTTATACGTATTGTATTCCCGACGCCATGGGCGTGCATCATGCGCGAGCAGTTCAGGGCCGTCCGGCGAACTGCCATGTATTAATTACACCGTGTGTATAGAGAGATTCCGCCAAGTCTTTCAAGTTTTTAATTTGTGTTGTATTGCTTCTCCCTCTGTCAATATTAATCTTTCATTTGTCTACACAAAGAATCACATGTAAAGAGATTAAATTTTTATTAATTTCTGTCCCTGAGGTAAAATGAGATTTATGAAGTTGCAATTTATTGCGTGCGCGTCCGATCGCGAATATTGGTTTGTTGCGGGAGGCTGCAACGCGCGCGCTATCTCGACAACAACGACGTCATCCACGATCTCCGAGGACGAACTTTGGAGATGATCCTCGGGGGCGTAAAGATTATCATTCAATAAATGATCCATCGAGTCTCGGGCTCTTTACTAAATCACATCGCGCGACGGCACACCTCGCGTGCAACCACGCGCACGTGCGACATATATGGACGTATGGGCGCGGTGAGTGCGACGCAGGAGGGTGGCAATATACATCTCACTTCGTTGTCATAAACGAGAAAAGAAAGCATTCAATGGAAATTATAATATATCCGTCAAAATCTTTTTAATGAGCCTTTAAATGAGCCAGCAATTGAATTGAACGGCGAAATTAGTAAAATATTATAATTAAAGCAGATGCGAATATAAATGTGGCAGCAGCTGCCCTATTTTTCAGGTTTTTCATACAATTATACGGAGGGGACCCCGAAATAAAATAAATTTCGATTTGTTTCCAAATATATTATTCCGAACAATAAGATATGTTTGTGTAAAATGAAACTAAAATTGCGTGCGAGAATTTGTTGTCCAGCGCAGTAAATAAATATTCCTCGATATTACTCTCGCGAAGATGAGAGCATAATGAAAAGGCTGTAATAAGTTTTTAGATAGATTGGTTTGTTAAGATAGATTTCGCCGGCGCACATACATCGTACCTTCGAATTTTTGCTTTCGCTCACGAGCGATTTATGCACGCGTCGGTTACGCCCAAAGTTTGTTCAGCGACGCATTTCTGCGTGAGAGATCAGCTTGTTTACACGCACTGTGCTCACGAAATTTGAAACATAAAAGCACTGGATAGCCAGAGCGGATTTGGTGATCAGTGAACGTTTCGAAAAATTAGAATATAATATAATAAAGAGTATAATATATCGATATGTTGTGTGCACGGAGTTTATTTATTTATAAATTTGAAACGTTCTGAATTTTGTGTATTTCGATATTTTTTTTACGCAGTTTTTACGATAATTCTTCTCATTCAAAACACGCTTGTTAAAATCATTGCAGCGGAATTCAAGCTATTGATGTGCAAAAACCCGCTTAATAATTTGAATATACAGACAGTTAATAAAACTTTTCATAAATTTGTGACAAGCAATAAATATCGAACGCGTTACAATGTATTAAATATAAAATTCGCAAGTCCTGTAAAAGGAATCCATTAGTTTTCATGAAGAAAATACAGATATATTTTCACCTAGAACGAAATCCCGTACGAATGTAAGCAAAGCTCCGTAGGTTGGAAAAACATTTGGTATTGGTTTTTCGACGCTTGTTGGATACAATTAGCTACTTGTTATTTTTAAAGGTATATAAATTGCACAGGTTACTCCAGAATTTCGCGTTCAATTATTCATAACTAAATTGGAGGTAAAAGTAGAATGAAAGTAGGAATCATGCGCGCAATTATGCGAGGGGCGGCCTTTAATACGAGGATTTTGTGGGCGTGAGTCGTCGAAATCTTGAAATCTCCGAACGAACATCGTTTCCCCGTGAGCTTCGGACGGCGCGAAGGCGTGTCAAACGGAATTCGATAGTAATTAATAATCCCGATCGTCGGCCCCGACTCGATCGGGGATTATCGGGAGCGTCTTGTAAAGCAAATACGATATATCATCCTTTTAAACGAGAGGCGCGGATCGGAGGACCGCCGTTCTCGGAAGTGAGCACGTGGAGAACGGCTTGCGCGCTCGGTGGAAGCAGAAGTCCGTGAGATACGTATCACGTACGACTCATAAAACACACTTTAAATTGACGTCGTGGTACTTTTCCCGCTCGATGCGTATGCTTTATGCATCCCTTAAAAATTGCATCCTTTGCGCGCGCGCTTCTTTCCGGAAAGTCGAAAACTAGCGGCGGATTTCGTTTTACATTGCTTCCTTTTACGTGATAACCTCGAGGATATATTGAATTAAAGAGATACTGTGGCTTGCAACCTACGTTCGCATTGAAACGAGAAAGAGGGAGACGGTTTAATTTTTATATTCGTAGTATTTCTGTAATCGAAATACTTGAAGACAACTTAAAATGAAATTTTTAGACGCAATCTTCGAACTTTAGTGGTAGTTTACGCAGCATTTCTTGACGTTCTAATTCGATATCCATAATGTGAAATTGTATCATAAAACTTTTGAGATTACTACGTTTACTATTAATTAATGCGACGATTTGCATATTATGTATTGTATTTAATTGTGAGACATCCTGGAATATAGGGAAGGTAGGGTTTTTGCATTTGAAAACAAAACAGACCTGCGAATTAGCGATATTGCTTTAAGATAAATTCGGTCCATTTTGTTCGCGGAATATAAAATTTCTCCTTGACGGGATATACCTTTGCCGACTTTCTTTTGTAATGTGTGAAGAAATGGATTTATATTTGCACTTTCTCCAGGACTTCAATTTTCTCCATGTCGGGGCATCTTTCGACTCTTAACTCTGGTCACGCTATTACCACGAATCACATTGACGGACGTGCATGTCACGCATGACCCATAAAACGTTCTCTAAATTGACACCCTATCGTCGCCTTGGCCGTGCGTCGATGGTTCCAGCGAAATTCAGCCCGTGGGCTTTAGCGGCGCGGACAATGCTCTGCCGGGACAAAGGCCGCCAAGATGAATATCCGTCGGTACACGACGTGTACCGGCTACGACCATGGCAAGACCGGCTACGTCCTGCCGTGGCGAACACAGATATCAGCTCTCGGCCGCGTTAACAAGCCTGAACCGCGAGCATATTCGTTTCCTATAAGAAGCGTTTGGCTAACAGGCTCTATCATTCGTACCGATCAGTATTAGTCTGCACGTGGCTGACAAGTTTTCTGTTATGATTGCCATCAGCAAACGAAGATGAGTTTCGAGTACGTCCTAGTAATTAAAATGATGGAAGATTCGATAATAATTAAGAAATGGCAAGTACCTTTGCTAGTTTGGAGAGGGGGAGGACCCGATGTGTCCATGTTTGACGAAGTCCTGAAAAAAATTGTATTCAAAGGCCACTGACTCTACTAATTCCAATACAGAGCTTGCTTATATCTAATATGTTAAAATTTTGATGAGCAATAGTTTATGTAAGAAGAGAAATTCTTTTGGTCATTAAAGCTTGAGCAGCGTAGATACAGTTGGACTTTTACTAATCAGCAGTAACTACCACGAGTCCCGCAGGTGGTGCATTCCGTACGCTTGTTGTTCCTTTGCTCTCTTATTTTCGCCCGTTACAAGCGGCAAGAAATGAGTGTCAGAATTCGTCGGAGGTGTGGGCTCGCCGATGAGAGATACCACCCGGTAATGGTTTATTTAAATCAGTCGACCGGTCGTCCCGGTTGCGTCGGCCGACGAAAAACCTTGTTAGATCGGCGTCCGTCGTTTGATAGGGAGTCTCCGGCCGGTTAATTGACGATCTCGGCATTGGATGATGGGACCGATAAGACAGGTAACATTGACCCACCGCCGAAGTGAGGAGCAAGGAAAAAGGTGTTCGAAGGAGAAGGCAAGGACTGGGTGAAAAAGTGGGGTGTCGATCTTCAACGGGTCGATATCTATCGATCGGATTCGGTAGCCCTTTCCGTGCATTTGTTATGAAATCCGGAGAAAGGGTTTTGATCGAAGGATATTAATGTTCTTTCTCTGACAGTAGCGTAAGAATTTCTCGACGAGCTTTGTTCTTCTTCAAAATTGTATTATTTCTCGAACCATTGCTAAGAGATTATATGGACCTTGAGAATTTAATTTGAATATTGAATTTAAATAACTTACACACGCGCAATATATTGTAATACAAATAATCTCCATTTAAGTGTCTCAGATGTCTCGATCGTGATTGATTAAAGTGCAATATATTTGCCGAAAGTATTGAGGCACAGTGTAATCTCGACGAAAATAAAATTCCGCATAAAAGTATTGAGTAATCGATATTTCGAGCGATACGACACGTAACAGTCACAGCTCCGGCGTTTATCCCGCGGTGCGCCCGTCGTATTGGGAGAGGAGAAAGCGGACCGACAAGATGGCGCCTGCGATTTTGATTTACGCGCGACAACAACGCGGCCCCGTCGTGGTCCCGCGTGGGCGTCGATGATAAACCGCGAGATAGGCGCACGTGGGTGCATCGGTCGTCGGAAAGTCGAAACGTCTCGCTTCCACCATTTATCACGCGCGGAAACGAGGGGCCACGGGATCGGTCTTGTTTATGGGAGACGCGGTAATAATACGATTGTGCCGAGCTAATGAATGCGCGCGTGCACACATTAATGCAATTGCAGATTATGCATATCACGGGTGTCCGCATTTGCGCGTCCTCTCTCTCTCACACACACACTCTCTCTCTCTCTCTCTTCCTCCATCTCTTTCTCTCTTGCTATCTTTCTATCTGTCGCCTTCCTTATCCACATCGAACTCTCAGTGAGTAATGGCAGCACCGAATGTTACGATCTCTTGCGTGTCATTAATAAAGACGTCCCTGTGCCTTTAACAAAGCCGCGGTTCTGCGAATCCGCATCGCGTACTCGACTAATACGAGAGGAGAGTTTCTCACCCACGCGTCGTCGTATGGTATGTACGAGAAACGTCGGTAACGTAAAGTCATCCGCGAGGTCATTAACGAAGATTTATCACGCCGATGTTCGACGGATTCGGAACGCGCTAAAACACGGACGAACTTCTCCATAGGGGTAATGGGCGTTGAATGACATTATTCGCATGTCGAAACTTCCGTGCCTTCTCTTTGGAAATAGGTCGACGATATTTTCTCAATACAACCACCCGTGCGCGCCAGGCGAATATAATTCTGGCTGGCTCTCTTTAATTAAAAGAAGTTGGCGGTTTCTCCTCGGCATAATTTTGTGTCACGCTTTTCAGTTGACGCCCTGTCATTATATGCAGTAATTAACGAATCGCGCTAATAAGCGAGACGCATCGATGCAAAAATCGCGGACGGCGGGACGTAGAATTCGTCTGCGGCTTCGAGGCAGATTGAGTGCGATAATTACATTACGGGCGCAAATCATGCGGGATTCGCGATTTACTGCCTACGTTTACGGTGCAATTTATACGGTTGAACGTAAATGCGGGGGATTTAATGGATTCGGAATTAGTTACACGCCGTTAGACGGTTGCGTACACGTTAGAGGCTTAGTCGCACGCTGCGACATCGTTGACGAATTTTCGCGTCGTTTGTGCTGCAAAACCCCAGCGAGTTCACGCGGATAGGGTGAATTTAATCTCGCGCGGAACCTAGTGTATAATCACATGCTGCGACAACGCGGAGACTCACGCTCATTTTGATTGCAATCTCCAGGAAATTTCGAACGATTTTGTCAACTAAGTACCTTTGCATTTTTAGAAATAACAGTTGTTGGTTTTGCTTTTTCTCATCTTATATTATTTATTATCAATACCAATGTGGAGAGATAAATCGACGTCCTAATCTCTAAAAATCAGTGGATTATCACTGAAAACAGTGAATAGTCACTGATTTGCAGCTACAAGTATACCACTGAAAATCGCAGTGGTAGCGATTTTATGGAAATTATTCCTTGCGTAATTCCGATATAATTTTGATCGAGATAAAATTGGAAAACGATTCAACTTCTTAGTTTTAAATTTTCATTTTTAATGTTACACTTCTCAATGAGACAATACAGGAACATTAATCCACATCTTAATTGCGACTTTCGAGAAAGTACTCGCAGTATTAAAGTTTAATTAATATTCCAGAAGTAAAGTCCATTGTAATTTTAACCAGGGTCTTTTTCATTACTTAGACTTAGAACGATATCGTTTCAATAACGATAAAAGAAAGTAAATCTTAATAGCAATTTGATTCGAATATCAGTGCCTGTTGCATATTAATAAAAATGCCGAAGTTATTGTCGCTTTTGCTTTATCTATACTTCCTTAATAAATATTGTATCGCACATTCTCATAACAGCATGAAGAAAAGACGACTACTGCTGTTTGCTATTTATGAAATTCTTAACATTAAGATTTAGTTACTTTGCACAACTTGTTTAAAACTTTATTGTACACTTATTTAAAGTCAACGCTCGTTTAATTATTATTTCTCCATAAGTTTTAATGAGCGTTATCGTTTCCGTAATAATACACAAGACTTACAGCGAGTCCTAATTATGAGCTTTAAAGAATTTCGTTCGGCTATAATTTAAATTATTTTTTTCACGCTACAAATATTGAGCTATCATAAATATCTGTTTCACGAATTTTCATATTAATTAAAATGAAATATCGTCGTTATATTCCATTCGTTCGGGTCATTTATCTTTTTTAATTAATTAATGTTGTGCCATCTTTCTTTCTCTTCAAAGTTTCGGCTATTTGAAAATAAGTATGAAAGGCACGGCTTTGCGATAACGATGGCGAAAAGTTTACAACAAAAAGTTTGCAACGATCCTTTCGAGTTTACTCGTAAAGTTTAATATGCCTGTAATAAAGCCCAACTTCGAAACTATGTATTTTGCGAAACATAAACACGTTAATAGAAATGTTACTGACATGTGTCGTTTGGGCGGCTCAGTAAACTCGACTGCGTGGCTTTATCTTTTTTTATTATCTTTTTTCGTCACATGAATATTAAATATATATCTTTTTTGCAAAAGAAGGAAAAGACATTATAAATAAATATACACTGTAATTTTGCGTTTTAAACCCACAAGACTTATCTCTTAGGCTCAGGTGCCGAAAATAATATGTCCTTAGCAAACGAACGCGTTTATTATCACTTTGGATTGGCTTCTCTGGATTACGAGTCTCCCTCGCGCTTAATTGGCAAGAAAGTGTTGTGTAAAACACTCTTATGCGAACAGGGGAAGCGTGCACCCGGCTGATGAGGCCCGAAGATCGGACCGGGTCGAGAATGAATTACGTGACGACGAATTAATAAACTTTTTATGAGCATAGAAATGGGAGGGACTGACCGAGATTCGCAGATACGACACGACATTTCCCCGCAGTCAGCGGAATGATTGGATCACGAACGCTTCGTTCGTCGGCCGCCTCATTTTAACACGCGTCGGCTGTTTTCATTTCTCTGCATGCGATCAACGCAATATTTGAAGATGGATATTTAATAGCCTCTGCCAAGTTGAACATGCACGCGATATACTTTTACATATCAACAGTATACACAGTAGAAAGAGTAGACTTATCGAAAGAGAACCTAAACAATAATAATTATAAACTTTACGTAGTCGAGATACATTTGACGAAATCTAACTAACATATTTTCTGGAAAATTCTGTACAACTAGAGCAAACGTTAGTTTTACGCGCTCTTCTCGAGATTGCATTCTCGTCATTGCGATTCGGCACTATTGTATCTCCGGGACAGCCCGTGGTCGACAATCGAGATAAAAGGGGAGCAGCCGGTGAAATATACTGACATTATTACTCGCGGTACAGCGGTTGAGATACGCGGGAGCGTGTCCTTATTACAACGTTCCACGCATTACGTCTCTTGATAAGGCAACGCAGCTGATCGAATCGATAAAGAAACAATGGGGCGTGATGCCGCGCTCGGTAGTATAAATCGGGGCGCTGCTTTCCCTCGGCAGTCGGCTTGTACGTAGGTTCCTACGTAAAAGAATACAAGATACCGGATACCGGTCGTTGTCTCCCGGAGACAACGCGGAGGTTTTCACGACAGCCATTAGCAACGCGAGACAACTCGTGATCTTAATAAAAGTCAGCTAGTAAAAGCCACTTGAAATTATGCTCCTCGCGCGATGCGGGATGCATAAAATACTGCGGCTCGTTTCGGATTCGGCCGTGTCGCCGCGAATGAAATGCGAGTAGCCATGTAAGAACGGATTTCAACTTTAACATTAAATTCGCGACAGTGCTAGTTGGCACCGTCCGATTATATATTTTTTTTTATACCGGTCTGGTTGCTTACCAATTCGATTGTATCTACGTTGTGGGTAAAATTGCGATTTTCAAATAAGAAATGACTCGCGCACCAATCGCGGATAGCATCTATGATTTCTATTTTGTTTTTTATCGAGCCAAAACTGTAAACTAAAGAAGGAAAAAGCTACGAGATTGCATTAAAACGTTAATCTATATTAGTCGATAAAATTTTTATTTCCGCAAAAATTCCACGAGGAAGCGAGTGTTGTCGTGGCAGAGAAATCGTATTTGATCACTTAATCCCGTCTGGGAGGAAGGGGGGCCAATTATATTTATGGGAAACGAAATGTGCGGTGAAAAGTGTACAAATGGGAAAATCGGTGAGCCCTTGGCCACGTGTCCATCAGATTTCACGTGTCAACGGCCAGAATGTTTGATTTCGTCCGGAGATACTGTCTCTCCATTCTTAAGTGTCCATTCACAGACCTTTATCTGACGGGACGTATCGATTTTCCACCATACGTCAAAATACCGATAATCCGCATGAACGGTTCCTCGAACATAATGCTATTATTATTGAAATCTGCTGTCGCGCTTATTGGAAAAATGAAAACGGACTAATGGCGCGAGAAGTTCACAAAATGGAATGTAATGCTGCTAGCAAATTATCAGCAGCTAATTCTAGAGAGATACATTCAACAAGTATGTTTCTTCAGATTGCCAGCATTAATAATAATAAAATTTCAAATTTCAATCAACCTCAGCTGACCACATTTATTAAATACGCTTTCAGTCTTGGTCTTACATCCCTCGGCTCCGGACTTAACGCAGAACTCTATTCCGCTAAAATGCGTTTTTACTTGTATTTGACATAACAAAGGTCGAAACGTTGTGAAAGCGTATTTAATAAATGTGGCCAGCTGAGGTCGATTGAAATTTGAAAAAGAAATAAATTCACTTAAATTTATTATGGAATGTAGACGAAGCTGATACATTTACAAGAGACAAAGACAGATGGAGGAAGAAAGAGATAATGTTTTTTTATTATCATATTTAGTAACATCAGCAAGTAATAAATTTGTCATTTAAAAAATCTTTTACATACATAAAAAAATATGACGTGGCTATTTGTAATAAATGAATTTGAAAAATGTTACAATCGGAAAGGAATATGTGATGCTTTTCCCTACAATGTAATAAAAGTGTTTGTTTCAAATAGCTCGTCAATAATTTTAATCCTTATAACAGTTTCTCATGAAACTGATTTCCATTTAATCTGTTTCTTAGGAAAATAGATCCACAATAAACGACAAAGTCATTATCGCAGTGCTTTTATCGAGCACTTGCAATTCCACGCTAAAGATTGGCCCATTAACCGAAATATCGATTACCCGGACATTCTCCATCGTCTCCCATTAATTCGTGTAATCGACTTCCCCTGGTGTAGTCCCTTGGCTCGATCGAGCTACGCTAAATCGCGGTATGATCACGCCAAATACCTCATTAACCTGATCGAAAAGAGAGAATTATCGCCAGAGGATCAAGAGATTTCGTAAGAAGATCGATTTCAATTCTGTCAATCCGCCCGAGACGCAAAGTGACAAAATTCGCCTATTGCGGGAGATTGTGCCATGGGTGGACGATCGTCTTCTTTTACGGCGCCAGAGGCCCTTTTGCATTCCTCGTGCCCTTCGTTTTTCCCTCGTGCGGTGATCGATCAAGATCACGGAAACGCGCCGACTCTTCCTGACCGACATATCCCGTGCGGAAGGAACGATAGGGTTGAATATTTATCAGCGGGCTCCGCCCCTGCATATCCGCGGGCACATTGTGACCGCGATATCGTCAGTCTGGCATAAAACATCCTATTATTCGGCGTGAAAGCCACCCAGCTCCGTTTTGCCGTAACGCCACCGTGCGTCGTCACCCTCGCGCGCGCTTATTTCCCTTTCTAGTCGCGGAAAATTCCCTTTCTAGTCGCGGCGATACTGCGACGAGATACGATCGCGTAAGAAATAGCATAGCATTATGTCCCGTCGTCCCCCGTGCGCGTCTAATTTTTTTACAACGCCCCGCGCCGAGCCTCGGAGGAATTTCAAAAGAACGTTCAGCCCATTCGTGCCCCGGTTATGTGGTGGACTTCTCTACGTCGAGTCACACACAAAGGGTCGCGCTGTAGGTACGTTTTCTGCGAGATGGCGGTGCTCGGGGAAAAAGAAGGGTAAAGTTTTAAAAGACTTTGACGGTCACTGTTGCTGAATCGCGACAGTTACTGGACGGAAGCTGTGTTCTGAAAATTATTCAACTGCAGCATTTATTGGATATATGCAACTTCCTGAAAGACGAAAATTCTTTTCGCGCGATAGCATTCCCTTTGGGCACATACATACCGCCTATTTTAGCGGTTTCAGTCAAATTCCGAGCTAGTCGGCCTGCGTTAGGACTTTGATAACATTTGTCACTTCCGCTTTCTGGATTTATGCGATATCCATCTTTCCCTTGCGGTTGGGTCTCAATGTCGCGGGTTGAAAGACCCGGAGAGACCTTCGGTTGCCATTTCAATCTCGATTGCATCCTAGTGATTGCCTGACTTGGCGATTTTCGCGGAAGAAAGAACCGCGTTATTTTTCGCCAGATATTGCTAAGAAAGTGAATCGAGAAAATTGCCTATTTGACTGAGCGACTAGATATTTGGTTACGACTCGTTTCTTTAGTTTAACACTTCGTTAAACGTGTCGATGATATTTTAATGATATTTAAAACGTAAATTAGAATGAGAGGATACAATTTTTTATTATTAATGGAACTTGCAGTTGAAATTTGCAAGCAATAATTTGCATTAACCTGTCGAGAAAATTAGTAGTTAACAAAATACACTAAATAACTTAACGTTAAATACGTTATGAGAGAAACATGCAGATTCTAATTAGTTTTTATAAATAGTGTTGAGTTGTGCGTTCTCTCTTCTCTTGTCAGACAGATAAAGTTCATATTTGAGAGAACTCGAAGAGTCTCCCCCGGTTGAAAATATTAATTACACATCCGACCTTATCGTCAGTTCCGTGCGTTAAATATTATTGTAAAGAAGTGAATCGATAACCGAAGAGTCAACTCACTAATCGCTTCTGCTTTCGCTCGTTCTCATTGTAAGTGCAACGAGCGAGACAGGGGTAACAGGGAAAGCTCGTCGAGTGAATGGAACCGGGGAAAACCCGGGAAGGGGTGAGACCGCCGTTGCGAGTGAGACGTTAATGAGGAGAGCGTTCGTGTGCTCGTACGTGTGGATATGCATTCGCTCCCGCACTCGCGAGCACTAACTACGCAAGTACCTCGAGCCAGACTTGTCGCTGAGCTGCGCACCAAGTGGTCGGGATACGTGTGTGATCTGACTAGTTCCAGACAGTCAGCAGACCGCGCCGTACGGCACTCTCCATGTGAAATTTACGCCCGTATGAACACACTTGCGATAACCTTCCGACAATCGTCCGCGAGTGACGGGCGGGATCATCAATTGCTAATAAATCGCAGCGTTGCAGTCATTTTCATTTCTTTCGATTCTCCAATTTAGATTTTGTAAGCAGGCATATGTATTTTTGTCACGTTCCGATTGTGGAGGACGCTAATTTTGTGATCCTTTCCCTTCCAGACGGGGCCAAATGATCCTGTAGCGGCAAAAAGTCGAAAGAATTCGTATGTCATTAAGTAATTTAAATTAAGTTGAAGCAAGTTGTTTCAATTTTAAATTTTACTTGTAAGATATAGAACTGGAATCGGTACAACATAGTAGATGAATGCCTATTAAATGACTCAATCTTATGTTAAATTCGTGAAACCTGAAGCATCCGCGTTGTATGCAAAAACCGTATCTTTATAAATTATTCAAACTATGTTACGCTAAATGCAAGAAAATCGTCGCAATCGTCAGTCATTAGGCGCTCAGTTAAAGCTGCTTCGTATGCCGACAATTTGCAATAATCATGAGTTCGAGAGCAACTCTTCGCCTTGGACCATCCCGCTGGGCAAACAAAACCGAGCGGGCGAGATGTTCTCCTCGTCGGGCGTTTGCCAGTCAAAAGTTCTCATGGAAATACTCGCGTTACTCGCCGCTAAACGGGAATGGAAAGGTGGAGAAGGAGGCGGTAGGGAGAAGGCGCCGATAATAAAGGCCGCTTTTTGGTTCGATCGAAAACTTTTTTCATCTCACCGGCACCTCCGATCGCGCGCGAGCCTTCTACACCTCTCCCCCCCCCCCCCTCCTCTCGCAGCCTCATCCCCGCGTTTCTCCGTTCGCCATCGTTCTCGAAACGAGGAACTCATTATTCGAGAGCTTTGGCTGACGTAAGTGTTGACAGATAAGTGAAAGAGGCGCCAGCGCGGCCGCCGGTAAACGGAATCAATGGTGAAAGGAAAACGCCGAACTCCCGCGGCGTTTTAATCAATCTCCTTCTCGCTCTCCCCTTGCCCACCCCCCCCTCTCTTCTCTCCTCCTTCTTCCTCTAGTCTCCCCATTTATCGTCTCTCACGTCTTTCGGAGCCACCTTTTCATAGCCCGATGCCTCGCTTCCGTTTCCTTTTCTGCTCGTAGGTGAGGTCCCTTTCACCTCTCTCATCCACCCTTTCGTATCTATTCTGCAGACAGGGGATGGGGGAGGGGGGGGGGTTGGACTCGGTATCTCTCTGAGAACACCGCCACCGTAGTTTGTGTAGTTTCATTGAACTTGATGCGGCGGGACAGGGAGCAGAACAGACGCCTGAGAAGGGTGCGCGAGAGAGGGTAAGGTGGGATCAGTCTCGTTGCGAGGGTGGCGCGGACATTTTGCATGGGCTACAGTTAATCAGCTTCGAGCAGTGACGGAGCTCCTTGAAGAGTCGCACGACGAAGCGGAGGACTGTATTCTGCATATTTGCGCCAGTCAGTGTTTAATCCGAAAATTGCGAAAAAGACAATTCTAAGCGTCGGCAGATAAATCTCAATCCTGTCATATTACATTTTACCAATTCATTGTCCTGTAACATAAGTGACGCTGTTTCTCCCTGAAACAACAACGTCGAGAATGTTTCACTTTACGACAAAATCATTACTTTTAATTGCAAGGCGAGGTGGTGCAGACTCTCGGCATGAATCAAGCTCGTTCTACAGTTTCTACAAAATCGAAAGGGAAAGCTCATTCGCGCGGTACGCACCAGTCAATCATTCAGTCAAGTCACTGAGTCACGGGCGACCGATGTGGAAGTTGCGGCGGGGCCGGGGGGGCGTCCACAATCAAATATTCAACAGACGCTGAGCTGCAAAGTGCCAGAAACTCGTCCCGGGCCCGCCGCCATCCCGACGGCGGCTTCCTCCCTCGGGACGTCGCCCGGGAGAGCCGAAAATCCGACAAGCCTTACCGTCGGCTCAACGCGCGACGTCCGTCGGGAAACAAATCTGAGAACTTGCCTCCCCGGCCCGCTCTCCTCGCAGCGACGGCATTTGGTATCCGAGCCGCACTTTCGATATTTAAACGTAATCATACGCGAAAAGGGGTGACCAAGGGTGAATTCGAGGCAATCTATCGCTCGCGAATTCAATTATCGGAACTGGCCACGGGAAGATGAGTTTGCGCGAGATATTTCGTCGCGAGAGCATCGATGGTTCAACGAGAAAGTTTTATTATTTCTTTGCATTTTAATATATGTATATATCCAACATTATGCTTTTGTATCTCGCGTGTTAACGTACGTTGAATTGTCATCGAGCTTTATAATATCCCAGTATTGATTAATTTCGTACAGATCGTTTCATATTTCAGTTAATTAAGATAATTGCGATATTGAAGATCGATAGCTTCATTTTTTAGAAGAATGTTGCGATTATCTTGTAATTAAAATTTTTTCGAGTAATTTTAACATAATTTTTTATCAACGTTAATGCTGTTATTCGAGGGAAAATCCCGTGTCGCTTCGGGAAGAAGGGAACGTTTTTAATTAAATACTGTGTAAGGAGCCTCGAGGTGCGCCGTGGATTTTAGTGACGCCTCGAAATGACGTAAAGTTTGCGGCGAACGTTTTAATTAATTTTTGCAAACTTCGATGACCCGTTTTCCCAGTTTAACCAACACGGATGTTTCCGCCTAAGGGCGCGACGTATCTCGGATACAAGGGGCGAGCATACATTACATGTGACGTATTACGTGTGTCATTTACGCGCGCTATCTCGAAGAAACGACGTGCCTTGCGAGAGATGGACAGGGAACGAGAGAAAGTTAAACGAAAGGGAGAGTTATCACCGGGATCGTAGAGATTAGCGTTGATGGACAGAGGCAATTGCCGGCTATAAATCCCCGCAAGCCGGGGAAGTTCGTCGCGTGGAAACGTTGGGCAAATTCGAAGATGCGCGCCACTAATTTCGGTTTTTAACGGCCTTAATTAAAAGCCCGTCTAAACGGCTTTAATTAAGCGGCCCTAGGGCCGCGCCATTTTTCTTATTCACCCGCGCCACCGCGAAACCGATGCCGCGTAATTTGCCCTTCTGCATAGGCGCTTAATTAATTTTTTGCCGACTGGCGAGTTGTGTCAAAAGGACACGAGTATACGCGCGTATCCTTCCAAGAAGCGTGTGATATGCTCAAGTAGGAAAAAGGGAAATGGGGGAGGGGAAGGGCGAGCGGTCGGGTCTCGCGGATTAATCCATCTCGTTAATGAGATTTTTTTCAGCGAGAGGATCGGTACAAAATATGGTCGCCTGCTATAATTTGAATAGTTGTATTAAATCTCGTGGTAGAGCGACATTCAAATTACAGTGATACGCTTTAATTTTAATATAATTGCGGATTGCCGGATCGAATAATCTGGCAAAAATTCGTTCGGGCGCAAATTCACGTGAATTGCAACGAAGCTCGGAGATATTCGAAGAATTCGAAGATAACCGGGAATCCGAAAACCAGGATGCAGTTACACAAGCGTGAAGGAGCAGACAATCCCGCGGGATTTCTGCGACGTCACTTTTGTCTACGCATTACGTGCGTATTAGATGTGTTCGGGTGGAGAGGTGTAGAGAGGGGGGGGGGAGCTGAAACTGGAAGGAGAATTATCGTTCGGGTCGTAGAGATTAGCTCGCACAGTCTCGATGGGCAGAGAGACGGACTCCGCTTTAAATCTTACATGAGGGACGTAATGTCAGGGAAATTCAGAGATGTGATCCATTAGCAACAACGGCAGCTAGGCGGAGGGGACGGGGGAGAGGAGTGCGCGTGTGCTCCCACGAGAAATAACCGTAATCGCTTTTCTCCCTCTGCATTCTCTTCCATCCTATCGCCGAAACGCGAAGGGCGGAGGAGGAGGAGAACCGTGTGTATCTATAACGTGCTCCGTATGTGTCGTACTTTTCCCCGGATTTTCAAGTGCGGGTCTTCGCATTTATACTTGGGGCGCGTTGCAAAAGTGCGCGTCGGAGATTCTACGCTTATAGCTTTGCGTCTTAGAACGTTCAATCGGTCGCGTTGGACTCGAAGTACAATTTGGTCGAGAGAAACGAATTGTTGAACAATTGACAAGGGAACATCTGACAAGGCTAATGAGCTTACATTTTTATTATACGGTTGTCGTAACATATTATCGTATTATTATTTTGTATGCTAAGTTTTTAATGCTGCATAAATTAAAAATAATTTTTTGCAACAGCTGTTAAATAGATTCGCTACAACGACCTAAACACCAAAATGACTCATCGTTTTTAATAAACTTAGACTAATTGTTCACGTATTTGATTTTACTGCTGAAGAGGGTCACGTGCGAAGACCGACACGCTCTGTATCGTATTGTTACCAATTTTGTAATATATCTTATATTAGAACTCACCGATATATAATTTTATCACCTTCGTTCAGGCGACGGCTCACATTGCCCCTATTAAACTTTTTACTATTTTAACTACTAACGCCAATTTTAATTTTAATATTGTTTTATTGGAGTCTTTTTTTACATTTATTCAAATAGGTTGATCAAATTTGTATTAGATATGTACTAAATATGTGTATGTTGCATACTTTGACTTGTTTATCTGAGAAATGTAGGTTTGAAACATCGCCGCTCGTGCAATAACAATAACTCGTCTGTTTTTGACGTGTATCGAGCGAGAACTATCACTCTCTCGAGACACTCTTACGTCTCTTCTTCGTGCGCTTTCATTCGTCGCGAGTACCAAAAGCCGCGTTCCAAAATAACGAAGGCGGAAGGAAAATGGGGGGGGGGGAGGGGAGGACAAGAGCCGCGAAGCGAAAGAAAGCTTAAGAGTAAAGCGGGGGCCCACGGGGATGAAAATAGCGAGACGGCGAGGAAGAGTGAGAGAAAGAGAGGGAGACGTTCCGCTTTATGAACGATCGGAATTTAAATTGCTTTTCCTCCTCCCGCCGAGGGAGAGGGGGGGGGGGGAGAGGGCGAAGTTTTCGTTCCTCCTTATAAATCCCAATACCCTTTGGTATCGGGCGCGGAGCGAGGGAGAGGACGAAGACAGCGCGACGGAAGAAGGGGCGAATAAAAGTGGGCGAGAGGGAACGAGAGAGGAGAAGAACGGAGCAGCAGTCGCGAATGGAATATGAAAATATTTGGTATATGGACGGAATTCGCGGCGTTTCCCCAGCCACGTCGGCTTTGTAGCTCGTACGAACAGAAAACGCCGGCGAAATTGTGTTCGCCGCGATAACTCGTCGCTATGCACTTCGCGCACGTATTTGCTATTTACCTCTGGATATGTACGTCGTATGTACATGCACGTACGTACGTATGTACGATTGTGTGGGTGCGTCCCGAGCGGGAAGTGGCTGGGTTTCGTGCCGCGGTTCCGCCGGTTCAGAATAAAACGGCAATATCGTTGGCGCGGCCCGGCCGCGCGGCACTGTACCGTTCATTCCGTAACACTTCCGTCAACTAACGCGAAACGTGTCCTAAGCGATTAATAAACGACCGTTTAGAGCTAACCGTGCTTCTGGTAATGAAGATTGATTATGCGCGTGCGTGCCTGCGGCACGAACCCTTTTCAGTTAATTCTAAAATGCTTGTTTTCACTCCTCGCTTTTCCACCAATTTTTTTTACGGACGTAATCATTATTTTTCGATCGACACGACGAGTTGTATGCAACGGAAACGCACGCGGAAAATCGAGCCCGAAATTTGACGGGGCTTAAAAAGCCCGATTGAAAGATACAAATACTTTCGTCCGGGATTCAACAAATGGTATTGTGTTTACAATCCACTACATCGAAACAATGAATAATTTTCCATAATTTTTTGCAATTATTCCAAGTCTGTATTTGCGAGCGTGGGCTTTTTAAAGAATTGCTGCCGTCATATTTCATTTAAACATTTAACCATTTATCGTGTAAAACATATTGAATTCTAGCCAATTATCACGGGGCTTTCACGATTATAAGAATTACAAATATTCTGGATTGAATAATACGAGGAATATCTGTTACAACGCTTTTTTTTACGGTTATAATTATACAGAAATAAATTAAATTAATTGAGAGCCCGGTTGTTTGCATCCGCACATTTGCGGGAATTGCGAAATTGAATAATGTATTACGCGAAATTTTCATAAAATTACAATCTCAAGTATGTATAATATTAATAAGAGGGTTTTTACATTTGAGTATTTAATAAAACGTATTTGTGCGTTTAATAATTAATTATAGTAATAACGACAATTGTATGGGTTTTATGATAAATTGAGAGACATTTTTATTTGTAAGAATTTTTGTTGCTGATAAAATTTAATACTTGTTTCAACGGTCGATTATTTTCATATTTCTGGTGGGTTTAATAGCGATTTTCAATATTAAGACATAAGTCGCATTAAGATAATCTGGCAGCAGCCGACAGTCTTTAATAATAATCCGGCAGTCAGCAATCTTTAATGACGGTGTTGCTACGGTTCTTACAGCTCTTAATAACTGTTGTCAAGGCGGAATAATTGTATAGCATCAACAGCTCATGCATAATGTAGGACACAAGACTTTTTTCGCACAATATGTTGGAAAGAAGCGGAGGTATAAATTGTCAACTGGTTAATTAATTTTTCTTCATGAAAATGGCATCTCTTGCCTTTGTATGTTTGTGGCTGTCATAATTAGTACGTACCTTGATCGCGCGACGCAGCAAAGTTCTGAAACTAATGACGCAGCAACACGTATAATTGTATTATTTGAGGGAGACCACGCAATAACCGAATAATTTAGATTTAATCGAGACATTATCAGCGTTTCGGTCTATTTATGACGGTGCGACGACGTACATATAAACAGTTATGAATTTTAAACAGAAAATAGAATTTAATATTTCGGCTTTGCGTCATAGTGTTTGTTTGACAGAGTAGGTCGATAAAATCAAGTAAAGCAGGACAAGGAGGGGGGGGGGGAGAATGCGCGTATATGAAAATACAATGCGAGCGGTCAACAAATTTATTTCGCGTTTAGCCCGTCGACAATTTCTCTTTTATCTTGCCGAAATTGAAATCGCAAATATATCCGAGGGCTAGAATGTAGTCCAATTGCACTACAATCGCATGCAGAAAGGGCTTTTTGCGGCCGTATAGTGCCAGTCAGTTTTAGCGATTTATTTAATTCCCAGAACGTCCGTGTAAATAGTTGAAATGTATGCAGCTGCAAATATCCCGCGGACACACGAAATTGGTTTTCGCCCTATCGACAATAGTACGTGTAATATTATAACCTGTGTCGAACTTCAGCCTATTACTTATTTAATTACTCATTGGCCGGGCCGCGTGCGTTCCTCTATTTGGACGACCTACATCCGAAACAAGCTAGTGAATGCTCCGAGCATTGCCATAATTCAAACGAATTGCATTTAATCGATTAACACGATAAATTAATGATAGTGTCCCGACCTGGAAAATTAGAGGTAGGGTAGTAACAAGAGTGAACGGCAAAATTGAAAATAAGAGATAAAGCAGAACCATCATGAATAATTTGCAACGTACTTGCGCGTATAATTACTCGATTAGGTCGTGTAGTTTAACCTTTGGCGACATCCTCGCTCGATTATACGCGAATAATCGTTCGTCTGTTAACACTCGCGAATAAAACGGAACATATTTTCCTCGTTTGTCCCCGCATTCTCGAATCATGTTTTTCAATGTGACGAGCTTCCCGAATTTTCGCCGAATCATCCCGCAGCCAGAAGCGGCCGCGACCGTTTCTTCCCTCCTCTGTGCGCTCGCCTTCTTTTCCCCCCGGTGACATCTGGCTCGAACTCGACTCGAAATTAGCGTAAAAATTATTCGTCACAGCAGATCGAATTCGTCGGAGTCGGCTTCAACTTGGACCAGCGCGCGGAAGGGGAGGAGGAAGGCCAGACATTGTGCATTGTGCATTGTCGTCGGATAAACGCGGGATGAGGAGACCGTTCCTCCCTCGGGGGGTGAGGCTTTCCGGGTCTAGGTCTACCTTTTTGGTTTACCTGCGTGGATACCGCGCGTATACCGCGCATTCAATGCCGGGGATCCGGGTGGGCCGCGTGTGCGCAAGGAACCGTAAAGCGGTACTAATTTCTCGAGGAGGGGTAAAAAGCGGCCGAGGACCGCTCTACGCCGCTACGTTGAAAATGAGATTTCCCGAGGAGGATGTCGCCTCCGCACACCGCTGTCGCTGCGAGTCCTTAAGATAAAGAACGGCCGCACCTGGCTCGTCGCGTCCTACGGAGGGAAGGCAGGGACACTCCCTGGGTCGGGACGGGGAAGTCTCGTGAAAGGGGTGGTAGGGGAGGAGAGACGGGAAAGGCCCCCGTGCACCGTCGCGCCACGCCGCTGTGGAAACGTCCTAATAAAATCAGGCGAATTAATCTAATCTCACGTAGGATCCCTCGGGCCGCGGTACAAAGGACCGGCGCCCCGAGCCGGGTAATTCAATATGATTCGACAAACAGTTTAACGGAGATTACGCCGAGTGTAACTGAGCGGAAGTAATTGGCTCTGCCCTTTCTCCTCGTCCGTGTCCTCTTCTCTTCCTCTATCCTACCGCGGTGCGCGTCCTCGGAGACACGATTTTTACCTACCGATTGCCGCCCAGAGGGACGGCTTATGGCGTAAAAATGGGGAAGGTCGTTTCTATTTCTTTCTCAGGGTGTAATGGAAGCGTAATGGGCGCGCGACGGCGGTTGATCCTTTAGCTGTTCACGTAACGGCATCGAGCTGGGTATTTGTAAAGAAATTTTCCAGAGTCCTTTGGAAGAGCTAAATAAGAAGCCCCTTCGAGATCGTGTCATTTCTTTGATACAGATCTGTGTAATCCAATATAAGAAGAAGCCACCTCTGATAATGCGACATTGTATGTACAACGTGGCCTTTATCTAGTGTGGCAATTTTAGCGCTATCTAACTGGTAGTTCTTCGGGCTCGTCTTATTGTGAATATGAAAATTTGCGAGAACTCGTTAGCCTGAGAATTATCGTCGATACCGCGAGTGCGTTGTAGCGAAGTAATTTCTCGGCTGCCGCAGGTAGACAGTTGCATAATTAGCATCTATGCAAATTGTTCTTCGCTTCGTTCTACCGCGGCAGTCATAGCCGGCGGCTACGTCTTGGGAAAGTTTCCTAATGTGGATGGCAAACGATAGTCCCGGGCGGATTCTCGATTCGACCTATTCGAGCGGTTGCCTGTGGTAAACGTGGATTTGTTTGCGAATAAATCAGCGGTAATTTTGCGGAAGGTGAGCCCTAAGAGTTTCCTTTATGAAAATTTCTTCTCTTTCTTCTTCTTCTTCCTCTCAAGAGAGAGAGACTTACTCTCTAAAATGACATACCACACTCTGCGCCGGGAGCTACTGCCCTCTAGAAAGCGATTCTCTTACTGTAGCCTGTTCGTTTCTCGCCGAGAAACGTAACGTTTCAGTCGATTGCTTTCTTGAGTTTCATATTTCATTTCGCCGAACGTGAAAACTTGCACAAGTGGCAGTATTTAACATGTGACTCACAAAATCTCTCTCGGCAGAATAAATTACGAGGCGAAAACTGAGCAAAACAAGTCGCTCCGTAAGAGTCGATATCAATTTCCGTTCGAATCTCGATTCCGTAAGAATTATTGTTGCTAGTAACGGTAATTTTCAATCCGTTGAGGGACGCGAGTATGAGGATGAACGAGACGCAATAGCGTCTCAGAAGCGAGAGTTCAGATTGGCTTCTTTGACTTCTACAAATCATTCCACTCATTGACCTCTTGTGAGTTAGGTGGTCCCGATTAGAACGCTGTAAATTTTAATCTCTCGACAGGGGGCCGGTTGCTCTTTTCCGCCTTATCGTCCCCTGCCGCGCCTCCTCCACCTTTTTAATTAGACGCTCCGGCGCCCGAGCAATAAATAAGAACGCGGGGGGAATTCCGGGCGCTAATAGGGAATTTAACTTGGCACGGTAGGTAAATCTTGATGGAGAACACCGCAGAGGTGAGGTCGAATATCGAGTAGCTAAAGTACACCGGATACTTTATATCAAACATATATTCTGTGTATCTTATATTTTATAGATCGCTGCTATCATTTTATGCGATTACAATATTTCTGTACTTAATAAAATTACTACAAGTCGCACTTTGATTAAACATGTCTCAAAGAGCGATGATATAATCTGGAGACTAAACGAGAACTTGGAATTTCTCCTAGTTTTGCTAATAGACGATAAATAGACGGTAGAAGCGCGTAAATCGCGGCGCGAAGAGAAGCGTAAATAGGGATCGTTGCGATGGGTAAACAGAACATATTAAAAGACGTCCGCGTCGGAAGAGGAGCTGAAAGCGAGCCGACGTCTGGATTTATGCGAACCTCCTGCCAGGACATTATAAAGTCGCAACAGGGCGACGACGCCACGGACGGCGGAGGAAAAAAATCGAAAAGAGAGAGAGAGAGAGAGATAAAGAGATAGAGAAGGGACGTCGCGGAAGAGGTTGCGGACGCCACAAACGAGGTAGAAATTAATGCGAATTTGAGGGAAGAACCGGGACAAAGCTCCCAAGGAACGGGGAAGACCCGGGCGAAAGGGCCGAGGGCAAACTCTCGCAAAGGACGACGACGAGGTGGAAGTGGCGAAAGGGGGCGAACGTGGTGCGGAGCAGGTGTAGACGAGACTGGAAGCTGCAAGACGAAGGGACGGCGGCGGGCGATGGCGTGGTCGGCTGATTAACTTTTTCGCGTTTTTTGATCCTCATAAATTATGTAGGTACACGACGACGGAAGGTTCGCCGCGGGCGTTAAGGGGCTCTTTCGAGGCGAGCGAGACAGAAAGGGGAGCGAGGGGGAGGGTAACACGAAGAGCCCGCCGTATACTCACGGTATATACGACGAACGAAAAAGAAGTACGCGCGCATGTTTCATGAGTTTCTCTTATCATGAACTTGGCTCGTGATCACGCTATGTCTTTAATGTCTTCATCGGTGCCTCGGGTCTGCGGGAATCTGTGCATTTTTACTTATTTGTTTCGGTTATTTTAATCGCGCAGAGAAAATTGCGTCGAAAAAGTGTACAAATTTCTTTATTAACTCGGCTGTTTGTGAGGACGCATTTTATTATCTCATCGCCAACGTTCTTCTTAAATATAATTACTTGATGGAAAATTGAATTTTTAACGAACAGGTTTCATTTTTCTAATCTATCTTAATCAGTTTATCTTACGTTTTCTTCTAAATTTGTTTATTCTGGTAGTTCAGAGACCAAAAGTATGACGGACATTTCATTTACCTTTTGCTATTAGGAAGTAAAGACTAGGTTCTCTTCTACACTACATGAATATACAAAATGTTTGCATTTACATTATCATGACGAGTGAGTAATTTCTTTTTTCGCCGTGGTGCGCAACTGAATTAGCGAGATTTATCCCGAGGGATACCGGTCGCGGGATGCACAGTGGCCACCTTTTGACCCTCGGACTCTCCGCGACACGTGGGATTGAATTATTTTCTCCTTCTCCTCCCCGTCGTCGTCATCGTCGCCGTTGTAGTCGCCGCCGCCGCCACCGCTGCCGTCGTCGTCGTCGTCGCGACAACCACCGCGCCCGTGTAAGCAAGGAATTATCCGGGAAACAGAAAGCGTCCCGCGGGACGCGGCCTGGTTAAAAAAATGAAGCGTTCCCGACGATGGTCTCCAACGTCTCGGCTAATTCAATGGTTCCTAACACGCGACGCAAGGCGGCGGCAACACGGATACCTTACTGTACGAACATCTTTCCAGTAGCGTCGAGGGTGTAGTCGCGTTACCGCGAACTTGTGACTCTGTCGGGAGACACGCGGTAGGAAAGTCAAGGGAATTACGAACGGATTAAATTTGTCCGGACACCTTAGCTTGGTAGGATAGGGATTGTTTTTTCTACGAGAAATTAATTAATTGAATAGTGTAATAACAAAATTAAACTGTCCTTTATATTGGCTCATATTGGTTGCAGACGGTATGATGAAATTGAAATTTTATGTGCACTCTATCGATTATTAAATTCTCGTATTATCTTAATCGCCGTATTTGGAATGCAAATTGAAACATCAAGCAGCGGTAAAGCGAACATGTTGCGGGATATAAAATTTCCATACGAATACGCAGACAGTACGGGAAACAACGATATTGGATTAGCAAACGCGATCTCATTACACGAAACACTCATTTCATAAATATCGCCCTTCCATGATCCGCGACACGGTGTGATATTTTATGGCGCGACCGGCCGCTTTTTGACGTCCGTAGGAAACGACACGCATAACAGGCAGTCTGGAAACCATTTCAAAACGTCTGCATTACGAGCTTCGAGATTTAGTGGTAATATTCAGGATGTCGCGCGAACTTTCCGGCTTTGATCGATACATCGTCGCCCGTATACTTCCAAGACGCAAAAGGGCGATTTATATTTCCTTCGCTCGTGAAATGCTATTCGGATCATCTCCGTATTCCAGTTTTTCCGATCGTCGGTCAAAAGATATTCGCGATTCCCGCAAGTTTGAAGGAGTGTGTAGGTGCAAAATTTAAGAGCTTCTCGGTTAAACCGAAAGAAATGTGATGCGAGTCATATGTTATTATTATATTTGTTTGCCATACGTTCGAGAAAATGTACATTCAATCTTATTTCATTTTTAGACTGCTTCGAAAAAGAATAGCAAGATAACGTTTCCTTATTAAAATGTCGACTAATTAAAAGTTCCGGACATTATAATTTTTTAAGTGTATTTCAGTGCACAATAGTTTTTTAGTGTAAGATTTGGTGTGAAAGTAATAGTATCTTTTCTATTATATCGGCTTATCACACCCGATAGGTTACGCGTGGGCGCGTTATCTTTTTGATATTAATATTTACGTGGCCCGCGAGGATACAAGAGTACCGTTTTTGCGATACGACACTCCTGGCCTCCGGGAGTAGTAGGCGCGGGAAATATTACCAGAAAAACCGGAGGAACAAACGTACGCGCAAACGAGAAAGTCTAAGGACTCGCGTAAAGAAGAAAAATATGCATTCGTAGAGAAGGAACGGCACGGCAGAAATAATTGAAAAAGACTGGACGGACGTTTTTTAATCGACGCAGATTCGCCGACTCGCGGATGTGCCTGTTAATTAACGTTTCGTGTCGACTCAAAGAATATCGCATTATCCCCGTATGATTGACTCGACGAAGCGGGGAGGAAGAGACGTCGGAGTTATCGACACGTCGACGCGATGAAGTACAAAGTGGGCGGACGGGTGTTACCCGCGTCGACATTTTGGTACTATTTTGACACTGTTAAGGATAATTTACACCTACTTAGCTGATCTATGCACCTACATAGACCAGCAATAACCTACCTTGATGACATTATATTTTTTACTTCTCCCTTGAATCTTTAATTCTAAAAATTTACTTTAGTTCCTACTTGAAAGGACCTACTTTAATGCTAAATTGGCAAAAGTAGAGATTTCCGACACTATCAGTTTCAAGGTAGGAGTAAATTCTGTACTTGTTCGACCTCTTTTACTGTCTTAGGGTCCTACTGTATAATAGAATTAAAGGTTCAACATAGGGGCAAAATTTCGACTCGGCAGGGCGCCCAATGCTTCGTCATGGAAATATGGGCTGGCGTTTAAAATTACCATATGAAATACGCCAGCGCAAATAAACGCGGAGAAGTGGACGTAGGAGAGACACCGACCGCCGAAAGAGAATCGCGATAATTTCGGCCGCGTCTGAGTTAGCTCAGTTTCGACCGAGTTGCTCGGAAGCGCGGCGGGCACACTTTGCCTTTCCATTAACGGCGTCTCGAGTTTCGTAGGGCCCGCCCTTCTCCATTTGCGAACGACGGGGAAGTCCCTCCTTCCTCCCTCCGCGCGTTCCCCGGGAAAAATGAAGGAAGCACGGCGTCATTCTCGTGGCTCGATTTGATGGAGTATTTGATGGCCGGCTCCATATCTCAGAGCTTCGTTTATCGAGATGACTTTAAAGTCGAGATCGCTATGGTAAAATATACTCCGGGCGGGTATATTATCTCTTGGCTGTTCAGGAATCCTCCATTCTTTGAGCCTTCCCTGGACCATAAATTCTTATGAACATTCTTATATGAACCGCAAGTGAGTACTCGACTTCGTCCGGTCTTTATCGATAATGCGAGCTTTCTGTGTAAGTAACGGACGTTCTTCAGGGAAAGAGCGAGAGAGAGAGAGAGAGTAGGAGAACAAAAAAAGATCGAAAAAAATGCAAACGGCGGGCAGGAGAAGAATATTTACGCGGGCTATGCGAAAACGCTAATGCAGTCTCACTCCGATAGTGGAATAACTCATGTTTACCCGGGGCCACGAATCGCACGTCCGGCGCGCAAACTTACCGGAAGTTATGCGTTCACTGCTGGAGTTACGTGCGGAGATGCGAGCCGAGCGTTGCATGCGCGCGGTCGATCGCGAGAAATACGCGTATATCGTATCTTCGCGGGCGGAAAAAAAATCGAAATGCTTTATCGATCGACGAGGCGCCCCAGCCGGAAGCCCGATGATATATATTTACGCGGCTGCACCGAGTTTCGCGAACCACCCGAATGATGTGCCCGGGATTTCGCGAGGCAACCCTGTACCCCCGGTATTTCGCGGTAACTTCTCTCCCAACAGTCCTCTCGCACTTATCTATTGCGGTGTAGCGTAGATAAAATACGAACTATCTATTCGCTTCTTTATTGTACGCTCAATTTTGGTATATTTTCATACCAAGGAATATCTGAAACGTTTTATGCTTAAAGTCCGAGTCGATATTTTGGCCCTATGTTGAACCTTTAATTCTATTATACAGTAGGACCTAAGACAGTAAAAGAGGTCGAACTGCAAGTACAAAATTTACTCCTACTTTAAACTGATAGTGTCGGAAATCTCTACTTTTGCCAATTTAGCGTTAAAGTAGGTCTTTTTAAGTACGAGCTAAGGTAAATTTTTTAAATTAAAGATTTAAGGGAGGAGTAAAAAATATAATGTCATCAAAGTAGGTTATTACTGGTCTATGTAGGTGTATAGATCAGCTAAGTAGGTGTAAATTATCCTTAAAATTGTCAAAAATCCGAGTTGAAATTTTGGCTCTATGTTGAACCTTTACTTCTATTATATAGTAGGACCTAAGACAGTAAAAGAGGTCGAACTGCGAGTATAATACAAAATTTATTCCTACTTTAAAACTGGTAGTGTCGGAAATTTCTACTTTTGCCAATTTAGAATTAAAGTAGGTCGTTTTAAGTAGGAGTTAAAGTAAATTTTTAGATTTCTAGATTGAAGGGAGGAGTGAAAAAATATAATGTCATCAAAGTAGGTTATTGCTGGTCTACGTAGGTGTTTAGATCAGCTAAGTAGGTGTAAATTATCCTTAAAAGTGTCAAAATAGTACCAAAATTTCGACTCGCGAGAACGATCGGATTAAGATCGTCCTTTCCGCGTTTCTATCCGGGGCAAATAATTGTCGCGGAAGAGAGCGCAGAGCGGGACTTTTCTTTCGAGTTAACGCATTTTATATTGTATTATTTGCCGCGCGCGATTCATCGCGGGGTATGCGCGCCACGTGTAAAATCAATGTTAAGCCCGAAGCGTAATGGAAATTCATTAGCAGCGCCGATATTTCAAACGGCTGCCCCGCGAGCTTACATTTATTTATTACAAGAGGCTGATAACTCTCGGCGAATGCCGGTACGCGCATCGATATTTATTGTCGTGTATATGCGAACACATTGTTTGTCACCGGGAGCTCCGACTTCGCATAAGTCATCGGCGCGACATCGCCATCGACGGATTTATCATTCGAGTTATGCGTCATTGTCCCGCGGCGAAGCGGTCGAGTCGACGACATAATGCCGCGGTGCTACGATATAATGAAGGGAATGTAGGCGCAGCCATTGCATACACGGTGCGCTACGGGAATTTTTTAATTCTTTCGCGCGGACGGCTAGTTCTCATCGACGACTTTGTCGATCGACTCGTTTTCTCCGTCGCAATTTGCAGCTTTAATTATTTCGAGAATTAAATTAATTTAAATTCCACTTTTACAGCGACGAAGCTCGGTTGATTAATTCGTGAAACGTTTGAATTTTCAGACGCTCGCAACCGGGATCGCTGTTCATCCTGAGTCGGACTGTGCTGTGAGGACTGCGCGGTGAGTTTGAGCCACCTTATATGTAATCTGACATACATATATATATACTACGTGTGTCTACGGGATTGCCGAGCCTGTAATTTGATCCGCAATCTGTCTGCTGTCTACCATTTGCTTTTGTAAAGCAAGTCGTGAATCAAGCCAGGTATACCGATAGTGATAGGCTACGAGCGGTAACGGCTCTCTTATTTTTGAGCATACCGATCGTTCGAAATAACATAACGATTTTGAGCTGACCGGGTTGCACGCTCGAAGAAAAAGTGGTTGCTCGTTCGATTCAGTTTAGACTTCTCGTCTGGGAACGATTCGCGCGCAGTGTGACGAATAATTCGCAGAAATAATTATTAAAGAAGATTGAATTGTTCGAGGCGACATATTGGAAAAAAAGGTGCGTACGTCGGATAATTTGAAATTCATGAGTCGAAAAATTGGAAAGTTTAGGGTTTTAAAAAGTCAAAGTTTAAAATTTCATCTAAAATTTCAATGAATGGAGAACACGAAAATATCACGTATCCATTAAATCTTCTCAAATCCCACGTGAAAATGAAGCAAAAATTTTACATCTCGCGAATTCCGCAAACCATTCCGCAATTTACGAATTTTATATTCCAATTGCGTGGGGAATTTTTAAGTGCGCGTGTATATCCGGAGCTGTCTTCGTGCTCGACAAATCCTACGGACAGTATTCACAATGTCCCCATCGACTTAGCCGCGTAGAGCGGCTTCCTTCGAAACAAAAATATACAAAACGCATCAGAGAGACGAGGGACACGCTCGACGAAATCTCTCGCGGACCAGGACCGCGCCTGTGCGTGTTTGCTGATCCGGAGCACTCGAGCATGACCGTGCGGAGAGGGACGCAGGAGCCGGTAGCGCGACAAAAGATACGACAGCTTAAGCCGCTAGGCTCGGAGCCTCGAGAAGGAATCTATGTCTCCGGACACAAATAGTTGTGACAGATGCCGGGTTATGTAAACAGGCTTCGATGATACCGAGCATTGTGTCACCGCGATCCGGGGAGAAAGACACACTCGGTCGACCATTTAAGCGACTACAATGGTCGGGATTTGCGAAATAAGCGGGTACGTAAGCACGTCTTCTCGTCAGGGTCGGCTGCCGTTTCGTGGCTTGTTCCGAATGGTTTCCTTACGACCGTCGTGTTGCCTAAACTCGAGGGTGTCGATAATTCTGTGGTATTGTTAAATTTGAAACGAAAAACTCCGGGATTCTCGAGAAGCAAGGAACCTAATCGTTCGTGCCTCCGTAAGGTAGAGTCACAAATTTTCTGCAGTTTTCGAGATTTTTGAATCTTGACATTTATGAGTTCGCCAAATTTGAATTTTACAACTTCGTGGCCTTAACCCGAGTCGAAATTTTGGCCCTATGTTGAAACTTTAATTCTATTATATGTACAGTAGAACCTAAGACAGTTAAAGAGGTCGAACTGCAAGTACAAAATTTACTCCTACTTTAAAACTGATAGCGTTGGAAATCTCTGCTTTTGCCAATTTAGCGTTAAAGTAGGTCCTTTTAAGTACGAGCTAAGGTAAATTTTTTAAATTAAAGATTCGAGGGAGGAGTAAAAAATCTAATGTCATCAAAGTAGGCTATTGCTGGCCTATGTAGGTGTTTAGATCAGCTAAGTAGGTGTAAATTATCTTCAAAAGTGTCAAAATGAATTTCGACTCGGGAATCTGATCCAATTAAACTAAATTAAACAAATTGGATAATTCAAGTCGCGATATACTTTGTTCCCTGAATATTTGTCGTCAAACACATCACGCACAATTCTAATAGCTTCTCGGTCGCACAATGGTCCCATGTAATCTCTAAAGCCTCAAGTGTGTCTACCCAAAATATCTGCCCCGGCCCTGATCTTCACTTTCGCCATCGGGAGACACATCCATCTACGCGTATTGGGATACGTGCGTATGTGCAGGCTTCAATCCTCTTCCATCTTTCGTCTCTTCCACCTGAACGATTTTAGAGTCACGACGCTCACGGGAGAGTAAGCTTCGCGTGACAATCGCTATCGACTCGCTCAATCTCTCCCGAATATTTTAACCGAAACCGTCTTCGCTGACTGTGGAGAATGGAACGAGGGATTTCGGTCCTCTCGCTTCGCCAAGATAACTTCGAACCTCGGCTCAGTTCACCAATGCGAGACGCTATTTGTCCCTTTTCTGTCTTCGTCTGCGAATCTTCGATATTATCGAACTATTATTAAATACTTTATGCTCCGAGCTCGGTTGTGATATTCCGTATCTACCGTTGCGTGTGCGAAACTCTAAACGCAGAAGAAAATGAGAAAGTGGTTTTGTTTCGACTTTTCATTCTCGTGCAACACATCTTAATTTCTTTTTTTTTTCATACGCACTTACGGTCGATGGTAATAAATCGTGGTTTATTATTTCGATAAATTCTTAGCCGTCTACGACATTATTTAACTGGGCGTTCTATTCTAGGATACGATGGAGGGGAGGGATTATAGTTCATTGTGTCTCGAATATAAATGGCCAGGATGGGAGAATGACCGGTTAAACGAGCGGTATTGGCTTTCGAAAGGGTTAGTCTTTCAGATTTAAATAGGATCTATGATTCTACGAATACGGATTTGGGCGGGATGACACGACGTAACTCGCCCCGATACCTGGCCGAAGACGGTTGCAGCGGGCTCCGACATCATCGCGGACCGCCTGCGGATTTACGTGGGTCAGTGCGGCTATTATATTGAGAAATTAGCGCGGCTTTCACATGTCTTCCGGTGCCGGACGGCTCGAGTCTCAAGTTGCGTGAGATATCAACGACACGTGACGGTTACGAACGTTATGTGTTATGCGATAGCTGGTTAAACGGAGTGTGAATAAATTTCGAAGAGAAATTTCCGCTCCGTCTATAAAACCCTCGTCGATATCTCTTTCCGGTCTGTGATGTGCAACGAATAAAATCAATTTGGTGTATGACGAAGTGGGTTAAAAAAGGCTGACAATATATCTGTTTTTTAAAAACTTTATTTTTAGTTACGTACAGACGAAGGGTTGCGCATATTCTTCGCCTCGCGTATCGAACTTTTGTCCGCTGCGAACGTCCGGTATAAAACGAATTACCCCCGATCCATTCACGGATGTTTAATCGGTGAGACGGTGCGGCCCCCCGCGGGCCCTTTCGAACGTAATGACCAGCGTTCGAATGACCAGCATCCGAAAATTAGTATGGTTTTCGTACAGAGCGCGATATATACATATATATATATATATATATATATATACACCACGGCTGCGCGTTCTCCAATCTGTTCGGGTTAAAAGCCCCGCGTCCAGCGTCGCCGCGGGCGGTACACGCGGTAATATATCCTTTCACGTCCTGGCGCGGCGCGGCCACGTGTTCTCGAGGAGATCGGGGAATGCCATTGTGCCCCGGACTCACCCACTCCTCTCTCTCTCCCTCTTTCTCTTTCTCCGACCACAATGCGCGATTCACGTAACACCGGCATTCGTAGTCAAACGCGCCTGCCGCGCGAGCGAGCGAGCGGAGCGGAGTTTCCCGCCGCTTCTCGATGCTGCGAGTCACGATGCATCCGATGCGCAAACCCCCTTCGGAAGTCTCTTTCTCTCTTTCTCCCCGTTGCTCTGCCCTTTCGCCATTCTAACACCTGCAAGAATTCGCACGGTAGGTGGCTGCTACACGGTCATTTATATACATACATCCACCGCGTATATTGCATCGCGCGCCGACGACTGCGACGCGTTTGTACACGTCAAAAGGCCCGGGTCCAGGCTGGGGTGGCGGTGTCCAGGTCGGGTCCAGGCTGGCTGGTACATGCATATTACAACATCGCGCGCCGGCTGACTGCGCTGGGCGGACGCGCGATGCGCCGGGCGCCCGTGATTTATCTCGGTTCTCGGCCCCGCGCGCGCGCGTTCTCTCTCACCAAAATGACGCTTCTCCGTGCGGTTTATATTTGGAAAAAAAAGCGCGGGTCATCGTCGCGCGCGATGAGGTGTGCGCGCCGGTTTTTATTTCGCTCGTTTTATGAATAATGGATGACGGCGGCGCGGCGGCCCGCGAGCGCATAATCTTCTTTGTGTGTTAATGCGACTGTAATTTTGCGCGCGGCATGCCGATGAACGTCCGGGATGTTTCTACGATTTACAGCGTACCGGTCGAGTTGAAAAGAATTAAAATCTAGGATAATAGTAGCGTGTCTCTCTCTCGCGGCAACGGTAGGATACTTTTTGCGCGCGGTTTAATACCAAACGGGATCGGAGTATTGTTATCCGCGCGCGAGTAGTGTTCAAAAATGAATTCCGAAACAATAGCATTAGCCGCGAGATAATTGATATTTTCCGCGAAATTCGCGCAGGGACTCGAATCGACTGTGCTTTAATTAAACCTTGATAGCACCGCGTACTCCCGTCGTTGTGAAAAAGTATAACTGTTCCCGAGTCGAAATTTTCGTACTATTTTGGACACTTTTAAGGATAATTTACACCTACTTAGCTGATCTATACACCTACATAGACCGATAATAACCTACCTTGATGACATTATATTTTTTATTTCTCCCTTGAATCTTTAATTCGAAAAATTTACCTTAGCTCCTGCTTAAAAGGACCTACTTTAATGCTAAATTGGCAAAAGTAGAAATTTCCGACGCTATCGGTTTTACTTTAAAGTAGAAGTAAATTTTGTACTTGCTGTTCGACCTCTTTACGACACAGGGCCAAAATTTCGACTCGGGTTATATCTCGCAAAATGGACCGTGAGATCCGGCAATCTCTTTAGCATTCTTCACTTTAGCGAGCATCCTGAATAATTTTCGTGAACGTCGCGTGGCATCTCGGCCGCGAGCACTCGCGAGTGCTTTATTTTCTGTGAATTTCCGTTGCTACGGCAATGAAGACGAACGTTGGTCGGGTAAATCCGTCGACAGAGTGGCTGTATTGTTTCGGCGCGGTTGATGCGCATTGCCAGGATAACAATGGTTTAGGCGGGAACGGTCTGTTTGCCCGGTGGTATTAATTAAAATTGGAGCCCCAAGGTCTTCCGGTTTTCGAGGCATTTCTTCGCTCTTAGGAAGCGGCACGGGCGGCGACGGTTCACTCTCGTACCGCGGCAAACGCTCCCCCGCTCTTTCTCTTTCGACGCCGGCAACAAAGGATTATGGGTAGAACTGTGTTATTCTTCCGCTATGCGGGTCCATTGTGCGCGGACATTTTAATTGAAATCCGAGCTATTTTCATTTTCCGCAAAACGGAGGCCGCGCTGTCGGTTTTAATATTAATTGCCGCTTTGATCGCTCGCGATAAAGCGAGCGTTGCAGTCTGGATTTCAACGTGCGCGCGTACACGCGCGTCTGAAATGTGCGTCGGCAAATATAAATACGTCAGCTGCGAACTTGGAAGACGAGTGCGAATAAACGCTCGCTTCACGTACACATTGTATTCGCAGGGGGCATCCGCGTGAAAGAAACTCGATAGAGACGCGAGATGTATCGGCCCTATTTTTCATCGAGATATGTAGAGTATGATGGAGCCCTCGTCACTCGTTTCGCTCGTCTCGTTTTTCAATTTGACGCCGATTTGCCCGTAAAGAGCATCCGAACACCATTCCTTTTTAAAACCTTTTTCTCAATATCCGTCAACAAAAGTTCTCCTTTAACTAATACGTGTTCGATTCGCTCCACAAGCTTGGACTCTTCAAAAATTCACAGGAATGTCGACGGTCTACCCGGAGGCACCCGGTATTAAGACGATCGTTTGGCATCACGTTTCTTCCGTTTAACTACAGTCGACCCAAAAAGTGCCGCGCGCGCTTCCGTAACCCCGTCCATCTCTCAGCTTAATGGCGACAAAAAGCGAACGTAGCGCAGCTGGAGATTCTGTCGAATAAAACGTATGAGGCGCGACGAATACGCTCGGGGCCCTCCGGGGCCCTCCGGGGCCCCGAGGAGATCCACGGCACGGCGAGTTCCCGCGCCTTTCCGCGATTTTACCGTGAAGATTTCACCGCGATCCCGTTCTACTTGTGACCGAGCGCGCGGCCGGTCGACACGGAATCGGACACGGAGCGCCAGTTTTCAATGCGATTAACGCCCGGCTTCGTCGACCCTTACCTCACACCGAGGACAATAGCGGGGACCCTGTTATGCGCGCGCTTTGCGGTCCGAGAATCGACCTTGCAAGGCGACGCTGCATTTCTTCGAGGTAGCCCGAGATCTCTCGCGGCGATCTTGCAACCGGACAGATCGACTACCTCGAAATCGATCGGGCGGTGACCGTTCGGAAGTTGTAATGCTTCGCGGCGCGAGGAAGATTGTTGGTATTGTTCATCGGAAGTCAATCCATTAACGCCGATTGATGCTGCGTGCAATCCTTCGTCGTCGTTTATTTATGGACGAACTCGTGGCGTAGTTGCGATGCGATAATGCTATTGTGATATTTATTTTACGGAATGATTTAGTGGAACCTGGCGCTTTCAGCGTATACATTTTCTTCTCGCGGCGAGATAAAGGGCACTTTTATCAAACAATATAAGTCGCGATTTATTATCGGAATACAAAGGGATGAAAATGTTATAATTTATCACGGTCTTTATTCCGGAGAATAGTTTATTCCGGAGAAACAGTAAGTTGTCGGTCATCATCTTTCAGCTTATTTTGAAAAAACAGAAACTTGCCAGCTTTCTTCTCGCCGATTCTGGCGAAACAGTAATTTACGAGCTATTATCTTTCATGACCTACTATGTAAATTTTTACGATAATGTAGCTGGATAACTGAAGCTTAGCTGAAACGTCATTAGTATTAACTCAATTAGTATAACACAATTAAGGAATTACAATTAATAATTAAGAGATAATTTTTCTCTCCATTTCTTTACGTGCAATTACTTATTACTGATTTATCTTTCAAACGAAGGAAAAGGATGGGCGATTTTTCGTCTTTTTTCCCCCGTTATAGCTGTCGTCGTTTAGTTTTTACTTTTGTTTCGGTGCAGATCGAGAAAGAACGTCGTCGGCCGAAGGGCTCGCAGCCTCGTTGAATTTTCATCTGTCTCTCGCTTATCTCATTTGCGCGGCGGTCAATCCGGGCCAGTCCGTATTTTTCGGCCGGTGCCGGACCGGCCGGATATTCCGCGTACGTGATCGCTCGCGGAGAAGCTTCTGATTTCCGTAGCTTCCTAGGCGAGAGCTCGCTTCGGGGACCGGCGACGGAATTGCACGGCCGAGGGCCGCCACCATTTCGAATTCGGGCATTGAACACGGTACGTGGTTATCGGCGCTTCCAGACCAGTTGGCCGACAACCGCCCAGTTATACGTGTACGTATGTGCCACCCAAGTCTCGTAATAAGAACTCGGAATTCGCCGGCGACACACGTACATAGCGCGGATATAACGCGCGGAAATAGATACGGCCCAGCAAAGGGTATCGGAGGGAAGCTTCCTCGAGCGGGCGATCTCCGCATCCGCAGGAGGATGCACATTTTGTTGCTGCGAAATAGATTTGCTCCCCTGACTTCTGAATCGCGCGTCATCTGATTTCTACGTGTCTCTATACACAATTCATAAAAATTGTGTAGTCGTAGTCTCGATATTTTTATTTAGCTGCATTTGCAAGATAAACCAAATTAAATTCATAAGGCTCTGACGTGAAATCACAAATACGAAGTAATAAAGAATCTAAGAGCCAAGGCAGGATGTTGGTGCCTAAATGATTTTAATTCTTTAATTTATTGCGAAAAATTTATCTCGGCCAGGGTTTAAACCTGGGACCTCCATCTCACCAGGGTCTCGTCAATTATAATAAAACTATTTGCTCAGAGCCTTATGAATTTTATTTGTTTTATTTTGCAATTATAATAAAAGTTTTGTTGTCTCTTGTAGCATTTCATTGCGTACAAGATAATTAGGTTCGATAACAGGTTTTTTAAATAATATATTGAAGACAAGGGGCAAAGTTAAAAGTGTCGAGTACCACGGTATTTCCGTCTATCCGGTGCTGCAATCTTGCGAGAAGCCGAAGAAGTATCCCCTCTATGTTTAGAAAACTGGCTCAATGGCCCAACAACGTTCAGTTATATTTCAGCTGAACACTAATTCCGACATGAACATTTTTACACGCGCCTTTTAGTAAAAAAAAAGAGAGTTTATCTATCGTCGATGTAATAAAATGAAATAACAGGAAATGATGTAACCTATGTTAGTATCACTTAGGCAATTTAAAACAGACTGGAGTAGGAGAATATCCTCTTTCCATCATCTGCCAGTCGAAACGCGACGACGTCTAACGGCCACGTTACGTTTCGCATGAGTTTCGCACAATGCAACGCGAAAGAGGAGTTGGGATCGTTTCCGAGAGCCATCACGACGAGACATAAAGGTCGATCTTGTGCGCGACCGTGCCATGGCCTACATTGCATTATGCATTTATAGCGTTTCGCCGTGGTGGACCGACACTGGTCCGTTCGGCAATAATGCCGGGCCCTCTTCTCGCTAGTCTTTTTCCTCCGCCTCGCGCACGTTTATGTGCACGTACCTACGCAGCCGCTCGCGAGAAGGTCGCATTTTCGTCGCCCGCTGAATAGCCGCGTCGCCCTGGCGCAAAACCGCATCGCGACGAAATGGAACAGGAATCGGACGGACGTCGCAGAAGCGTATAAACGCGCGATACTTATGCGTTCGCGGTTCGTACTATATTTCGTGACGCTAGAGTTTCTGACGATGTTCCTGAGCTTTCGAAAATTATCTTCGTTGCTTCCCGAGTCGAAATTTTGGTACTATTTTGACACTTTTAAGGATAATTTACACCTACTTAGCTGATTTATACACCTACATAGACCAGCAATAACCTACTTTGATGACATTATATTTTTTTACTTCTCCCTTGAATTTTTAATTCAAAATTAAAAGGACCTACTTTAGTGCTAAATTGGCAAAAATAGAAATTTCTAACACTATCAGTTTTAAAGTAGGAATAAATTTTGTACTTGCAGTCCGACCTCTTTTACTGTTTTAGGTCTTACTATATAATACAATTGGAGGTTCAACATAGGGCCAAAATTTCAACTCGGGTTATTAACACTTTTAAGGATAATTTACACCTACTTAACTGATCTATACACCTACATAGACCAGCAGTAACCTACTTTGATGACATATATTTTTATTCCTCCCTTGAATCTTTAATTCTAAAAATGTATAAATCCATTAGAAACGTAAAAGCCATTTAGGACCTGACACAGGTGGAGGTAGCCAATTAAATTACTAAGTGAATCCTAAATTCTAAAAATTTACTTTAGCTCCTACTTGAAAGGACCTACTTTAATGCTAAATTGGCACAAGTAGAAATTTCCGACACTATCAGTTTTCAAGTAGGAGTAAATTTTGTACTTAGGTTCTACTATACATATAATAGAATTAAAGGTTCAACATAGAGCCAAAATTTCGACTCGGGTTCTCTATGGAATTTTTGTCTAATATTACGAAGTCTCAAACATTTTCTACCGCGTGTCGTAAAATTGAAGCAGGCTTTCGCCGTAATTGCAACTATTACGGTGAAACCACGGTTTTTCCGGGGTGTACGGTTCTATCTAATTTAGTTTCTGCTGGTGTTAATGAAACGCGAACGGCGGCAAATGGCATCGATCGCGAGCGGATTCCCCGGCCGAGGAAATTATTCCCTTGTACGGCGAATTCCATTAGGCGCACCCTTCGATTAAGCGGACGGATCGATCGGCGGCGCAAATATGCTGCGTAAACAACGCTCGGATTTGCCTCCCTCTTCGGGATGAGGGAATCCGCGGGATCCCTTTGAGAAGGCCTGGCGACGCCTGGTGCCGCTCGACCGACCGGCTCGAGATCGAATTTCCTATTTCGTGACGGCGATCCCTTCGCCATCGTCGAAGACCGTCGGCGATCATCCAAGTCGAAATCGCCTCGGATTCGTCGGTCTTACGGGCACTCATTAGTGTCAACAGCTCGCGGGGGCGACCGGCTGTTTGCGTGTTTGCGAATATCGTGCCTCCCGATGAGATCTGAGATTTGCAACGGCTCTTGCTCGATGCTCTTCGATAGGCAAAACGATCTTGGGCTTTGATCGCAACCTTAAATAAATATTTTAGAGACGACTTATCTCTCGTTTAATTAAAGGAGGTAGCCTTATAATTACGCGGGCATCTCTGTCCTCTAAAGAGCTTTTTCTTCACTGTCTCCCTTTTAAGTATCTTCAATCTTGAAAGAGAAATGATTTCTTAAGTAAACACATCGGTAAAGTTTGAGTGGACTTTAGAAATGTGACGAGCTGCACTATTGAAAATAGAAATTTTTGCGTAATATTTTATTATATTTATATCGTTTTTAGCTTACGATTAATTATACAATTGAGAAATTCGCATTTAAATTCCGCGGGGTTGCTAAAAAACCAGAGAAGATTAATCTTCTGCCCAGCCGGGATGTGTTAGAGATCCTTGACTTTCCGGAGAAACGTGTGATCTCTCGATGAAAGAAGATAAGCGGGGATGCTGCTTTCTTAGCGCGAATCAGGATTCCCAACGTCGTTAACAATGTGACACGACTGTCGGTCTTAAGCTTTTGGTGTCCAGAGAGTTGCCCGCGTGTGTACACTTGAGACCGCCAATCATGCTGATTGTCCTGATTGTATCCGTGAGCCGTTTGCTCGCCGGGTCCTACTACGCTCCATAATTATATTAGCTTTGAGGGACCGGGGATTCAAGGACCTCCCGCGTCCACTGCGCGCCACCCTCCGCCACCTTCCACCCTTCCGCGCGCGCTTCATCGGTCGTGCCTGACTCATTAGCGATACTATGTGCAAACAGGACAAACGGAGGAACACTGTCCGATACTCCGAAATTTACCGTCCACTTGACGCTCCGGTGACGCAAAGTGGTAAATGACGGTCTAAGAAGTGCTGTCCGGTACGCCCGCGTACATTTCGCGTTATTTTGCACACCGTGGAAAACCAATGTCCGTGTACAATCTCGATTCTTAACCAGACACATTTTCTCGACCTTCCGTACTTTTCCCGTAGGTTTTAGCGCGCTGAACGTCGATTAATCGCGTTGAAACTGCCGTGATGTAACGGAGGAATATCTTATGGATGTTTGATGTATTGAAACGTCGCGTTCGATTCTGCATTTCGACGAAATTTGAAATTAACATTTGTTCGGAGAATTGAAGCGCCTGAAAGAACCGAGACACGAAGCGACGTATCGACACGTGCCCGGCACATAAGTTGCTATTTGCCGCGCGTACATATACCCAGCGGGCCGATCGAGCGCCTAGTACCGAGGACATGGATGGAAATTGGCAATCGTCGGTACACTCTGTTTACAGGTGGACAATAGCGAATAATCAGTCCGCGTAATGGAATACAGGAATTCTCTGCGAGAGAGCTTACGGGGCGAAAAGGCGCTGGTGGGGGGGGGAGGGGGGAGGAGAAGAGAAAGGGGAGGATGGACTGCATAGGGTCGGATACGTAACCGGACATATATAGATAGACGTAAAGGGCGCGATGCCAAATACGTGTAAGGACTCCGTTGTATGCGCAGGGCATGTTATTACAGCGTGTAGAATCTCCGTCCTATCTCGAGTTCGCACGGCCCTTTAGCCTGTAATCGGACCGACCGTGAAGGGCGCGGATCGGATCGGGACAGTCCGCGCTTGATTGGTTTAATACGATTGGTTTGTTTTCCATTTTCTCGATGGAGAAAATGAAAGCGCATACTTGTTGATTTAGGTCTATTTATAGAATTGAATATCCGGTGCAGGGAGATTCCGTAGAAATTGGTTATTACACATGTACACGCCTTCCATTTCTTTACATCGAGTTGCATTTTATTACGTTTCATTGTTGCAATAATTCCGATTCGTATTCTGTAATGTGCTTGTAGAATTGTATATAACTTTACACACGGATATTTAATAAATTCTCTTTCAGGTATTTTTATATAACTCTCGACTTCGGTTGTTCCTCGTTTTGTATGAAACGAAATTATTTGAATATTCACTTTTATTTGTTAGAATCAGCTAGAAACATGTACAATAATATGTACAGTCTTATTAATTAATGCCTGGACCTCAGTTTTACTAGGATTCACATTTTTACAATCTTTATTCCCATCTGTACATCGACGAGTTTCAGTCTGTAGTTCACACAGCTTCTATAGAAGTCTGTGGCGACACACACATACAGCCTGAAACTCAGTGATTTGTATAGCCGAGAAAAATGATGATAAAAATGCAGGTCCGGGCATTAATGAATAAGACTGTACATATAACATAACATTTATATAATTATATATATAATTTACATAAATTAATTGACATCCAAGTAGTATGCATATAAGTATTGACAAATATTTTTATCTATCAAAGTAATAATTGATAAATATCATCTCGAGCCTTGGCATATCCTTCGATTTCTTGGTAACGTATGTAGTTATTCGATTACCCGAGAGTTTGATAGAAACACCAAAGAAATACCGCAGCGCGTAGATTCCGCTCGATGATTGTCTCCCGGTGCATCCCCCGACGGAAAGTTTGGCGAACAACAACGCGAAATGTTCGTCCCCTTCCTCCCCCTCCTCGGGTAAAATAACGAATTAACGTACTTAAGCAAAGAACGGCGCGCGTTCTCATTAGCGACGGCGCGCGGGGAGCGGGGGGGACGAGTGCATCAACTTCTTCGGTACGTAAGTTGTCTTCGGGTGCCCTTTTAATTACTGTGGGCGGGGGCGCGGGCGGATGGCGCATCGTGAGGGGGCGGGTAAGCGGCACGTGCATTTGCATTTTCCGGAAGGGCCGTTTAGAAGTTACTCCGCGGCGTCGCGCGGAAGCGGCAGTGCGGTTATTTAATGAATAAAAGGAGAAACGAGGGGGGGGGGGGAGAGAAAGGCGACAACGCGATTGAGAGGAAGGGATCGTCGTTGCGGGGGTGAGATGTGGAATTGCATTTTAATAGAGGCATTACGGCACGCCCGTACCGCCTCCCGTTTTGTCCTGAAAAATACTCGGCCTCTTTTCATTTTCATATCTCTACATCCATATCTGAATTTATCTTGATCCTCTTCAGCTTTCGCATCACTTAATAACCCGTTTCCAGTGAATTTAAATATTGCCTTCTCATTTTATTCAGATTGAGACTTATACAGTTTTTTGTTTATTATAGCAATACATTGTATTGCAGTGAGGTCTATATTCTTGTTGTCTATTTGTCTGTTCTCAATATAATTGTAATTGTTAAACAATAACAAGGTAAAAAGACATTAAATCATGACCTGTACATATTGGGTATGTTGCAGTATAACTCGCTATATATGCGTCTTAAACATTTATAATATACAATATATAGGAAATTATGTAAAGCAAATAAAATACATATTCTCAAGATAAAAATCTATGAATGTTAGAGAGAAATTAATTGATCGATTTGATTAAATATTGCACATTAATTGTCGTCAATTAATCTGAATTTTATATAAGTCGTATACATGTAATGAGATATATATTTTTCGACAAGTAATTAAAAATTCCAGTTTATTTATTTTTTTTTCAGAAATGATTAAAATCAAACATTTTAAAGAGTTAATTGAAATATGTAAAGACATTTATTATAGTGAAACTAAATATAATTCTACAATATAAATAAATTCTTTATGGAATAATGATTAGTCACTATATTATTATGATTAAATAAGTGAAAAAAAGTGAAAAAAGAAAATTAAATGGATGATAAAAATTATGAAGGCTACAAAATATTTAAGAATCCCATGCATACAAATTCAAGATTTGTGCAATAAGATATTCTTAAAATTGATAATAATTGATAGAAAAATGTAATGGGAAAGAGATCTGGCATGTGAAATAGTGAAACATTGATTTGTATAATAATATAATACATGGTAAACTTGATAGTTAAAATAAATATATGTTTCGCAGTCTTGTTTAAGGAATACATGATGTAAACGAATAGAACGAAACGTTCTTAGTTTCTTTTGAAGCGGGAATTTCTTCATGGTAGAGCGAAGCAAAATCAGTGACGGTTATTAGCAGGAATATCAAGGTTCCATCAGAGAAGTAACTCATGCAAAGGCCCCGCTGTGGCGGCTTGATGCGGGAAATTGCGAGGTTTAATAAGACGTTTAAGACGGAAACTCATTGAACGAGATACAGAAAGAGAAGGAGCGAAAGAGAAAGACAGGCGCACGTTCGCGAACTTGCTCGCCCGGAAGAAGCTCCTTTTACCGAGAAAACTCTGGGAGAGACGCGCGTGTCCGCGAGTGACGTTCGTGGTATATTTCCTTTGAGACGAACTTTTGACGAGCAGATTCGTAGATGTATCCGTACTCCTGGCGAGCGAAGCGGCAAAACTTGCATATCCTTATGTCTGGTCGTCTGAGAGGCGACACGTTTCGGTATCCGTTGCACACGGCATATGATGCTGCGCCGATTTTCGAAATCAGAGGTTTCTGTGAACATACGTTGCGCGTGTGATTCTCTGCGCGATGTACATATATTTTTCGCACATGTCCGAAATTTGAGAATAATATAGTTTTTTTAAATAAAAAATTTACGTGTCAGCTCGACGCTTGGCGTAAAAAGAGAGAATGCGCGAATCCGCACGGGCGAACATCGTGCTCGGAAACGCATGTGGATTTTAACCATTTGACAATGCAATTATACCGCCGGGAGCGTGCACCAGCGGGGGCTCCGTCGTTAAATACCTTTCTGGGTATTAGCATTAACATCCTGCCGATGCATTCGGCAATTAGGGACACTTTTCCGCGCCGCTATAATTACATCTGTCGTCTGCCGTTGGCTAAGGTTCAAAACTCCATTCCCTGAAAATTGAGTCTTCCCACTCCGTCGTCGCATCTCCGGGGATGCTGAGGAGTGAATAAGAAATGAAGGAAGATGCATGAAGCATGACGAGTAATATCCGTTCTACACAGCCAGCTCGTTGCGGCATTGCTAATTTTTTATGCGACCTACATGTGATATTAATTTCAACTGTTCCGCTTATTTTAATCTTGATTGTGTTTAGAGATACGCGACATGCGCGCGCGTACATTATCCCGCAGCACGAATTTTATCTGATTTAACTGGCCGTAGTTTCTTTTCTTATCATTAATAATTTTTAAGTAAAGAATTTTACACGGAATTTTTTATAAAAATTATGCGTATTATTTTGGAACAATTATGAATATATAATCGTGAAAAAGTAAAATTCTGTTAATTACAGACGTTAATTAGTAGAGAGAAAGGAATTTTGTCACCGGTTGCATTATTTGTATAATTTTTGTATGCATTTAATATTGGTGTAAGAAATGGAAAATAATATTTGTTTTGTAAAATAGTTTTATTCGTAAAAGCCGCTGTTATATTAATGCAATGGCGACGAATTGCTGTGGCACGCTGCCGAAAACTTGACGTGCTTGCTCGATTGTAAAACGGTATTTGTCACGGAAAAACTGACAATTTTTGGAAGATAAAGGGTTTATGTCCAATGTAACAGCTTCAAAGCCGATTCAATTTTTATCTTCGGTCATCCTATCTCTGGGAAGTCTCGCTTGCCCCGCTCGATTTATCGTTCTGCATCGTAACTTTCGTTATCCGCGGATACCACGGTATATTTCCACCGCCTGCTTCTTCCATTCCTTCTCTTTCCCTTTTGTCGCGGAGAAAAACATTTAAGCGCGTGAGTACATAGGGCCTTCAGGATGAAACTTTGATCCACCCCGGGAGCGCCCATAAAGCGACTCGGTCGATGGAATTTCAGCTCTTTCGCGGTCGAACGGGTGTCGCGTAAACATCGGAAAGTGGAGCCACGAAGGAGAAAGAGAGTGACGAAAGGGCAAGAGAGAAAAACAGGGGAAGAGGGTGAAAGAAAGAGAGAGAGAAGGAGAGAGAGAGGGAGCGAGGGAACGGCGAACGTCTGTGGAATTGCGACTTACCGTCGATTTTGCGTCCGAACTGATTTACCGCGATCGCCCAACATCGCTGGTCCTCGAATGGTCCCCGCGATTCTCCTTTGTGGGAAAAAAATTCCACGGCCGACAACGAACGCGGAATGCGATTGGTTCGGCCTGGTCGGCTTTTATTATCCCCGACGTAACAGCGAAAGTCGATGAAACACAAAACTCGTGGTGTCGGTCGCGTGTTGCGCAAAGTGATGTAGCGGATACGTACTATAAAACGTCCCAGATTCCCGGTTTCAATTCTGATAACAGGGCGAAGAGAATCCACGTTATATTTTTTTTTAATATTTCAACGACAACTTTGCACAGGGGTGAACATGTCGATTGATGTTCGTTCTATAAACTCTAATTATTCATCAAACACTTTGTTTAACTCGATTTGTGGACTTATTATTTTTTATTTGCAATATCAATTCTCATAGGAGAAGTAATTCTGTAAATATTAAAATGTGTACAAGCGTGCTGGTAACTTGGATAATATTTTTTAGTAGCGTTAAAGAGCGGCCCATTACCCGAATCGAAATTTTGGCCCTATGTTGAATCTTTACTTCTGTTATGTAGTAGGACCTGAGACAATAAAAGAGGTCCAACTGCAAGTACAAAATTTACTCCTACTTTAAAACCGATAGTGTCGGAAATTTCTTCTTCTGCCAATTTAGCATTAAAGTGGGCCTTTTGAAGTAGGAGCTAAAGTAAATTTTTAGAATTAAAGAATCAAGGGAGAAGTAAAAAATATAATATCATCAAAGTAGATTATTGCTAGTCTACATAGGTGTATAGATCAGCTAAGTAGGTGTAAGTTAAAAGTGTCAAAATAGTACCAAAATTTTGACTCGGGGTATCCGCGAAAAGTATATGAGAAATAAAAGGCGCCGTGCTTACTGATCGATACTCGCGTCTGCATCGCGACGGAATTGCCGCGTCGGTTTAATTGAGTGGCCGACCGGTCGGCGCGTGTTCGATCGGAGAAAGGGTTGCTGCGGGAATCGCGGTGGTGTGCGGCATACCGGGAATTGCCCGACCGGGAATCCAATTAATGGCCGCGCGCGTCTTTTGGCCGCGCCGCGCCGCGCCGCGTTGCGTCCGCGATGCATCGGTTTGGCGGTCGGAGTCGGGGCTTAAAGGGGGCGCGAGGGGGTTAACGCCGTTTCGGCTCGCGGCGTAGGAGGGTGCCGCGAACCTCAGGCAGCGATATCCCGCATAACTATCCGTCCGTTCGCAGGTGGCCGCTTACGAAAACGATCCGGAAACCGGCGCCTCCTTCCGCCGAATTCCGCTGTTTTCTCCGGCCGTAAGTTACCAGACGGATCGCGCGCATCCCGCGATCCCGGCATCCCTCGGATGCTGAGCGCTCCGCGAGTTTGTCTGGGGGCCGGGGCGAATGCGTGAGTTTACGATTCCGTACGCACACGCAGCCGAGAAATGCTCGATTCGATTTACTGCAGTCCAACTTCTCGAAATTGCAGGCGGTGCAGCAAAGTGGAGCCCTGGCCCACCATTTGCGTGATTACGTGTTTTCAGTGCGAAACGAGACGGTACATTTAATCGTAAGAAAAAATGGCCTCTATTGAATACTCGAAGCATGATGTGCAAAGCTCTTTAGCGGCGCCATCTTTAATCAGTATTTGACATATCTGTCATTCCCAAGCGACCGTATTTTATTATTGAAAAGTAAACAGCGATATGTATTAAGAGTACTGATTAGATTTGTAGCCACAACTAGATTAATTCAAACGCATTTTTATGTTTAAAGTACAATTTGCACAGGTCTCTTAAGAATACGGTACACACGCACGCGCGAGATCGATTCCTAGATTATTAAATGAAAAAAAAAAAAACTGAAACATATCCAATAAGTCAGACGAGTCTGCGCGAAATGAAAATAATACGGATTTCTCGATCCCGGGGGACAGAAGTGAGGATCTCGGGAGAAGAAATTCTCCAATCTTTTAACTCGTTCTTAATGCGCATCTTTATACCGCGAGAGGAAATATCGGAGATCGGGCAGATGTATGCGGCCCGAGGAGGATCCTCCGTTGATAATCCGGACAAGGCGATCCGTCCCTTATTTTTCCCGATTGTGAAAACAATCTCCGTCCATTTTCCATCCCCCTTCTCGCGGCGAGCGGCCGCGAACGAACACGGGGATGAAATAACATCGGCGCGATGTTTAACTTTCCTTCACCGTCAAAATAACGAACGGGTTAACGCCAAGTCGAGTAGCGGGTAACTTCGTTGCTTAACCAGTCTCCCTATTGACTTCGCATAAGTCCACCGTGGAACAGGCTACGGCGCTCATTTCTTTTTTGTTTAACAAGAGGTGCTAAAAACCCCGTAAGCAAGCGACGTAAGCTGCTTGATCCGGCTCTCGCTCAGGCTTCGTGTAAATTCGCTTTTTTCGCAGTCGGGACGAAGGATCGCCGTTAATCCAGTTAAAGCGGTCAAACGCCGTCGGAATAAATCAATAATGGAGCTTTTCAACTGCGAACGGATAATATTTGCGCCCGCTGTCTACCCTTCCCGTCCATTCCCCTCGCCGCCAGCTCGCTGCTCTTATTTCGTCGCGTAACGATGTATTTTGCCGGCGAGTTGATCGCGAGACGAATTTTTCGCTGTATGGAGCGACGTACCGCGACATTACAATTTCGAATGAACGATGAATCACAATGGCCGCGCTGATAATTGCGGGAGGACGCACGCTGCGTGATGGTAATAATAGTGCAATAATAATAATAATAAATAATTAAGCCTCTGCCGCGCCGACATACATCGGGTCTCTCGTTAAAATTCGAATAAATAATTTCTGTTTCACTGAAACGCGCGAATGAAGGCGCGGCAATTTGCGGCGCACTATTGATTTATTTATTAAAATTTTACTTTGTCTTCTCGTCCCGCCTCTCTCTCTCTTTTTTTCTCTTTCCGCGCAGAACTCGATCGATGCTTTGGTAGCGCTGGTACGCGATATTAAAACATAGACACTCGTCTCATTAACTACGATGTATACATGTAACAAACCCAAAAGGTTAGGTTATAATCATGTTTGTTAAAAACATGTCAATTCGTCAGAAAAATTAAACTTCGCGCGGCGGTGTGCAGGTGCCGTCTACGTATCGAGAAAACCTGGACAGCTACTAGCTAGCCAGAAGGTAGCCAAAACTAAAAGGAGCAAACTTGTGCGAAAACTAGACGGGAGAGATTCAATTCATTCACACAAACTAGAACATGTCTCTCTAGCTTCTGTTTAGGAAAACTAGACCAGGAACACTGGGTAGGCGCTAGGACTAAATCAGTTCTTCTCAGACAAATTTCCAGACGGGTATTATTTGACTCGAAATTATGTTTCGTCTGATTTTAAAGAATTAATCCATAGTTATCTTCTTCTCCCTCGTGTTAACAGGCTTAAAGCTTGTTTTATCCAGTTTACACGAGGAAGAAGAAGTTTAACTAAGGATTAATTCTTTAAAATCTTCTGGCACAGAACGAACTGGTACTTTGAGCATTTGGTTTTACTTCATCTGCGGTAGACTGCTAACCTTGCCGTAGAAAACCTCCAACCTAGAGGGCTATACACCTAAAGTATGTGTGGCAGGACACTCCCGATGGTTGCCACTTCCCTCCGAGAGGTGGCATCTGAAAAAACCAGCGGTGTCCGTGGCTGGATTTAAACTCGGATCTTTTCGTTCATTTATTTACTAAGCAGCACATATTTCTCTGCGCCACGCTCGCCTTTAGTTAGCGTGCTTCAAAATTTAGGAGTCACTTTCTTCAATCCGTAGTGATAGTTTCCTCCGTAGCGGATAAAATAATTTAACAACCTTTTTTAAATGTTAATAAGCTATTGCGTTAATTTCGCTTAGAAATGAAACTATATTTATCGCTGTAAGAACAACTAATATCTGATGCTTATATCGAGAGTGTTAATGGCGTTTCGGATTTGATGATCGAGTGGCCGCGAGCGAGTTTTTATCTGACACGTAATAAATCGACTCTACTCTCGACATGAGAAGAATCTTCCGACTCGGGGAGCCTCGTTCACAATGCCGTGCGCATTTCCAGATAAGAGAATCCTCAAGGCCCTTGTCGCGCGTTGCCCAGGGCTGGTTCGACCGTCGGCCGACATGCCCGAGCGATCTCCATCGCTCTTAAATCATGCGGAGGAACTCTTTTGCCACGACTTACGAGACGTCCGATACGTTTTAAACGTCGCGAATATCGGCGATTATCGAACGACGAAGCTTCGCCCCACCGGCGAAGCATTCGTCGCTTCAATAATGCCCGTCGCCGTCTATAAGTTCGCGAAAGGACACGAAGAAAAGGATTCCTGACAAGCACATGAATTTCTTCGGCGATCCGCGAGATAAATTTATTTCGCAAAAATACGAAAAATCTCTGGTGTCGCTGCTAAAAATCTTAATCACTTTGTTTTACTCAAATTTTATTTATACAAATCTATACTGGAGGAATTGATCGTCTTTCCGATAATTTAAACGTAGTTGGATTTAGTTGGAGGTCGAAGACGTTGCAAGAATAACTTGATTACAACGCACATTTATAGTTCAGTTTTAATAAATGAAAATTGCTCTTAGCAAACAACAAAACTTCGCCCACCGACAAGGCATTCGACACTTCAATAATGGAAGAGATGCACTTTTACTCATTGAATTCTTAGTTTATCGCGACTGTCAGATAATCAAAATTAAAATACAGGATCTTTGTAGTAGAGCTGGGATTTTTCTTCGAAGATCTTCAATTTCGGAGATTCGAAGCTTCGTAGAAATTCTTGGAGAATTGAAGTTTTCAAAGTTTTCGAAGTTTCGAATATTTAAAGTCAATTAACATATTAACAAGATAAAAAACAATGACACGTTTTGCAAAATTAATCGTTTTTATTATAACTATGAACTAATTAAATTGCTAACTAATTAATGTCATTACAAAGTAAACTAACACTAACGTGTCTAAAAACACAAACGTACTTTTTGTCGGCATATCTTTATCCATTCGCTCATAAAAACAATTCATCGTCATCGCGAATTCATCCTCGAGGAACTATTGAGAACGACTACAGATATATTTATTGTGACCGACTGCCTTGATTCGAAACACGAGAATAGAAGACAGGGACAGTAGTGTAACTAAATAAATATACGAAATGTTAGTTGATCGTTGAAATGGGATCTTTTGATTTATGTTTGACGAATAATGTTTATAACATTGGTGTACAATCCGGGTATATAATTTTAATAGTCTACCCTCAGTCACCAATATAGGTGATAAATCAGGTCGATGTTTGAAAACTTACATGTCAATGCATTCGTTGACTTCGAATATTCGAAACTTCGAATCTTGAAAAAATTTGAAAACTTGGAAAATTTGATATTCGAAGTTTCTTCGTTTCGTCAGATTCTTCGAAGCTTCGAAGCTTCGAATAATTAAGACCACTACTTTTGTAGACACATTATCTCACAGTAATTTAGATTTTATTTTACGATGTCGAGTCTATTGTTTATTTGTTCGCACATCCGCTAAGTCGGTCGGTGTTCGCTCGTTCGCCATAATTGAAATGACGTTAGCGGCTCTTAATGGATACAGATGCCGGTCTTCAGCATCTGGCGGCTGGAAATAATGCGGTCGAGACAATATGAAGACGAAACGGCTCGTGGAACTCCAGCGTAACTTTGACTCTGCAATGTTATCCATCACGCAAGGTAAAAAAAAAAAGAAACGGCAATGAAAAAAGACGCGGTGGAATCGCTCTGGAGAATCTCTGGAAACGCGCGGCGGGATCGTCGCGCCTTCGGAACGGAAATCTTTCGAAATCCTTATTTACGCCTCATCGCTTTCCTCGCGCTCGACCGTATCGCGCGTTCTCCGACTCGCGTTTCTCGTAGTTGCACTCGTTAAACCGAAATCAGCGGCTAATCGATTTACGACGATACATCGCCGGCAGCAGTTGCGAGATAATCCAGGAGCCAGCGCGATTTTTGCGGGCGGGAACGTCAGAGGGAAGAAAAATGATAATAACGAGCCGCGACGTTGTTCGAAGAGCCGGCACGGTTGTTTCGCCGCGAAGTTGCCCTGAAAATTCTCCCGCTCGTTTACCAGTCGGAAGTTAAAAGTAGATCTTCGAGTAACATCCCCGGCAGAGAAACGGAAAATGGATCCGCGGGATAGTTCTCGGTCCGCGCGTTTTCGAAAAATGGATTGTCCGTTTCGCGAGGGTCTTTAATACCTTGCCACGTGTTTTAAGGAAGGAATAAATGAACATTTCGTGATTTTACATTCAGTGTCGATAGATTTGGATCCGGTTAGGAGGAGACGTTTGCAAAAATAACGCCTGGGAACGGCAAGATAAACACGTGTTATGTAAACCATAAAATATACGAGCGCGCGAAAATTTATGCGGCAGCGTCGGCGAATTTCCTGCGGATCGGTTTCCGGCGAGTGTATTTTTCTCGCCGTTGAAAAATCGGTTTCACGTGCAAATTCGGGGAATCCGTCTGCCACGGGGAATGAAGCTTTTTCTTATTTAACCGACACTTCGCGCCCAATATTATATCGTTTCCCCGTCGCGGGAGAGACGTGTAGTCGAGTTCGCCCCAAATTGTAGCCCCCGTACAACAAGCGTGTTCCTCCGAAACAAAAAGAAGCCCCCTGCCTCGCACGCGAGCCAAAAATATGTTTGCCTTCAACCTATATATTTTTATGCCGCCGCGAATAACTATCACGTTCAGACGATGCAATCTGAACAATGCAGCAGGTGTCTTTATACATGCAGCGCGCGTATTCCTATAGCGGAGACGTGAATCATGCGAAAAATTCGGACGTATAAACAGTCGCGGGGGAGAGAATGTAGGTTACAAAACCGGGAATCTCGCCGTGAATCCGCGGATCTGTAAAAGCGAGAATGTGTGACTGCGGGGGGGGGGGTATTTATGAAGCAAGGAGAACGGGCATTTAGGTCACGTATCTGCGGCTCTGCGGATCTTACGGATATCAAGAGTTTGAGATCAGGGCGGGAAGAAGGAGATGTACGAGACGTCGAGAGATTTGCGGAGCTAACGATACGTGGATTCGCGGATCCGATTGTGGAGAACGCGCGGGCGCGAGACCGCGAAGCCGAAATCCGCGTGTCTTCTTCCGCGCAACTGGATACACAGCGGATCGAATTGAAAGAGAGGAGGTCCCTTTTGACGCGTGCTAGCTTTTCCACCCTTGGATCCTGTTTTTTTTTCACCGGTGGACAACTCCGCTGGTCGACGCACGGTGAATACGAGCCTCGTACGGCGGGCGGAGTGAAAAAAAAAGTGGCGGTGCGCTTTTTATTCCGGAATCGAAGTAACCGTTGTCGCGATGCGGAATGACCCACCTCGTGTGCGCTCTCTTTTCTCCCCCCCCCCTCTCTCTCTCTCTCTCTTTTAACCAGCTCTTCTCGCCGTTCTCGGGGACGAGTTTCATTGGCCGAGCTCGGCGCTCTGACGAGCCCTTTGTCCGGCTTGTCATACGGACGCCATTATAGACGCGCGCACGCTTTTCCATTTCCCATTCTCGTTCCTCCGTGCCGCGCACGAGCGAGAATTCGCGCGAAAGGGCCATTACACCTCGCGTACACAACCATTTTTTTCGATCAGGGATTTTATTACGTGGCGCTCTTTTTTTTTTCGAATCGCGGGCGGAAGCGTTGACCCGTTTGCGCAACGTTTCGATCGTTTTCCCGTGGCGTTTCTGGCTTTACGCTTTAAACTTCCGAGAATATTGCAACTGGCAGCTCCTTTTTGCGTTCACTCTCAAATTTCCTTGAAATCCCTTTCAATTTTACGCGAAATTTCGCTCTCGTCGATCTCTCGAATTTCTCTGTGTATTTTTCTTACATTATAATGGAATTGTCGTTTTGTATAAGGAATCGACAAGTAAACTTCCATTCACGGAAAAGATTTCGAGTTCTGTGCCATCACACTTCGGTCTGTCATAAAATAGAGTCGAAGTAGCAACAATTGCATTTGTTATTGCGAAAGGAATATTTCATTAATCAAGAGAACGCTTTTTAGTCGGCATTAACCGGCCAGTATTTTAAATTTTTCAGTCCACTGACTGAAAGATAGTGTCTCAATCAATCTCTAGAAAATTTGGACTTACCAATTGCGTCCATGTTGGGGGAAGAGGGGAAAGGGATAGGGACACTTAAAAATCGCGTATCGACAGTTTTGCCGACAACCCGAATCGGCGCGCAGTTTAAAGTCGAAAAATAGACGGGAAGATATCTTTATACCGTTATTGCGACAAATATTACCGCATGCCTCAGCGGTCGAATTGGTGAGACGCCTAGAGAGAAGGGAAGTCCAGGTTCAAACCCTGGCTGAGGTAATATTTTTCGCAATAAAATTGATTATTAATGTCATCTATTACTGGCAACTTAAAGAGATTTCTATGCTTGAATATTTTATTCGTAACGAAAATCTAGATATTGGTGTCGAATTAATTTCAATATTGTTTTTTTTTACCCGGGGTTGAGACAAGTTTATGTCGAGAATATGTTTCGTCTTGTTGTCGGAAATCCTTTCCGAGACGGTGATGTTGCAAAGTCATTGCGTCTTCGAGCATCACTTTTTTCCACCTACGCTCTTGAGAGAGAATCCACGAGAGCTCGAGGTGCCCGGCTAGCTTGGCGTCATTAACAAGCGGCCCTGTATTTGCGACGGCGAATAAACCCACGATATGACGGCAGACCGAAATCTCGGCGACTCGGTGCGCGCGGGGGTGCGCTCTCTTCCAGGCACACTCTCTCCCGGTTCTACGTAGGATAGAGACGTCGAGTTCTCTCCGGGTCGTTTCCGGACTCGGGGCAAGTTCGCTCGTTCGCCCGCAGTCCAGTTCCGAAGTCCTTATCTACCTTCCCCGGGAGATAGCCGTACAACTAACGACCGCGGAACTTCGCAAACTTCGCGAACCGCGTCCGTCCGGTTCCGCGACTTCGTGGGGAAGCCGCGGGTCCGAGCCGTTTCTCGAAGATAATTGACGCGAGTCTCCGGGATAACCTGGAGAGAGTCAGCGGGGAGAAGCGGCTGTTCCGTGCATCAGATCCGTCGGCGTCGTTGGTGCTCGTTACCGCGACTCGCGCGGAACAGAGATTGCGTCAAAGTCATTGTCGACGGTGTCAATAGCTCTCGCCACGCGGGCCTGCGCCACGGTCGATCATATCCAGTCCTTTTAACTTTGAATATACATAGATAGAATATAAATTATTCAAGATATTCAAATACCGTCGTTAATTCTCGCTCGCGCGAAAGAGAATTCGAGGGAGTTTAGGAATTTACGATCGAACGGCGAGACGCACCGAGAATTTGGTTTAGAAATTTATGATCCGAAAGCGAAACCGAGAATTCGATTTTACCTCGTCAAAATTGGACTCGCCGCGCACGTGTGATTCAGTCACATTCACGGACGAGTGAATCGTGTGGCCACCGATCACATATCGAGCATTCCGAGTGTTTGGTCGCGACTTTCGAGTTCAGGCCGACGAGCCAGGGTGACAATGGCGTTTATTGGACGCTAATGCGGACGAGCCGAAGGATGAATGCGACCGAGGATCGCTTCAACACCTATTGCCGCGTTCGTGGAATGGATGCAACTAAGGGTGGGCGAGCAACCTGGGCGACATCACAAGGAGACGACAGCCGGTCCCCCTCGGTGTCCGTGGCGGCGCAACATCACAGGGTCCCGCGGCCGACAGGTGCGGAACGACCGAGGGTGAGAACGGCGGCGGTTTTGTCGCGTCGCGGGGTTGCTCTATTGACGCTTAAACTGCGCCAACAAACCACGGCGCGATCAAAAAGCTGAATCGCGTCACAAGTGCGTGCGGACGCACTCGCGGTGAGTGCACCTCGCGGGTTGCCGATACCTGCTGCGAAAATTTTATTGAAAAGAGTGCGGCGGCGCCGAGTGGACAAACGGCAATAGGCGACGTCTCGTTTAGAGTGTCAAGTATCCACCGCTCAATTTATTCCCCGCGAAAGGCCGTCTCTTGCTTTCCACTGAGAAAAATGTCCAATTGCATATAATCGGATAATTAAATTACATAATAACATACGGATATGTCCAATTAATTTGTATACCCGATGAAAAATATGATCGGTTTTTCAATCAAATTTTATCGGTAACTGTATTTTATCGGATAAATTTCATCGGATGTACTTATCCGTAATTTAATCGGAAAACGTAATCGGACATTAATTAACCATCGGAAACACTATTTAATTGGTTTGTCCGATGGAAATTTTTCTCAGTGTGACTTTACCCTGACGGTCATGTATCTTTAAGTTTACTTTCGAAGAACATACATATTTACGAAATACGCATTAAGAGGAAATCTTTAAGACATTTATCTTATCTTTTAGATGAGCTGTTTTAGAATTTGAATATGTGAAGTACGTAAAATTATTTTGGGAAGGATATTTAGGTGTTTGGTTATTGAAACTTTTCTCCGAAATAATTCAGAACGCGACTAAACGTCGAGGAAACTTGCTAAGACTAGCATGAAATCGACTATCACGCGGGATCGCGCGGTCTTCGTTGTCGGTGCAAGTCTAAATCATTAAAAACGACGCCGTTCATACGTTCAATCGTTATACAGGCCGCTACGAAAGAGAAGTTTGCGCTTCTCCGTCGTTTCCGCGAAAAAGGTAGGTCGAACGAGTCTTTTTCGCTTCGCAGCTCCCGGAGCTCGTAAAAGAGAACGCTCATTGAGATTTGGCACCGGGACACGGCCGGGACTGTTTTCTCACGGTCTGGATACGACCGTTGACTTCCGCGATTCGACCGGATATTGACTGTGTCAGTCGGAAAATTTCGATGGCTGGAGAACCGGGTACGCTAAAAATGCTTCATCCTCTTTGCGCAGTGCGTTTTATTATATATTGTACACTTTTTAGCAGCATAGGCGATAAAAACTACTTAAATTTGTTCATTTCACCAAATATCAATATGTATAAGGATTCTAAAATTTGTACATCGATTTTGTTATATTCAGTCCAAGTGCCGGTTTTCTTACTCGGAAGACAGTTTGGGCAAAGATGTCATTATTAATTTTTAAACGACGTTTTAAAAGTTTACACTAAGGCCCGGTTTCACCAACGTCGCTTAAGCTCAGCATAATGTCTCTTTCGTTCTCTGTCTCTTTCCAACTGTGACTCTAGAAAGAGACAAACGTGAATTAAACTAAGATTAAAGTTGAGCGACCGGTGAAACCGGGCCTAAGTGAAAATTTTTCTGGATTTTCGTGTTATTTAAAATGTAACGTTCAACGTTTATTCGCTGAATGACGTATAATATCGGCGATCTAACATTCCGGGAACATAATGCAACATTATTCTGGTCACAAGTCGACCAGCGTTTGCCTGGCCAATGGACAGAAAGTGTTGTCAGATCGAATCAGCTACAAAGAAGCCCCGAGAGAGATATTGTTTTATCCAGGGGATATTTTCCTATCCTGTTCGTGGACGTGACAGCGAATATCTTATCAGAAGAACAACACTACGGTGATGTGTCGGGCAAATATAGTATATAAAATTTGTCTATATTTTTTAGAAATACAGCATGAATTCACTAAACGTTTTGTTATTAATTTAAAAATAACCTTTTTTAAAAAAAAGCTAAAAAAGACGCCAAGTATAACGTCCATCCACGCAAGAATTATATAATTTAATTATTTGAATATATTTTGTTAAAAAAACATTTTATTGCCTCTACAAAAATAATATCAAATTGCGTCAACTAAAATGGATATTTATACAAACTAGATACTTTATTATTTTTTATATTAAAATGTTATATCCACGCAAACAGTTGAGTATCTTATCAGAAGAACAACACTGCGGTGATGTGTCGGGTAAATATATAAAATTTGTCTATATTTTTTTAGAACTACAGCATGAATTTATTAAACATTTCGTTATTAATTACGTTATTTTTTTTACAACGTGTATCCGCGGAAATATTATAAAAGTTTACCTGTTAGTTTAATTTTTCGAAAATTTGGAAAAATATTCGATAAATTATACAGAAAAACAGATATATTACTGATAGTAATACTTGGAAAACCGAGTGGAAAATATTCTAGATATCCAGATAACCTTGTGATCGTTTTTGTGGTAGAGTCTTCGTACAGGCGACGCGTACCTTGATACCCGCATAGTTACAGATATTTGCCTTCGTAAATGTGAGCAAGGAAACCGCAACGTGCACGAGGAAAAATGGTTGCAACGGCCAGAACTGGGATTTTTTTAATGTTCTTGATACCACGTACTAACAGCGAAACAATAAACCTCGAGAAGGCGCAAAGAATATTCCGTTATAGTGCAATTACCGTAGCAACCGTAACAGTATTCCGCGTAGAAATTAGAAAAAAAATTTCGCTTGAATGTTACTTTAACTCTTTTAGGATCAAGAGTGTCTGATTACTGCCTGCTAGGTTTCATTGCGCTGCATTTGTGGACAAAGAATTGGCCATGCATTAATTTCCCTCTTTTTCGAAACTTTATGATAAATACAACGTGGAAAAATCGCGTAAAATAAATTTGATTAATTGGGATTGCTAATATTAAATTTTTGATTTATCGAAACTCGATAATTATCTTGATCGAGAGCCAATCGATTAGAGGAAAGTGATAAGAGGAGGCTCACTCTAAAGGATGATATTGAAATTAATCTATGACATTGATTAATAGATGAGGTATAAATATTCATAAATAATTAAATTTTGATCGCATCATATTTTAACTTATTTTTATATTAATTAGTTTAATGATGAATTTATCGATTATATATACATTACTTTCATAATTATGTATTTCAATATCTAGAAGTTGCTCATCACAAATTTCGTTACTATAATTGAGCTTTCCTTCAATTTTGATTTCTTTGTAAATCGTGTAATATGTAAAGCCGATAATAGAATTAATACATTTGATTGTTTCAAGTAATTCAGTAATTTTTAAATAAAAGTTAACGCCGTTTCTTGATTGAATATTTGAAATTGCAATACAGATTCGCGGGAATCTACTACGGGAATCGGCTCTCGTGGAAGTAACGAAGCATCGAACGCAATCAAACGCAACTAATATAACTCGGCGCAATGATCGACGTCGACGGCGGCAATTACCGCGATATTTCGACACGAATCGTTAATCGCTCGACATTTATCGGTTGTCGCGGCGACACGCGTTTCATAGAGCATCCAATATGTCGCCGAGAACGGTGACAACAGCTTCGCGCACCAATTCGCCCGCGAAAAGTGTTATTGGTATAGTATCTTATTGGTAGTGACGGGTTCAGAGATCAATATCTGACGTATACGGTCATAAAAAAACACAATTATAGCTTGAAATATATTAATTAATATAATTTTTGCCTTCATTATTAATCTGATAAATTATCAGCATAATCATAATTAAAAACTATATTTGATACATAATAAATAAATATAAGCTAAAATAATATTCATAATAAAAAGGAAAGAATTAATTAACTCTGGTTTTATAATCGGCCAAGTCTATCTATTTCACGCGCGTGATATTTTTCTCGTAAAATAATAAGATTTATTATTCTTAATTAACTTTGTTATATATACGTCGGCCTGAATTTTTTAAAGCAGATGTATTTTACTTGCCGGGGGAGCAAGATTTCTCTGAGGTGGCTCTTGCGACAATGATACTGTCAAGTAGCTGGTTATCGAACCCATGATAATGCAGAGATGTAGGAGCACGAACCTACGAGCTTTCTATAGCTTGTTCCACATCGTACGCGCTTGTCTACCTCGCATATGACACGCCGAGTGAACACGCGAGGCTTAATTAATATGGGTATCGACAGCTTTGTAGCGTTCAATACGAGCTGCAGCTTGCCGGGAACTTGCACGATTAACTACGTCCCGGAGCGATGGATTAGCCGATCCTTTGGTCGATTAGCCGATTTCCGCGGTACAGAGAAGAGAAAAGCTTAAAAAAAGAACGTAACGCTCGTTAAAGATTTGATTTACAATTTCATTTTCTGCAATAGTATTAAAAAAACTGCGCGCCACAAAGGTGAAAGCGACTAACGATTGAGGGGAGATATGACGAACAATGCAAGATTAAAAACAAAAAGGGAAAAACGTAAATGTATTTGGAATGGCAAAATTTTATGTAAGTTTTATATTTGATCATCTCAGAGAAAAAGAAACAATAGACGAGTACAAAACGACGATTAACAAAAAGTGTTTCAGAATTTTATCCAGTATTTTATGGCCAGAGAGCGTTATTTCCAATAATATATATGTATATATAACTTTTATTTTAATGAAAATTGAAATTTTATGAAAATGTTTAATCTACAATTAATAATAATTATTACAGTTGTATACATAATTGATAATATACGAAGCTAATAAATCATATCAACGAGCCAACAAATGATTTAAAATGTGAATCTAAATTATTATTTTATCATAAAAACAACGCAAAGGACCGACGTTATCGTTTTTTTAACAATATTAACTTTCCAAATTAATGCAACTAATTTTAGCTTTGTGTGTCCTTTTCCGCATTTCCGGTTTTCAAAGTAATCCAATCGATCTCTCCCTTTCGCTATATCGGAAATATCGGGAATCGCGAAGTCGCGGTGGAGGCGACTGGGCTACGAAATACCGATGATCGTCAGTTCGAGGGTTTAATAGAGGTGACTTGGGGTCGACTGAGAGAGCGATGGACGCGGCGGTAGAGGAAGGATCGATGAGGCTTCGAGAGAGGACTTCTGTCCTATTAATATAGACGTACCGAGTCGACGCGAGTGTCCCCGCATATGCATATACGTATATCTCTATTGAGTATTCAGGGTGAGGCGACGCGTTTGATTGGCGCCTCTGGGGTCATTCCGATGGATGAATGGTTCCTCTGCTTTCGTTGGCCGTGTCACCGCGGCTCGCCGAGGGCTTAAAAAAATTGATTGGCTCTCTTCAGGATACGATAGCGCATCCTGCGGATGCGCCGCGCTAGGCGCGCTCCCTTCCACCCGCATTGTCCTACGGCGGATCAATTTTCTCTCCTCTCTTTTCTTCTCTTTGTCTCTCACATGTGTTCGCCTAATAGATATCAGTTCTCGCATTCGGAGAGACAGCAAATTAATAGATAAGTTAAGAGTAACTGCTTCGGTATCGAGAAGTATATAACAATTTGAAAATAGAGCATTCCCTACGTTCGTTAAACTTATTAATATTTGAAGACGTGAAATAAAAAAATATTCAGATTCATCCGAATTGTAGTCGGGCGAAGTTCGATTTCGGCGACAACTTGTACGTTATCGGGAGAAGAAAGTATTGGAGAACACAAAGCAGATCCATTCCGGCGTCGAGATGAACACGATTCGAATGCGCGAAAGGATATGTGCCAAACCATAGGTTGAAATTTCTACAATTGCTTATTTCACCGTACATAAAAACACAAACCTATGTCGGTACAGTTACATGTCGAAATGTAAAAAGAAGTTGAGAGTAAAACTGAATTTGTCTCGTTGAATGTCAAAAATTAATTTTTTTATTGACAAATCTAGAACATCGGAATGAATGGAGTCGGTGAGTTTATTAAATGACATTACAATTGATTTGATCTTGTAATACATTAATTTATTATAACGCGACAAATAAAAAGTTGACGAGTTTATAACATCTTACTGAATTACTTTTTATCGATATCGGAAAGATGACGTACAATTAATGAATTTATGTAGATAACTCCGGGCCGATGTATTGAATGGTGAAGTAATTAGCAGGATTAGTTAGTCTGTCAGTAGTTCAGGATCTCGGTCCGTTACCCTTTGAACTAGATCCACCTGAATAGCGTAACAGATCTAGTTCAGCGCGTCAACCTGAGATTGCCCCATGTATGAATATCTATTATTGATGCAGAGTGTGCAAATCAAGGCTGCCGGGTCATGTATGTCGATATCCTTCAATATGGTTAACATCTATACAGTCAGCATCACTTTGATGCTATTGCTTTAGTCGCGAAAATGTTAATGGAATAACAGAATCAGCGTTAAATTAACCACACAATTGTCCCTTTTCAAAGTAAAATTAACCATCGCCATCGTTGTCGCAAGAAACATCAGCCGCAAGCCACACAGATTGTTACCGAGACATTTTAACAATAGTTTTATTTTACCGATTTTTCGTTACTTATAATGCAACTGAAGTTATATTTTTATTTAATCTCTTAAACAAAAATCTAAATAAGAGTAGCCAATTAAAGATATGAACACTGTACAAAACAATGTTTTACTTTTTGCAAATTTGATAGCATCGTGTGTTCTATTGCACACCAATTAATATCTTGTATTTAATTTTCGCTGCGAGTTTCTCTCCTCTCGGGAATGTAGTTTCTTGTCGATTACTATTGCATTTTTTCGTATTGCCTCTTCATATTTTCTTCAATGAAGATTATTCCTACTCGCCACTGCCATTTCCACCTCAACACTTTTATCATTGTCGATTTAACAAGAAAGCTAATCTATTTTTATTTAGGTAACACCGAACGCGTGTGTGCAGTCCACCATATTGTAACTGTTGTAAATGGAACTTTGTCTCGCGATTTAATCGGGAAATTCCGCGACGTACGGGCGCATAGCTTACCGTCGTTCTGCATTGTGTAGATCTTCTTGATTTCGCCTCGTAGAAGCCGGGGCAGCGGGAGTATTCGTAGAAATGTCAAGACGCAGGTGCAACGTCGGGCCTGTGGAAGAATGCGCGCGGCTGTCGCACGGGCAAGAATATTTGCGGCAAGCGAGCAGCGGCCGTTACCGTCGGCAACGAGTATACCGGTAGTCACGTCTGACGTTGCTGAATAGAATTAATTCAAGTACCCTTTCTGGCGACTCCAAATCGTAATCTGACGTTGAATTACACGCTGGAAAAGTCTTTTGCCTTTTTCCCGTCGCGTTTCGTCCGCGACGTCGCTAAAAATCTCACATTTTCGTTTGCCGAGGTAGATATTGGATGGCAGACGCCGCCACCAAAGTCGCGAAACATTTGATTGCGATTATTCCCGCGGTGAATACTTAATATTTTAATTACTTCGGATTTGAATTTTAAATCCGAAGTAAATATTATACGCGTCGTTAATCCGCGAGTAAGGATTTTTCGAGTTACAAATTAAAACTCACTTCGTGGTTTTATATTATTCAGATCAGACTTCTCTCCGCTCGTGTATAAATAAATTATTTGAGTTCAATCTACAGCAATTTCAAGAAGTAGCTTGAAAAAAGTAGCCTCGTAAATTGAGACGTTTCTCGATTATCGGGGAACACTACCGCGCAATGGAAGACTCGAAGGGAAAGTTTGTATTCTATAGCACGACGGCCGTGAATTGTTAAAAGCGAGGGTTGCGTTCGAGAATCGCCGTCGTAATTAGACTCGTAACCAGGTGTCGCGTTTTGTTCGCCATTGTCGAGATGATTCAACGAACGAGGAGGAGGGGGGGGTGGGAAGGGGGAGGGGGAGGAGGGAAAGGGCAGACGCTTCTGCCCGTTTCTTTTGCTCCCCGGCGGAGGAGCGTCTCCCCCATCCTCGGCATTGTCTGTTTTGCATTCAGCAATTTGATCACGCTACGCTAACTCGTCTAACGACCTAACGCTTCGTGCCATTAGCGATTTGCGGAATCACCAATCTCACGGCGACGGCGTCCTCCTTTTCTTCTTTGTCTTGCCGTCGCAGAAAACACGGTCGAAAAGTCGCAGGTGGCTTGTGTCCCTATGACTCGGGGGAACTTTTCGGCCCGTTGAAAATACGCATCGCTAAATTGGCCAAATTTGCTGAATGCTCGTTGTCGAAGGGAACCACCGGTGAATGAGTCACCTGGAGCGAAAACTCGCAGGTAATCCCCCAATAATAACAATAACAACACGGGAATACCAAGCCGGTATTTGTAACGAGCTTGTAATCCGTATAGGTCTGTTGACTATTTAATTTGGGGTTCGGGACGGCCCGAGCGGTGCCGGTGTCTTTTAATCCTCGATCAGATCTCTCAGTTGTCATCGTCGAGCATTCGTGTTTTCGTCTTAATCGCCTCCGTAGCTCTCTACAGAACGATTCTACAGGGCTGTCATCGCTTTCAACTGAAATGCACTCGCTAACAATGGCGGTTAAAAATCGTCCTTTAATTTTCCAAAACGAAAGAGAGTATTGAGAAACGAAGCATTATCTTCTAAGATAATCTAAACTAAAAAAACTGTTTCCCAGCTTTGCGTTTTTAATTTCAATTTTAAATTCCGCTTGGCATTTAATTACAGTCGCGCGTTATAGGTAACGTGACAATACCGAATTGATCGCAACTCGCTCCCCGAAGATAACGTCCGGCCGGTCGACGTTGCACGCGGAGTCACGCGCCGAGAGGGTGATCGCGAGAGACAGAAACTTATCTAGAGCCGGGGATTCGCTTTTCCGAATTCGGTCAACGGTGCTCCGTCGACCGAGGATTTTCGGTGCGGCGCCGCGTCCGGTCATCTTCGTGTCGGTGCTTCTCTATACATTCGTGGCATTCCTCTTTTCAATCCGGCCGATGGCCAACGAAGCCGCAACCGCGTTTTCGTGCCGTGGTCGGCGAGAAGCAGAAACAGCAAGAAATAGCAAGGAGGCGGCAATGCGGGGAAGAGGAGACGGACAGAGAGAGAGAGAGAGAGAGGGGGGGGGGGGAGGGAAGGAGAGCGCACGTCATTGGCTTCGCGTACTGCTTCTGCGAGAGGACGAGAACTCCTCTCTTCCTTTGATGTTCGGCATCGGTATCCAGCGAAGCGTAAATCTAATGTTCCTCGGGAGCTCTCTCGCACGATTTCGACTAGACTCTCTCGCAAATTGTAACATCATCTTCCGTCGAACTTCCTTTCATCGCGTCGTTTGCTCATGCGTGCGCGCGTATACCCACGCAAGTGTGTAAAATCGCACGGTCCGTTGCGTCCGAAAATTTAAAAGCGCCGAGAAAGAAATATTTCTTCTCGCACCCGTAAAGAAAAGGTGCGCCCGAAGATTGGTGGCCAGATGCTGAAAATCGCGGGCCAGCGGTATAACATAAATATAGAGTGTTTCATAAATATCGGTCCGACAATCGTTGGACTGTGACAAAGATCGCAAGAAGCGGATATACGCGCACGTATATACACAATGTATATATAGACATCTTGTTACAGATATCACAAGGACCGTCGTTATTTTTCCTCATGGTATAATATGTGTCAAGCTACAACGGAGTAAGATTGTTTAAAAATATCTTCAACGAACTTTATCCCGTGAAGAAGACACATGTGATACTCGCTACTGATCTTACAGATTTCGTCAAGTACTATTGTTCCGGATATTCGGCACTTTTCGGCAGAAGTTAAGGGGATGCTGGAGTGATTCTGCACTTTCGCACCTTTTGCACTTAAAACTGTCTGTTTCATGGAAAAATTTCTGTAATACACAAATTAAATGGCACGTGTACAGATGATCGAAAGCAGCTTGCTATTCCGGCTAAATTAAAGAACAATATGACATCACTGAAACTAAGTTTGTAAG
>NW_011967233.1:2495894-2513506 GCF_000949405.1 Vollenhovia emeryi | reverse complement strand
TCTAATAAAAAATAATAGTGAGCAACACATACATACAGTACATGTAGTATGTGTGTTGTTCACTATTATTTTTTATTAGACTTACAAACTTAGTTTCAGTGATGCCATATTGTTCCTTCATTTGGCCGGAATAGCAAGCTACTTTCGATCTGTACACGTAAGCTATTTAATTTGTATATTACACAAATGTTTCCGCGAACTGACAGTTTTTAGGTTAGAAAGGTGCAAAAGTGCAGAATCACTCCAGCATCCCCTTAACTGTGTAACGAAGAAAATAACTGATTGTGAGTCTCTTGCGCATTATAGAAGACTCGAGACGGTATCTTTTGAAGAATCCCACCCCCGTCTTCGCATTCGTCTGGATTCTCTCTCTCTCTCTCCCCCTCTCTCTCTGTGCCAGATCGAAAACTGCACGCGGAAGGGAAGCAGAAGCCGAGAAAGTCATTTTTCTCCCTCTGTGAGGATGTATATCCCGTTTACCGCGTATAGACTGGCCAAATATTGCGGTTCCGTGAGAGAAGCAGTGCGGCTCTTTGAGGTGTCGACAAGACACCTGGACGTTGTTATAATAGCGCCCCGCGGTGTCCTTGTGCGTCGCCGCGGCTTTCGAATCCAGTTCTGTCCTGCGGCAATTATAAGCTTCCGCTCGGCCGCGCGTATCCTTGTCGCGCACCCTCGTCTTCCTCTATCCCACCGCAGGTTGCTACGCAGTATCCCGCAACCTCTGGGCGGAGTTCCTCGACAACATAATCGTCGACGAGCGCGTGAATCTGACCGAGAATGCATGACGGAAAATCTCGACGACTCGCCCCTTCGACCGCTCGCGACATTTCGTGTAAAGGTTCTCTCTCGGCCGTCGTTGTAATAATGGCTTTTCCCGCTCAAAGAGATTTCTCGAGTGACGGTTATATATCGCGGATGCTGCGCACGAAAGAATAAGTAGAAATAGTAAAGCAATTGATTGCAAGCGATATGTTAAAAACTCTACGTGGATGTTTACTGCAGATATCTTTAAATACCGCGGATAAATTTTATTTCACTACTGACAGAATAATTATAATTCTTCTATCTCTTCTCCTCTCTCTCTTCTTCATAATGATAATACGTATCTTTGAATATAAGGAAGGAAGTAGGCGATTATGTTAGTATAATTTTTCTTTTCATTTTCGTGTCTGCTCCGTGTATTTTTAAATCGACAGTCTATTACTGTTAAAGACATCTTGTGCTCTTGAAAGGTGCAGTTTTAAAGAATATAACTTCTGAAAATGCACAATTTCGCGTAATGACTTTGACAAGTGATAAGTGGACGTCTTAACAACGCGGGTTAATTGAGATGCGATTAGACACGGCTGAGGTTTCCGATCTCAGTTTCCGACTAGCCAGAATCAACGAACTCGGTGAGTGCGTATTCCACTGTTAATCTGCGGATTAAGCCGCGTTTAATCTGCGGCTGGGTACGGCGGGCTCGCCGTCTCAACGACTCTTTAACAAGGACCATCCTCTTGTGCTTTGTGCCCGCGATAGATCTTTCGAGACGCGCAGCAGCATCTGCCAACGCTCGGAAACCCCTTTCGAGTTATTCTCGATTCGGCCGTGTCAATGGAATCACTCGGCCCTTTAAAGGGAGGAAATCCAATTACGTAATATCGTGGCTGCGGTACGCCGAAGAAGCGGCCGCGATCTCTTGATGACGGAGTTTCAGACCGAATCAGAGATGGATGAAGGACCGTATTGAGAAGAGAGGACGTAGACGGAAGAGGCGAGTATCGGAGCAAGACGGCGATAAGGGAAAAGCGGGAGAAGAGGAGCAACAGAAGAAAATTAATGAGATGGGGGGAAAAACGAAGCAATAGAAGTGCGCGGAAGAATGAGGAAAATGCAATGCAACAAGTAGAGAGAAAAACAAACAGGGCAAGAGTAGAAAGAAGAAACTGGAAACAAGCTGGAGAAGAAAGGGCGAGGAAAGAAGAAATAGGCATAGGAAGGTACGGAAGTGAATAGTAGAAAGAGAAATGAAAATAGATTCTGCGGGGGAAAGTTGCAACAAGCGGAGTTGAGTAAAGTGAATGATGGAAAAAGTTTTCAAAGGACGAAAGGAAGAGAAAAAAATACCCCCGTCTCTCTAATCTCAAATATATTTAAGAGAATTTAAATCTGTCCCTTGGAAGGTTATTTAAAGGAAAGGGAACATCTTGTATGTACATCGTCGAGAGGTTTTGTCTGGCGAGCGCATCAAACATACCGGCGAACATCCCCTTCTCGCGGGGACAGTCTATAGGGGTAGCCAGGTGAAAATAACGCGTATCTCACGCTGTCCCGATTCCATCTGCCCGCGCGGTGCGGGAAGTGGCGTCGCGCGAAAATAAAATCGTCGTTCGATCGTGGCCCTACGTCGTGAACGTAGAGGAAGAGGACGGGGAAGTCGCCGCAGAGGCGAACGTAAAGGCAAAAAATGCGATGTCGAGGACGTGCGAGGGCGCATCGCCGAAAGTGCCTTTAGAACTTCCCCCTCCCCCTTCCCTCCCTCCCTCCCCCCCTTTTACAGACGATGCGTGCATTATCGTCATCGCTTCGTTCCAGCGAATTCATACGTACGACGGCGATTTGGCGTTATCGGCGCGATAACGCGTCCCGTTTTCCGCTGGAGAACTAAGGGAGCCGCGGCCGTTATAGCGGCTCGTTATCGTCGGGCTAACAGCCACTCCGTTGGAAGTCCTGTTTACGGAGTAACTTCGATATTGCGTTACGGGAGGATGTTGCACCGGCGACATATATCTCGGCGGGATGTTACCCCGTTGCCGCCCGAGCCGCTATCGTTGACGCTTTCTTTCGGAGGCGTCCCATAGTCGTCGCGTTCTATGCAACCAGGCTAGATCTCTGTAATTTTTGATTCCCGACACCCGTATCCGTTCTCGCTCTCCTTGCTCGCGCAATGCTTTCCGATATGTTTACCCGCCGTGGCCGATCATCATTTCTGTATCGATTTTCACGGCGAATTAGACGCTCTCCTTTTATTGGACCTTTTGCCCCTACTCTTTCGCGATTTATTTTAAATGCCCACGGTTTCGAGGAATGGAGGTCTTATTCTTAGCGCGGTTGCTGATCGATAAACCAATAATTTTTTGTCGGGGTACAGGAAAGGGGCGGTTAGCGATCGCCTTATTATCGCCTATGAATTCCAAAGGAAGAAAAAATCCGCGCTTACCTGGTGAGAAGCAATCATATACCGCTATTACAACCGTGTCAGCAAATTATAGATCGCGCCGTATATCCATTTCGCAGCTCAAAACGTGTAATCTAGAATGTTGTGCGGTAAAACTGGCGGTGATCGCGTGAAGAGAGTGGTGCATCTACGTTTACCTGGGATGTTTTTCTTTTTCTTTCGTGCAATTCACCTTCCTTAAGAAGGAGCGTGTGCAGAATTGCATGCAATTAATCAAACGCTGAGCGAGACGTTGAAAAATGTTCCTACATTTCTTTCCAATTTAACGTAATAGAGTGAAAAGTATTCCTTGACGATTGTTCGAGCATATTTTAAGTGTCGAAAATAATGCAATATTTCGAATTGCATTAGTGCGTTGCCAGTCAAATATATCTGTTAGTTCGAGTAAGGATCCAGAAAATTGACGCGCACGGCTCGAGGTATATTTTACCGTCGTAATATCGTTCGTGCTCGATAATAGAAACCGAGAGTCGGCTACCGACGCGAAATCCCCCCCTCGATAAACGATCACGGTCACGCTGATCGCCACCGATTTCGCGGTCGTTAACTCGCCGATCGCGCGAGTTCCTTTCGATTATGTCGGCGATAGGCAACGAAGCGGATACACGAGACCGCAGGACGATACGAGTTGGAACGTAACGGAAGCGAACGACGCGCGGGAACGTTCACGTAGTTACGCAAAAACATAAACCACCGAGCGCTCGTTCCTCTCGACTCCGAAATTGAAAAAGCCGACGGCAGTGTGGGACGCGAATGGAAGAACTCACGAGGGTAAAAACGAGAAGAATCAAATATCTCGGCGCGACGCAACTCCGGATAAATGAGCTCTTGACTCGATGGAACTTGCGTGCGGAATTAAACGACGCGTTTAACATTAATTAATCGAACGCATCGATCAGTTGACGTAACGCACCTGCCGCGAATTGCGAAAGGGACAAAGGCTTGTAACCGAGTTCCATGAAAGAAGCTGCGTACCAACGTGTTATCGTTCCATCCACTTTCTCGCTTTCCTCGGCTTTTGCCCTCCACACCTGGTTTAACCACCGCTATCGTGTCGTTTGCTCGTTTCGTTCGGTGTATCCGAGAGGCGGGAGCAATGGAATCTTGCGCGAGCTCCTTACCCGAGGAATTAATTTCCTTTGTGAGCTTTCGGGGCTGAGCACGCGGTTGCTCCCCGAGAATGAGAAGTGGTCGATTGTGGCTCGCCCGCCGGGAGAGAGGGACGCGAGCGAGTAACTTTTAAATACGATTATACAATGATGATATCTAAGCGGATCATATAGATCCATTGTTGAGCACGGGGATTTTTCGATTTCTTGCATCTATGGTCAACCGCTGGAAAATCCCGGTATTAGGACGGCGATCGTAGATTCGGGCAAGTTCCGGAGAGAAAGATTCAGAAGGGGGGGAAACGTATATATTTTTTATCATTTCTTTATTCTTGATTACACACCCTCAGAAAGGATTTCTGTTACCGAGACAAAAATATTCTTGACGCATTTATATTTCTCACAACCTCATTTAGTATAAAAATAAGACAATATTAAATTGAAATCTATGATTCTTATTCTCCTGTATTGAATTAAAAAAGATTGACTTATACTATATTGAGACAAGTGCAACTTATATAAATGTAAGTTTATATATTCTTTCGTTTAGAATAAATTTTCCCTAAATCTTACAACGCACGAAGTTGGCACCGCGATATTCGACAAAAGACGATGAATACTATCATTTTAGTCTAGATTTTAGAATTTTTCATTTAAGATATTCCTTTCTCTATAATAAATATGATTGGCGCTATATCGATCCTATGTTACGATACATTGAAGTGCAATAGCGTTGGATCCGGAAATTTTTTCTGTGGGTGCATCTAATTGATTTTATTACGCGGAGGATATTATAAAATAAGATCGCTCTAGGTTGTATTGTATGCGCCGAGACAATCATTAAATATTTGCGCGGCGTTGATATTTATCAAGTTCCCAGGGCGCAGCAGCGACGATGATCGATTTCGCGCTTCCGCCATCTAATGAAATATCATCCCGATCCCTCACTGTCCATAGTAACATAGTGTATAAGGGATGTAATAAATAAAATGGATGCGGCAAATCTCTGTAACAACGCTTCGCGGGAGTACACGCGGGAAAATATTTGACGTCGTAATCGCGATGGCCGGAAACCGCGCGGCCGTTTTAATGAACTTTCGCGGCATCATAAATTTCATAAGCGAAAATATTTGCCCTCCAAACGAATCGCGCTACTGGCTTTTTTCCACGGGCGAATGTTATTTCCCGAAAAGTGTCAACAGAAATTCCGCGGGTGATCTCGCCGGCGAAAATATTTTTCAGCGCGGGAACGATCGCGAGGATTAAGATAGACGAGCTGTACGAGCGCGATCCTCTCCTGCATTATTACGCGCCGCGCAATGCAGTTTGTAATGAAAACGCGCTGTGTGCAGATCCATAAAAGCGAACGTTAACATTTCCTCCTGCCTTTTTAAGCCGGCGAACGCGCACCGTGAATGTGGAGGAACGTCGATGGGATGGTTTCGCGAATAGATACGCCTCGTATTTTTAAGGGTCATGAATTCAGCGATTCCGCTAAATATTTCGTTATTAAAGCCGCGTGCTGGGGTTGATGGTCGAATGAGAGAATCACTGGCATTTAAGAAGATAGCGACGGGCCAATGAGAGGAATAATACGGTAAACGTTTGAGATAACACGACTACAACGTGGCGGCACCGCTATCTGCCAAGATTAATTACCTCGTCATCTTTTTCGTTTTCGCGGCCGCTCTTTAGCGATGATAAAATTATTAAGTCCACTGTAATACAATTTATCTAATAATTAATTATTTGTCGGAGGGAACCTCGTGGTATCGCACGTTGTCATAATTGAACCTGGAAACAAGCTATTATTTCGCTGCGGAGGGAACGAGCGTCTTCTCGACGAATGACGTAGCTCGGGAAAAACCAGGAAGAATCTCGCGCGCGGAAAAGAGTGCGGCGCGTTTTCGCAGGGGGGGAGGGGATATGTAGTTAACCGTAAGCCGGATAATCCCCAAACGGAGCGGTAAGCAGTTTACACGCATAAGAGCTGTGCCGCGCGGTGCCTCTCGTTGTCGGAGCGTTTTAAAACTCTCCCGGCGTCTACTGCACACGACGCGGCGCCGTAATAACGTGTTGATAAAATTCCGCACGCGCGGATAAAGTTCGTAACACGAGGGAGGGTAGATTTTGCGGAAAAGTGCCGTGTCGCTCGTCGACGTCCGAGAAACACCGCGTGGAAACGAATCGAGGGGGAAACACGTTTCTTCACGCGATGGCAATCGATCGATCATTATCTCGAATGACATTGTCCGGGCAAATATTTTTTACGTCGCGAGAAATCTTACTTTGGTTTTAATGAGAGGCACGTCGAGATTGTGTAGTTGTTTCGATTTGAATTTCGAAGCGATTCAAATGAAATTCATCGATTTCGGAGTAAATGCAGAATGTCTTTTGACGTTGTACAATTCGGGTCGGTAGGCGTTGCGAGTTTTCGAACTCATAAGTCGTGCTACCAAGCGGTATATTTCAATAAAGGCACACAGGCACACGGGCGGAGCCTCGAGGATTCGAGATGCGGTTGCGGATGTGCAAGCCGCGGTAGAAGCGGCCGCGATACGCCAAAGAAAGAGCGAGGTACGGTATCCGAATTCATGAATGGGAAGGACATTAGTGACGCGTGGCTGCGCGCTATGCCGTACTCCTCGGGCTCCACGGGGTTTACGAACCCGTATGATAAAATTGCTTAATTTACCATGGAACCCGCCGCCGGCTATGAAATGAGGGGATCGTAAGGGAGCGGAAGCGGGGGTGGGCGAAATAGCGGCGCCCGTTCGGCGAAAGTGTTACAAAAGTCTCGCGAGATACACTCGCGCGGCGATGAAGAGGGACGACGGACGGGAGAGACAAAACGCTCGGATACAAGAATGACACGCATTCGTGATATTCAAGGCTCATCTAATTTGAAATTGCAATAGTCTGCAATAATTCGCGAAATTTAATCGATTTTATCGCAGAATGTGCCTCCGGAGGTGAAGACGAGGCGTTTCGACTGCCCGAAGAGGCGCAGAATGAAGAGAATGCGAAGGAAATGCGCGCTCGCGTATAGCGATTATTTTCAGTTTCCCGCGTCCCGCCGCTACAATCGCGTCCATCTATCAACGCTGCGCTGTGTCGTAACGTTGCAGAATTTGTTGACAAATTTATCAAGTAAATTTTTCCGCTACTTGCAAAAGTATATCTACGAAGCTGAATTTTTACTAGTTGGATTATACACTATTAGAGCTGTCACATTTTTATCAATCTCTCATCTTCCATCCGCTACAATCGCGTTCATCTATCAACACTGTGCTGTGTCGTAACATTGCAGAATTTGTTGACAAATTCATCAAGTAAATTTTTCCACTACTTGTAAAAGCATATCTACGAAGTTGAATTTTTACTAGTTGGATTATACTATTAGAGCTGTCACATTTTTATCAATCTCTCATCTTTCATCTGCTACAATCGCGTTCATCTATCAACACTGTGCTGTGTCGTAACATTGCAGACTTTGTTGACAAATTCGTCAAGTAAATTTTTCCACTACTTGCAAAAGCATATCTACGAAGCTGACTTTTTACTAGTTGGATTATACACTATTAGAGCTGTCATATTTTTTTATCAATCTCCCATCTTCCGTCTTCCGCAACTGCGCTCGTCGATGTTCGATGCAACAGCCCTGGCACGCTACAAACTCCAATATCGCGACGCTAATGTCACGGAACGCGAGTGCTGGGGGGGAAATATCGGGCAGACAGCGCGGCGCGAGGTAACGCGCGAGAGGCCATTAGGAACGGATGAGTAATAATGCGTGATGAATTGCGCGCACGCGGCGTGCATTCGTTGCGCGGACGCGACTGCAGCGTCGGAAGACAAAGTGCGGAAAATGATCTTCGCGCTGAGCGTGCGTTCTCTCCCCGGGCGCGCGAGCGAGCGAGCGTCTCTTCCCTCATCGAAGGACCGGGAGGCGCGCTTCATCTTCGCCCTCCCCGCAGCGTTCTGCGGTTAAACTTACGATGAAATTTCGCGAATTCCTTTCGCCGTGAGAACTTCCGAGGATCGAATACGGCGTGCACCGATGGTGCACGCTATCGGGAAGGCATTTACGTTCGCTCAACGGCGAGATCCGCGCCCGCGGAATTCGACGCGGATCCGTAATCCTTCGGCGCGGACGAGAGGTATGCGGGGAAGCCCGATTTTACATCTCGCTCGATGCATCGCGTTTCGTTTTTCCTCCGCCCGCGACAGATAATAGAGATGGCATCATCTAAGCCCCGCAATCATAATTGCTACGATATATTATGGCCCGGTTGTTCATTTTCTGGTTAATTGTTAACCAGAGGTTAGTCGATTCTCTGTCTCTTCTTAGATAGTAACGTAGGAAAAGATGGAGTGTAGACTAACTTCTGGTTAACAGTTCACCAGAAAATGAAAAACCGGGCCTATGGGTCAGTTTCATAAACGTTGGTTAACTGTTAACCAGAGCTTAGTTGACTCCCTATCTTTTTCCTTGGACCAAGTTCTAGCATCGTGGACACAGGCCTTTATTATTTAAGAAGAGACAAAGAATCAATTAACCTTCGGTCAGCAGTTAACCGACGTTTGCAAAACTGACCCTATGAGTGACATCTGAATTGGCTGCGCGAATTGCAGGAAAAGATGTGGGAAGAATATTAGAAAGTTTGAAGAACCTGCATCGTATGGAAATTATTTCAGCTTGGATTTACATTAATTTACATCAAGATTAACAAATACAACTTATGTTAAATTCAAATGGATATTCGATAATAGGAGAAATCAAATTCATTGATTTCTTACAGATTTATATGTTTCCCGGTTAGATCTTTAAATAATATTCCGAGTCATTCAATTTTTATCTCATACTTTTCTAGTCTCGGAATTGTGGTGCGAAGATAAGTCGATCATTTTTCCTGTAGGTACTTTGCACGATTATCTCGTCGAATATCTTATTTGAATTTAATGATTGTCGTCGAATCGCGGCGAATATATACAGGAAGTCGTAAGTCGCCAATCGACGACGCGCTCGCGAATCTTTTGCACCGCGGCCAGATCTGCCTTTGTCGATGCGAGCTTTAAAAGCAACCTGTTGAAAGTTCCAAACTGTGCACGCGGCGTACGACGCGTGTCAGTCGTGGGAGTTTGAATCTGATTTACGTGTGACGCGCCATGTACGCGCAAACTTTCAAAAACTTTCGAAAACGATTCCGGCGCAACCCTCCGCATTTATTATCATAATACCGCATTGCCGCGTTATCGCTTTTCGGATAATGCTCAACTACAAATAATCCGCGAGACGCGTCTGCACTTTGCATCCCCGCCGACATCCCGGCTGTGCGTTGCTTATAGAGGACGTTTGATTTGATTATGCATTACTTTTTATTAGTGACATAAAACTATATTTTAAAGTTAGTCTACACGAAGAAACGGCAAGATGTCGAATTTTATACAAGACCGCGGGTTCTCCAAATATTTGTCACTGTCGACATCTTGTTCATAATGTCCGAATATCTGCACATATTAGCACGAAGATGTTAAAAAGTTCTAAGTAACACGATAATGTCGCCTCGAAGTTTCTACTGGACGACCGAGGCAATCGTTCGAATTTTAACGTTACATGCTCGCTGAGGCGACTGTGAGATATCGATAGCACGTGTTCGTGTGTAGGTATCTGCTAACACTGCATGGAAAATTATGGCAGCTACAAATTTCACTTCCCGGTTCACTTAAGAGCACGGGCGGATAATCGCGTCCGGCGAATTCGAGTGGGCCAACAAATCTCGCTGGCCCAACCATAGAGGCAATCGCACGAGCGAGAGAGATCGGTTCGATTTATATATGAACGGAGCCGCTCGATACCCGGCGAACTCGAATACTCGTCCGCCATTAAATCGAGCGTCGCGAGAGATCGCTTTCCGAGCTCGTTCTCTGCTATTTTTCCCCTTTCTCCCTCGCGGAGCAGAGAGATTTCGCGGTTAACAAAGGAAGAAATCACCGCGAGACGTGTCCCGATAAATCGCCGTGGAACGGCGAAGGGAATGCTGCGGCTCGATCCGCAGGAATCGGGTCTGTCGATCGCACGCGATCGCCGGTCCATCGCGATAATTTGTGGATATCAAAGACTCGTGGCGAATATCAAAGACGATGAGCTCGCAAATGTGCATTTGACAGTCGAGCTCCGCTCGAACGAGCAACGTTCGTTCGTACGAATTAATTGAAACGCTGATTCGTGTACGAGAGAATTACCTGTTATATAAGACGTTGCGGATATCGAATATTTTTACTCCCGAATTTTATGTAGATCGTTTAACAAGATTGCGCGGACGCATTAGTCTCTTGAAACTTGGCGTACCAGGTAATTTATAATTCTGTTCGCAATTTAATTGTCAATTTAAACGATGACGTCTTTTCGCTGGTATAGTCGAAGGCTGTTACAGTAGAACGAGAGTGCAGCGTGCTGCTTTGTTTTCATTTATTTTGCTCGGTCTAGTTTTCAAAAATGAAGCTCTTTCCGCGACACGCGAAAACTCATGAAGGGGAAATAGAGTTCTTGCAGCAAAAAATGCCGGGTGTCTTGTTGATTTTATTTTCAAAAATTAAACTCCAGAACGCGCAAAATCCCAGGACAAGGAAATAGAGTTCGCGGAATAAAAAAATGGCACGTCCATACGTCTGCGTTATTTCTAAAAATTAAATTCTTTTCGCAAAATGTATGCACACATACAGAGGAAAGTGTAACACGGTCGCAAAATAAAACGCGATGTATCTTCCTGGTTTATTTTATTTCCAAAAGTTAAAGCAAAAGAACCGGCAAAAGGAAAAGAGGAGGTTACTTCCATTAGAAACAGAAGTTGGAAAATACAGTAGACGAGATGTTAGCGTGGTGAATCTCGCGATATTTACCGTGTGATTAAATATAATTGGAAAATATCTCAGTAATTATTCAGTGATTGTTGCAGTCGGCGACGCATAACATCGCGTATCGATTTTTATAATGTGCTAACTGCGGCGTGTCCTATGATACTCGTTTTCTTTCGAGATTGGATGATGGGATCTGGATCTAGAACACGCATGATCACAAGTTCTTTGCTTTCCCGCAATCGAATCGTGAATCGCTCACTTGGTTGATCGCACGAGTTCTTGCTCGTTAACGTGTAATTGCCTCGCAAAAAAGAGACCATCGTCGTCATTGTTAATTACCGTGAAGCGCGAAGTTGGGCGTCTTGACACTAATTCCCTCGATTCGCTTTACTCATAATTCATAAAAAACAATTTCTATCTTCTAGTAATTCTTTAATAATAATTGCACACTCTTATTATACAACTTTCGTACTACTCTTTAGATAGTGTGTCTCGTAGATTAAAAATAAAATCGTAAATCTGTCTACAAAAATGACTAAAATTACTAAACCTTAAATCTAAATTTTGAATAGTGAAATTGATTTTTATTTTAATCGAAAAAGTAGGAACTAATTTTAAATTTCTCGTTATTATTAGGCATTAGATTTTTATATTTTAAAGAGTTTTAAGGGATTTTTTATTTTAAAAGGTGTTAAATTGTGTGATTTTAATAAGTGAAGGAAACGAATTGCTACACTTCTTTTTACAGCTATTTAATTTTATTTTCTCCATTACCTCGTCTCGTTCCTGATCTTATTAAACTCTTACATTATGAAACGGGACTATTTACTAAAAGCACAATTTTACAGGAGCAGAGGACTCGAGACGTATAAATTTAGAAGAGAGTAAATAACAGATATTAATCTATATAAATCTTATGCCTCTTCGATCAGAACGAAAATAAACGCTCTATTAACGAACGCTGAGTTTAATGGGTGACGGTAACCTATTCATCAAAATTAATTTGAAACGTAAGAAGTCTCGACGCGTATTTACTTTATAATGTGTCAAATATTTCGCGGCGGTGATGAATTGATAAGCGCGCAATGTTCGTTTTGCCGGCGTACAATTTTGTCCTGTGTACATAAGGTCACTTCATTATTCTTCGCGCGGCGGCACGAGTTGCTCCGTCTATCATTGCATTATTATCTACGTGATAATTGTGAACAATTAACGATCATTAATAATTGATTATCTCCTAACGATTAAACATTCGTGAGCGATTGCTTCGAGGCATAGCTGTTTTATTAGAAGCAGATACTTCGTGGCATGTTAGTTCCAAGTGACGATCAAAATAACAAGAGATTACTCACGATTCCAAAACTGTCGCGACTCCCCGACATTTTCGTATTAAAATTCTTAACTCGAATCGGTTACCAGAATACGCGCTACTAAAGATTTATACGACGAATATGGAACGCCTTGTTCAACTATTATTATCCTACGAGGCACTTGTAGATGATTTTTGCCGCATGCATTTAACAAGTGCGCGACAACACAGACTTGTGCGGCTGAGCAGTTTATGTGCAATGTTGTAAAGCGTGTCGCCCCGTTTAAACCGGACTGAAGGACGAGTACGCCGCGGAATACGTAGGGTGTCAAGGTAAAGGAACCGCAAGATCAGGTATCGGGTAATGTCGTGAGATACGTCGACAGGAATTTTTTCGCGCTTGCTCGCGCCCGTGCGGGATATCGTTCCTTTGTTATCGAGCTCTTTACTTCCCCTGTCTCCTTTCTACTCCTCTTTTTAACGGCTACAACCTCTCTTGTTCTTTTTTTCTCCGCGCGAAAGAGTATCCCGGATCGATTATTCTGGGCAAGTTGTACACGAAGGTACGACTTCGGCAAAGGATCAGGAGCTTGGTCCTTTGATCGGTGCATTAATGAAAGGCTCGCCACGTCTCGCCGACCGCGAAAGGAGCGGAGGAAGGGGTCTGCAAAATAAGGAAAGAAAGAAGTGCAGAATGTAGTGGGAATGTTGGAAGAATATTATATAATAATCTCTAATCTAGTCTGCGGAATCTAATTAAATATTTAGGCTAATATATATAGCTACTCATGTTATTTAATTTCTCCCCTAACTCTACAAGTGCTATCGAAGATACGTGTGAAGTGGTTTAAAATAAAGAGGAATATAAATAACACCTGTCAAGTTTAATGGAATTTAATTTCTCATCCCTGTCGAATTTCTCCGATCGAATGGGAATTTTGAACTGTGACCGTTATAAATAATTCGTCCGGCATGTAAATGACGGGCTTCCACGAAGGTCCCGTTTCGGGAGGAAACGAGATGAAATAATAAAAGACCTTTAAAATAACAGATATCCGCTCGCGTTTCTAATTTCAACCGAATTTCATTTTTATTCCAATTGATCCGCGCGATCGAAACTGAGCGTTGCTATAATAACACGCCGAGATATAAGCGATTCGACGGTAGGCGGAAAGAAGAGAGAAAGGGGAATAAAATAGCGAAGCTGTGTAAGATAACACCGTGTCGAAGTAACGATCGCGCGAACTTTCCTGCACCCTCTTCCTCTCGTGGCTTCGCCCCGTCTCGTACCACTATCGCCCTTCGCGCTCCCAGCATCCAGGCGTCAAAGGAGCGCAGCCACTGGCTAATTCGATAATGCATTTTCGGAGGGCGGTTTGGGTGGCGGAAAAGAGAGGGGGGGGAGAGAGAGAGAGAGAGAGAGAGAGAGAATGTGCATATGTGTGTATGTATGTGTAAGAGAGCGAAGAGCTTTGATTCGTCCAGCCTGAGATTACAGAGGAGGAAATCGGAAACCGAATTCCCATGTCGCGTATACCCTCCGACAGATTTAGACGAACGCGATGCGCTTCGGAAATTCGGAAAACGCCGACGTAGGAAACTGTCTGCTACACGCCGGCGACATTTCGGGGGGTGGGAGAGGGGGAATTCTCGTTGCAGTTTCGGCTGCGACGATACACGGGCAGTAATAGCAAGGCAATGAAATTAAACTATATCTTTCATTTTAATTCGCATTGAATAATGTCTACGTATTACATTATCATTTTGAATACTTTAATTAATATTTTACAATTAAACTGAAATAAATTTTAAATTGTTTTACATTACTGTTTTAACATTGCTGACGTTACGTATAAATTAACTGTGAACGGACGGATATGAAGACTACGGAATTGTAATTCTTTTAAAATATTATGCTCATTAAAAGAATAATTTTTTGCCTCCGTTGCCTTTCACATACCCGGAACGATTGCGCGATTGTACATTCTAACGTGATTACAATGTCGTCGCACCGACAATCTTGCCTCTGTTGTGCATCTCATTAAATTCTCAGGACACTCGCGAAGGACGTCGCCACGTATGCGAGTCAAGTGCGATGCAAGTTTCATAAAGCGCGCCTCGTGAAATCGTAATTATTACGAAGTGCGTTAATTCGCTGCGCCGGAAACGTGGGAAATTACGCGAAGAGACGAGGGTTTGCAGTCGCGGAATTCCATATCCAGAGTTATCGTTAGGCTACGAAGGTAATAAAAGTATAGACGGACTCGTAAATTTTCGTGGAACTTCCTTACCTTTCGTCCACTTAATGACACATATTTGATCCATTTTCACGGCCAAGCAAATCTTTCTTTCGAAATCAGTGTAGGAAACTTGTTAAACGACGCTAACTGGCAAATTCTAATTAAAGAAATTTATTGCGAAAAATATTATCCGAGCCGCTTAGTGGTCGAATTGGTGAGACGTCCGTCTAGAGTGTAGGGAAGTCCAGGTTCAAACCCTGGCCGAGGTAATAGTTTTCACAATAAATTTCTTTAATTAGAATTTGCCAGTTAGCGTCGTTTAACAATTTTTCTACATTGGTTAATCATGTACTGGTTAATAATTCTTTACATTTCTTTCGAAATGTTGAAACGCAGTTAGAATCATTGCAAAACGCTTGAGATATCAAGATGTATTAACCCAACGATTCCTACTCTGGGAAGACAAAGACAGTTAGCAACCCATTTTGGGGCCCACCATTAGTAATCGAATTATTTGGATTGTTCGTAACAATTTTTCTACATTGGTTAATCATGTACTGGCGTCAAATAATTCTTTACGTGTCTTTCGAAATGTTGAAACGCAGTTAGAATCATTGCAAAACGCCTGAGATATCAAGGTGTATCATCCCAACGATTCCTACTCTGAGAAAAAAGGATAGTTGGCAGCCCATTTTTGGGTCCACAATTAGTAATAGAATTATTTGGATTGTTCGTAACTCTACTCTGGGAGAAATTTTGACCGTTTTTTTGTAGTTAAGCAACTTAACATTTCGGTTAGTGCCTCTAAGTGAAAGTTATCTTTGCATTACTGAATATCTACAGAACTAATTGAGAGAATTGATTAGTACTACTTTAAAATCTTGGATATAGATAGAATAGTTAATTGCGATTTTTAGTTACGCGGGGTAAAATTCGTAAAAGATTAGAGTGTTACGAACAATCCAAATAATCCGATTACTAATTGTGGGCTCCAAAATGGGTTGTTAACTGTACTCTTTTTTTCCAGGCTCCATTTTTTCTGGATTCGACATTATCTCTCTAAAAATCGAATACGTCGAGGAGCTGTCTCGCGTTTTGCAGCTCCGTTATGCGTACGAAACAAACGTCTCGCTTTTTCCGGTTATTTTCTATCGCATGCCCGAGGCTCGTGGAAATCGGAGAGAACCGTCCCCGAGTCGTTCCTTGCGAGCCTAATCCGTCTCCGCGCGTCTCGGATTCACCGCGGCCGAATATGTAGCCGCGCTAGTTAAACCCGATAGTAGCGCGGCCAAAGCTTTGAAACGGGAGATTTTGCGCGTTTATTTGTCATCGATATCCTGGACACTCCATTCCGTGTGCTACCTCTCCTCCGCCCTCTCCTAATGCGGCGTCGGATCCGATAAATCTCCTCTCGTCCGCGATATTGCGCCGGCCGATCCGGAAAAAAGCACGAATTACACGCGCCAGACGTTCCATGCCCCGTGTACGAAGACCAATTTTTTTTTTGCGACAATCGCCGGAACTGTAAACGTTATCTTCCGATTTATCCGGGGAAAAAGCGCGGCAGTCGGACAATGCGAGCGGTATCCGATTTGGTTTTTATTTATGGATTTTGTTCTGCTAAATTGCGGTTGACGTGGATGGAGAATAATCCGTTGTACAGGAAGTGATTTTAGAATCGAAATATATTGAAATTGAGAGCTACGTCACGCGACAAGTGATAACACGAGAGTCACCGTCGCTGAGAAACTTTAACGCGTCGGCGTACCCGTTAATTTATAAATTGCAACCGGCGAGAGCCAGGCGTACAATTCCGTCGATGCAGTCGCATCAAATTTGTAGTCGGGTGCTACGAATACGACGTTAATCCTTCATTCCTTTAATTATACGCTATTGCCAGAACGTTTTCCGTCTCAACTGCGCGCCGACATTTTTATGCGACCTTCTGCTCGATATTAAATGCAATTTCAACGTTTTATGGATTAACAAACATTAACAGCGAGCGAAAGCACTTGGCGCGCGCGCGCGCGCGCGACTGCAGGCTCGATAAAGCACACAGCCGCGCGACGGCGGCCCGTGCCCCTTTCAGAAATTATCTCCATTACCATCCCTGCGACGCGACGCGCCGCAACGGGCTCGCCGGGGTGTGTTTTCTCAGCACATACGCGCGACCGCTCCGCTAAGAGGCCGAGGCGGTGGCGGCGGCGGCGGCGGCGACGGGAGCGACGATAATTTCCAACGGGAATATTTTCCGAGGGATGAAACCGCCCCTAACGCCACGCATGAGGCAGTGAACTCGCCCTCTCTCTCACATTTTCCATTATGTCCCGCAAGATTTCTCGAGAATCCGCCCTCGCCGCGCGTGTAAATTGGCGGCTTTCGTCGCGACAAGGTCGTCGGGGCGGCGGAGGGCCCGGGCGGGAGAGGGGCATCGGTTTTAGTCTCCCGCCGTCTCTTCCAACAGGTTTAATGGCGCGCGCCTACGAGGAGGGCGTTAAATTTTGTCACCGAGCACAAAGGACCAAAGGGTGAGAGCGTATCGTTTAGCGCGCGCCCGAGTGGGCGCCCCTGAAATTTTCGTCCGTCACCCTTCTCGCTCTCTTCGAAGGTTCTTCACTCCGGGCGTTAACGACATTATTGATAATTACGATTTCGCAAGAGGTGTCTCGTGAAATTCGCGAGCCACTCTCTGCGGGAAGGCCGGGCTCGCTGTCAATCATCGCGAAGACTCCTTCGATTCCACGCAGTAATCAATGCAGGACCGTTAACTTTACAATTCCATTCTAATGTAACAAATATCTCAGCAAAACGGAGTCATTCAATTGTTTTTTTAAACTCGCTCGAAAGAGTTAAGCGCGATCTTACGCGCA
>NW_011967233.1:2485327-2493921 GCF_000949405.1 Vollenhovia emeryi | reverse complement strand
AGTCACCGTAAATACTCATTCGATTCCCCGCAGTAATCAATGCAGGACCGTTAATTTTACAATTTTATTCTCATAAAATAAATATCTCAGCAAAACGGAGTCATTCGATTTTTTTAAAGTTGCTCGAAAGGGTTAAGCGTGATCTTACGCGCCTCTCGCGTGTTTTCCAAGCGAGCCGCACCGTCTCGCATCAGCAGCGCGCCATTTCGGCGCGGTAACGCGAATCCGTTCGTCATTACGAGTGTAACTCGACCGAGGGGGAGTCGCCCGAATATACACTGATGCGTTATTCCTGCGGGCCATGATTACTATAACGTTATCATTTGTAGCCAGGCGGAACTGGGGCCTGGGCTTTGTATACGTTGCCGCGCACAATTTCGCCGGCTGTAATTAGCGCGCGGTCGCGAGATTGAATGTTCCTCGCGGCGTGAAATTCGCGCAAACCGACTTTGATTAGAGTTTATTACCGGCGCGTTTTTACCACGCCCGTTGTTGTCAATTATCGCGTAATATAAAACGGATGGTGGCGGCGCGCGCGTGCGGAGCTCTCGTGCACAACGAGTTACCACCGTCGGCCGGCCCGAGCAAAATGTTTAATCATTTCCCCGGATTGCCCGGAAACAAACAGGAAATGGAGCGCTCGCATCGTCGATTCGACGCGACTCCTAATGAAATTACGTATATATGTCAATGGCACACATGCGTCGCGCTCCGCCGTTTCGTTCGTCAGTTCGCAACTCGAAAATTGCCATTTTTTTCGGAATAGAGGGACGCAAAATTTTCCCCGTTATAAAATAAAACCGTAAATAAAAACACTAGTATGAATAAATAACGGAATACGCGAAACAGGACGGCCGGCCAATTTTATAATTCCTCTCTTTTCTCTCTTTTTTTTGGGAGAAAAAGTCGACCATTTTTTGTGTCCATTTAATTACTTTTAATTACTCTTAATTACATCGGTCGCAAATGAATATTCTGCTGAAATTAAAATCCGCTTGAACTTACGTGGAGAATAAAATTCGATTCCCTTCATTTTCGACGATTAACTCGCTCGAATAGTCGCTTCATTTTCTACCCGTTTGAAAAACTAGCGATATTCCGTACTCGATACACTGACGAGTCGCAGCTCGTATTCTCGGCTTCGACGTGGAATCGAAGTTCCGCTTTTAAGGTCGGCATAATCCCGGAAGCTCCCGGAGTCGGCGTAAATATTTGCCATTCAAAACAGTGGGTGGACTTCGTTTAAATATCGATGACAGCGAGTACCGACGGTTTCGCCGTGCCGGCCCCGTGAAATATTGACCGATTTTTGCGTATTCGCTGTCGGAATGCGCGGGGAGAACGGCTGGGAAAATGTCGAGAACGCGCAATCGAAAACGCGCGCGACGTTCGTTCGCTCCGAAAATCCGATACAGGCCGAGCTCGTTCGTTTAAATAATCTCTACATTGTATTTATCGACGTCGCTTTTTATCGGTCGCGGCCGACGCTACGCGGCTTTTAAAAATCGAGAATTTTTCCCGATTACAATCGCAAATGCGTGCAAAGAGGTCAAAGCTCCGGTGCGCTTGCGAAATTTATGTCTTGCGGAAACGACCTCGCGATATCTCACGATTGTCCCGAGAAATCGATCAGGTTCGTTAAGACGCTAAGAATTTGTTCGACCAGTTATTCTATCGATAATAAAAGTATCACGCGATATACCCACTTAAAAAGTGCAGCTGCTACACGAGATAAAAGTAAATTGCATTAAGAGAAAACGGGTACCATTATCGCAGATTAATTATTTATGCTTTCTGTTTGTTCAGAAACAGTTTTCTCAAAGTTTCAATTACAATTTCAATTTAATTAGAAGTAATTTTAATACGAAATAGAAACGCTTGTTTTTATAACTTTGGCGCGATCCTTGGCCCGATTAATATAAACTCCAATTACGTTAACTAGCATGGCAGAGTTTGTCGGAATACTATAATACAATTTCAAGTTCGCTTCCTTACTTTTGCCAAGTTTACGGTAGCCGAGACGCTCCCGTCAGAAGGGATAAAATCTCGTCAAGAAATTTCGGACGGGTGAAGCCTAAGCGCTTTCCCCCCCCCCCCCCGCCCTCTCTCTCTCTCTCTCTTTCTCTCTCTCGTCATAAAAGAGCCATTAACAAATCCGTGTAAGCCGTGGCATATCCGACGCACCCCTTTTTGCCGAACAATGAACACCGGGCACAAATCGCATTTCGCGATCGCGGGACGCAACAATGAAGAGATCGCGGAGTCCTCGCATTTTCACGCTAAATTTGTCCCGCGCGACAATGAAAGAGAGAAAGAGACGGAGAGAGAGTCGCCTAAAACGGCCGCCTTTCTGTCCGTAGAATTCGGCCATTAGACACCCATTGACGGATTAACCCTCCGTCTCTGTCGTCCGAAGTCGCCTTAAGTCCCGCCGCAGAGGGTCGCGCGGCGATTTTTTCAATATATTCACGCGCAAAACGCCGACCGTTTAAGGGCGCTATTGTTCGCCCGGTGGGGAAATATGACGGCCGCTCGCCCATTCTCTCGTCTTACTCCCGGATGTTCGGCATTTTCTCGTCTCTTTCACGTCTCAGACTCGAATACATTCGACGGCTGCGCGTTTATCTCCCTGCTCTCGTGCACTCGCTTCTTTACTCTCGTTCATACCTAAATGCGTAAGTTGGTCAGTTTGCTTCGGGAAACAAGCGCGTTCTTAAGGGGTCACAACACTCTAGAGCCCACCAATTTTCATTTTGCGCTATTTTTTTATATTCTTAATATAAGAATTTTCAACTGAAATTTAGATTCCATGGGTCCTAATATCTAAATAATGTTTCTTAGCATAGTTGAATTACAGTTGAATGATGTTATTCTTTTAAGTTTTAAATTCCGCCATTTTGAATCCACCATTTTGAATTATGAAAATCTGATAAAAGATTCGTAATTAGCAACTCCAAAAACCCTTGTATACATCATTTATTCCGCTATATATTTTGAGTGTACGTAGCCTCGTCTTTTGAAATTACTTAAACTCGTAGAAGCGCTGACGAATACGTCTTATTATATGAAAATGCGATTGACAAGTAAAAACTGAGGAGACGAAATCGACAGTGTAGATTCTCATCTTCCAGAGAGCCCCGTCGCTCCTCTTCCCGCGTTACATTTTACATCGTTATGTGTTTAAGGTAACACGTCTGCGAACGTGCAAGTGCGCGCGCGAGAAAATTGCGACAGCGGGCAAATGGGAACCGGCCGCGGAAATCGGTCGCTTAACTTGCCAGGATTGAATGTAAATCGTTACTTTGGCACTCGCGCGCGGACGGCGCGCCCGAAGGTGGGAAATTCGTGTTTCCGGTCTATGCGCAATCCTCCCCGCCTCCTTTCAGAACACGTGCATTACCAGCCGCAATAATGTCGCTCGCAGAAACGTAAGAGAGGCGGAATAAAGCGACCGACCGACCGCGCCGTCGCCTTTCCGCGGCGAAAAATGCGTCGTGTCTGGCAATATGGAAAATAAGAGCCGAGTCGGCGGGGTTGAAGTATGGGGCTGCAAAAGAAACGGCGCGCTGTCGAAGGGGGAGAAAGGATTGCGATATGACGGTAAGAACGTTCAATCTGCGGGAGGGCGGGACTCCGAGCCGGATGAACAATGAAAAGACGCGGAGCGCGCGGTAGACTGGATATTCATGTCGAATCACGATCGTAACGTAACAGTTAAAATCATTTTGCGTGTAATAAACGGAGGGGCGAAGGAACGTTCCTCGTCTACGTTCTCCGTACGGACGTTTTTCTTCTTTCTCTCTCTCTCTCTCTCTCGAGTTGCGGAATGATTGCGGCACTAAAATTGTTCCTCGCTCGGCGCTTCCAGGCCGCCCGCAACTCACGCGTACGGTAATTCGCAGCCGGTAATCCCAAAAACGTTGCGCGCAAGGGAAAAGTATTTTACGATCGTCCGCGTACGCTTCCGCCGTGCGTTGCGGGTCGAGCGGGACGAGCGATAAAAAAATTCGACCGTGTTATTCGGAGATTAAGTTGACGCATTATACGAGCGCGTGGGCATGAAATGTATTAAATCCTTTACCGGGGAGGGGAAGAGTACTGGAGTGATTCTGCACCCTTTGCACTTTTTGCATATAGAACTATCGATTCATGAAAACATTTGTGTAATATCCAAATTATATATGGCTTTTGTGTACAGACTGATAGTGTTTCACTAATCGGAGTAAATCGGAGAACAGCTTGGTATCGTAGAAATTAGTTAGAAAAAGTCTAACAAAAAATTTATTTACTTGAATAAGTCATAGGTTGCCTATGAATATAGATTGAATACATTTTTTGTTAGGTTTTTAAACTTCACCCGCAGAAAAAAATTTCGGATTCAATGCTGTTACAGTTCATTGTATTATAAAATAGTAAGTCAATCTTTTTTAATTCGATAGAGGAGACTAAGAATTATTGATTACACAAATGTTTTCATGAATCGACAGTTCTAGGAGCAAAAGGTATTGTTTTTATTCCCTCTTTTGTAAATCGGTACAATTATTGAAACTCTCCAGTCTTTTAGGAGCAAAAGGTGCAAAGAGTGCAGAATCACTCCAGCATCTTCTCTTAGTGCGGAACAGAAATTCAAACCTGGATGTGTCTGGGCAAAAAAGGAACGAGTGTTGCGAAGTGTCGTGCCGTGCCGTGCCGTGAAGATGAGGACGGACAGAGAGAACGAATCAAGTTACGCAACGCGAGAGCGTTGCAGTAATCCCGTTAAAGTCGGAAGGGTGCTATTGTGATTACCGATTCAGAACGAATTTGCAGCCTGGATCGGCCTCGACGTCCTTCCGCGCGCGCGTGTTCTCTCGCATTAGGCATCGGCGCCAATTTATTCGACGAAAAACTGCACGCGCGCGAGATCCGTCGTTCCGGGAGGGACGGAAGCGCGGAACATTTTCAATTAACACGCGGAGTAAAATGGTCCCGCAGTTTCGAGCGACTGACGATTGCGGTTTGAAACCCACGATTTAACACAGAGACGTCGCTTTTGTAATTTAGCCTCGCTGTATCGCGGAAGATTCGCTTACAAATCCGAAAGTTTTGATTCTCGAACCCCGGTCGGTTTGCAAAACGACCGGTAACTCCGGCGAAATTAGAATTCATCGCGCCGGTCCGAATTAAAGTCGCGAAACTTTTTAATTTCGTAATATGCAAATTAGCCTCCGCGACGCCGTGTAATTAATTCCGGGCGCGCGCGTTACACACGTGTACGCGCGTCGGCCCGGCCCGGCCCGGTCCTGCCCGGCTCGGTCCGGCGCCGGTTTTTCCTCCCGCGTAAAAAGTCGTCCGCTGATGATGAAATTTTTACGCCGCTGACCACCGCCGGGGATAAAAAGCCCGGACCCGCGAGGGTACTCGTTCCTTCCTGTTCCACCACTTCCGCAAGGATTTTCTCAGGATGCACACGGAGTATCGTGCGGCTATGTGTCGCGCGTAACGTAAACCTGGATTGTCCGAGACTTTCCGTTTTTGTAAATTCGCGGCTACAACGTTGCGATATACCACAATATTATTGTACAGTACTAAATACCTTTGACATTATAAAGCTTTGTACCAACTGATATGCATTAATGCCTGGACCTACATTTTTATCGTTATTTTTCCCATCTATACGAATCACTGAGTTTCATGTTTCAGGCTGTATGTATGTAGAGGAAAGTCCCCCATTATGAGATAAGCTCCTAATATTAGATAGGGGGGTTTCTGCTAAATTAATAGACATCATCTGTTGGTTCCGCCAATTTATTGCCCTTGGAGTGAAATCTGTTTAGTGCAAAATTCATTGTTAGATGATGTAATCGTTGCGAAAGGAAGATTTGTAATTGAATTTGGATGTTGAAAACCAGCTGTCTTATAAGGGACTTTCCTCTACTACCGCAGATCTCTGTGAAAGTCTGTGTGTACTACAGCCTGGAACTCATCGATGTGTAGATGGGAATGAGAATTGTAAAAATGTGAATTCTAGTAAAAACATAGTATAACTAGTAGGTCCATCCAGGTCTGAAAACTACATCGAAATTTGAGTGGCTCGGTCGTACACATAGTCCAACTAGTAGGTCCACTCCGTCATTCGTTTCGTTTTGCGTCGATCCCTTCTGCGCATCCGACATTGTTCTGGGCAGACCAACGAGAGAAAAGTTGTATGTGCGACAGTGTGGCTTTGATGAGTATGAAAAAACAATGTAGCTGCTGTAGCTAAAACTTAGCAAAATAGGGACAGCTAATATTTTAGTTGTGATAGCTCAATATTTTGCTACTGTGCCTATTGTATTAGGTGCGACAGCAAACGGTTTGCTGTCGTAGCAAAATATTGAGCTATCACAACTAAAAATATTAGCTGTCCCTATTTTGCTAAGTTTTAGCTACAGCAGCTACATTGTTCTTTCCGTGTACGTATACACACACGTCGCTGGATCCTGCCCGGGTGTATGGCGGAATACCACGTGATCGGGACCGAAAAGATCAAAGGGGCCGGCAGAGAGTGGACCTACTACAATAGTTATACGCGGAGAGAATTTTCTCTTAAAATTTATCCTGAAAATCATGTAATCGTGGGACAACGTGACATTTCCAAGAATTTTATGAGAGTTTGTGGAAATTTTACTAGTAAAAGCTTGAAAATGCCACGTTGTTCCACGATTACATGATTTTCAGGATAAATTTTAAGAGAAAATTCTCTCCGTGTACTGCGGTAAAACTGAGGTCCAGGCATTAATGAATAGCACTGTACGTGTAATAGAATTTTGCCATATTAAAGATATTCGTTTCGCAATAAAGATAACTAATGTCGGCGCTAACTCGAGCCAAAGGGCTCCGTTCTCCTTTTGGTTACCGTCCCCGCTCATTTTCGCTCCGGCTAAAATAATATTTCACGTTTCTATCTCGCCTCGCTGTATCCCTGGCATTGATCAGCTTTCGACGAGCTACTGAACCGCGCGCGAGGTACATAGATATATAGGGCGGTGTACACTTCGATGAATATTATCGATCAACCCGACGCGACGACGGTCACGCGGGGAAACGTCCCGAAACGCTCGCGGGAAGTTCAGCGTCGTCGTTTGCAGGACGCGATAACAACTTTGACGTTATCCTTGCGCGGCGAGAACATAACAGGTACACTAAATTGAAGACCCTGTTTATTCATGAAGGAACATTAGGGGTGGCTCATCTAAATGCACGGCGGGCGAGGACGACGGCGGATGCGCGTGTACGCGAGCTGTCAGAACGGTCGAAAATATTTCCCTTCTGATACTCGACTCCGTCTCTTTGTCTCTCCGTTCGGTTTCGCCGCCCGCCCCTCGGATATATATCTCCCCCCCCCCTTTCCGGACAAGCAACCGACCAACCAACCGCCCCGACGACTAGCGGAGAGACAAGACGCATTAGTTCTGAAAGCGTCAGCGCGAGCTGTTCCACCGGCGTTGCGTATGGAGTGCGTAGATAATGTAGACGAGAGCTTACGGGTGGCAGGAGAAGAGGGTGAGGAGAGATAGGGCTCTTCCGACGCCGAGTACGATCGGCTAAGGGCGGCAGGGTCGCCCGGCTGGCTGGTAACATCTTGCGCTGATGCCCCGATACACTATAAATTATTATATTCATATTATATCCCGTCCGATTCGTCTGCCACCCCTGTCGCGATTCCGTCCCGGGGCGAGGGCAGGCTGCGCGCTGCATCGCGCCGCGTTTCGTTTTTGCGAGAGGATTTATCTCCCGCGGCTCGGCCTCGATGGAACTGATCGCGACTACGTGACTACGACTCGTCGTCGCTATTATGTGCATTCACGCGACGAGACTGGCGTACGAAATGCCGCCTTTTTGCTCGACGCGCTCGCGTACGGCCGATGCTTCGTTCGCGGCGGGATAATTAGCGGACGCGTCAGTAGACATCCATTGATCCATCGGCGCGATTAATTGTTCAAGCATCTTGAGCCAGCTTCTCACTATTTTTAGAGAAGGAAACAGAAATAGGATTTGCTTCTTTCGATATTCGTGCCGTTCATTTCTCACTGTTTATTAATATATGATAAAAAGATGTGACTCCCAGTAGTCTACAGTTCAGTGAGATGTACGGATAAAGGAAAGCGCTCTATCATAAGATAGGCTCATAATATGAGATAACGTTCAATTTTACAAATTCTTTTTAGCAACGATTGCACGCGCGATCTAACGATGAATTTTCTATTAAACAAATTTCACTCCAAGGGCAATAAATTCATGACGGAACCAACAGATGATGCCTATCAATTTAGCAGAAACCCGTGCTACCTCGTATTAAAAGCACATCTCATAATAGGGAACTTAATTAATATTCAGCCACGAGGACGTATACAGGGTGAGTCTTTCCATATCCGACAAAATTTTTGAGAAGGTAGAACGGATCGAGATGAACGAAAAAGTCCTGTACCATTTTGCAATTTTCGTAATAGTTAACGAGTAATAAATTATTAAAAATCGTTGTCTTAGGCTGGCCTACCGCCCAATTCGACGCGTGGCGAGATGTGCGCATAGCAATATCGATCGCCGGGCGGTCACATCTTGCCACGCGCTCG
>NW_011967233.1:2466711-2484249 GCF_000949405.1 Vollenhovia emeryi | reverse complement strand
TAACGAGTAATAAATTATTAAAAATCGTTGTCTTAGGCTGGCCTACCGCCCAATTCGAACGCGTGGCGAGATGTGCGCATAGCAATATCGATCGCCGGGCGGTCACATCTTGCCACGCGCTCGAATTGGGCGGTAGGCCGGCCTAAGACAACGATTTTCAATAATTAATTACTCGTTAACTATTACGAAAATTGCAAAATGGTACAGGACTTTTTCGTTCATCTCGATCCGTTCTACCTTCTCAAAAATTTTGTCGGATATGGAAAGACTCACCCTGTATAAAACCACATTCAGTTTCGTCAGAATCAACACGTAGCAAAGATTCTCCTTCATTCTTCGTTCCTTGACACGTTAACGAAATCGCTGGCACACGTGAGCGCGAATTCGTCCGGTCACAATCGGACTTATCATGCAAATGAAACTGTTACACACCAGGTTTACGGAGGGATGGACGTTCCTCGTTAGACGGACGCGGCGACGAATCCGGCGACGAGGGAGCGATCCCTCGATTCGCGCGCGTCAGCCTTCGGGATTTCTTGGCTTCCTCCGTTTGCTCTCCATTTCGGCCCTTCCCCCGTCATCGTCCTCGCGACTTCCTTCGGGATCCTCACGAGCTCTCGCGACCCTCATCATCCTGACATCAATGCTCCGAGGCGTCGCTTTTCTACGTGTACACCGTATACGTACGCCCAGCGCGGCGGACGCGACTTCGATATTATGAACGTGAATGTCCGCCCCGGGCTCTGTCTCCCCGCTGTATTGGATGCAGCTAATATTTTGATCCGAGATACGTGCTCGCGATGCTCAAAGAAGTACCTCACGGACGCGGATTACCACCGTGTGGAAGTAGAATTAAAAGGTTCGCCCCGATTCCGGGCGGCAGAAAATGCGGAGGCGACAGGCATTAGTGTCGTAAGGTCCGCATTCAACGTCGCCCGTTCAACGCTCAATGTGGTTTTCATCTTGCTTACCCTACATTTTGCAATGAAAGCGCCGATCTCCGTGCGTCGAACGAAAACCCGGGATCCAGTGGTCGCATTCCGAATTAAATGCCAAGTTCTACATATGAAGGAGACGTCTTCAGTCGCAGAAATTATCGAGAGATATAATTTGAAGATAACTCACTGCATTTAACAACAAGTATAAACTTTGTTTTATACTCGACCGATTTTTATTTCATAAATCAGTTGCATCTGTATGTAACAATCAGCCCTAAGCGATAACCACCCCTAAAGCGGGGTAAGATGTCGCAAATTAATTTTTCCACTTGAAATCAATTTTCTCTTAACTGCACTGAGAGAGCCATTTTGTCGAATAAAACGAAATAATCTGATTGAATCATTTTGTTGACTGAACATGTACAGTATAATAATTTGGTTGTATGAAACGAAAAATATGTTGCCGAAAAGAAGTTAAATGTTACAACTATTTTGTTTCCATGAGTTGTTTATTTGAACAAAATTTTATGGGTGGGATAACAAACTTGCCCATCCCATCACGTCCTAAATAATTGTGTTTGTTGCGCGAACTAAATCGTTCAGTTGAATATTATAAAAGGATTCTGCGCATATTCACTCAACCAAATTTGTGTGTTGATATAACCAAATTTTCCAACTAAATTTTGTTGTTGTATCAACTGAGAGATTTGTTTCTTGTTTCATATCCAAACAAGAAATTCAGTTGAGTCGTCTGAATTTTGTTTCATTCAGAAAAATGGGTCTCTCAACGTGGTTATTACTATCTCAACGACTTTTGTGTAAGAAGTTAGCCAGATATGTGCCTTTTATGAAGCGATGTAGTAATTATTTTAATTCCTTTGAAAAAACACCCAAAGCACTTCTCAGAAAAATATGTGACTTCCAACCCCGGTCTCTCCTACCCAGAAGAGCGTGGCGGCGGCTGCTGGTTGGACGTTTTCACCCCTTTCTCTCTCTCTCTATCTCTCTCTCTCTTTCTCTCCCCTTAATTCCGAAATACGCGCATAGTACGTTTGTTGGTAGCGTAGACTCGCGTCGTATTCGACAACCACTTACGTCGTCGATCGCCTCGATCGTCTGCCGCCTCGCCGAGCGCTCGTGTTGAAAGGGACGTGCAGTTCGCACGGGAAACTCCTCGCGAGTCGTTGATCGGGTTCGTTTCTCGCCTCTCGCACCGATAAATTCGGGTCTGCGAGCGCGCGCTACCGCGGGGGCCGCGCGAAATTCACCGGCGATCGATCAACGTCGAATGGAAAATGGGCTCGCGTGCCTCGCGACGAAGTTAATAGCGCTTCTCGCCGACGAAGAAATCGCCGAAAAACAAGCGCCGCGAAGGCGAGGGAAGCCGCACGGCTGCCGCTCTCCTCGAGCGGCCTCGTCGAAAACGCGAAAACACTCATTAACGTCTTTCGCGCGGTATTTACCGAGTACCGTGCGAGCGTTTCTCCGAAAGCTACAAACACCTAGCGGCCTTGTGTGCAAAACGCGCTGCGTCTTCGACGAGTTCTTCGTCGGCACAATTTACGGCAACGTGACTATTCGCGCGAAAGAAACGCTGAGAAACGTATTCCGGGAATCTGGAGCGATCAAGTTATATTCAGAGAGCTCTTTGATCTGCATGAAACATCGTGTTTCGAGAGTAAAGCGTGCCTGCGTTTCACGGTAACGTTTGTCCGTTATGGATAATTGCTAATTGCAGCCACGGAAATTATTCGTCAGGAGTGATCAATACTTGGCCGAGCGATACAACGAGACAACGCTCTTCCCCGAGAACTGTGTGCAATTTATTTACATGTTCTACCTTGGGAAGCGCACATTAATCGAAACGTCAGAGATCAAAGCGATCGCGGCATTATTAAAGTTGTAGGCCCTTTGATGGACTTTTCGGACGTTGGGCTTTGAACAAAATTTCACATTCGATTAAATTCTCGCTAAGGAAACGTCGTTATCAAGTAAATTAAAGGGTGCATGGGTAAACAAAGTGCATTTTGCGCGTCAGTTGTATCAGTTCATCAGGCGCGTCAATCGAGTCTCGTTGTCCAAGATTATCGTTCGAGTATCAATAATAACAACCGGATCCTCTCGCATGCAACTCCACGTCATCCACCCTGGGCTGCGTTCAGAAACGTCACCCGAACGCACCGGTGTATCATTTTATCCTTGTTTAACATACGGTGAGCAATAAGGATAGAATGACACGCTGGGGTAGCCGGGTGGTGTTTCTGAACGCAGCCTTGGCGGAAAGTCTGCCGACCCGAATAGCAAGCAGCGGAGGGAAAATACGTGGCGGGCGCGGAAAGGGGTTTGGAAAATTAGGCAGTTTCCGCGGGGGGGAGCGACTCATCCCGAATAACGCCGACGCATTCTCAAAGGAGGCACAGGCAATAAGGTACCGCGGGTAAGAGACACGTCTGATAATCCTCTCCCGGCTAGGAGACTGTCGCATAATCTTTCGCCCCCGTTTCGCCTCTCTCCACCCCGGGAAGTCGTTCTGTTTACCATTCTGAGGACGTCTTTAATATATAACGGGCAATTTTCCCACGCTCGCTACGCCGTAAACTTCCTCAAGAAATTGGATGTTCCGGAATAGAGGAAAGGGGAGAGCTTAAGGCGGGAAGGAGGAGATAAGGTAGGAGCGAGCGAGAGGTCTTTTCTCTGAAAAACAGGAGTTGCGATTCAGCTGTCAGGACTTCATAATCCCCGCGCAGTCCGCGTTGCTCCGTCGATCTCGTGTACACATGTATCTCGTAAAGGGCGATGATCCCGGCGGCGCGGGTGGCGCGCGGAAGGGTGGCTGGAAGTCGTTTTAATATCTGACCTCGTTGCAACCGACCGAAACTTGGCGACCCCTCCTCCACCCGTCGGTCCCCCGTCCTGTTTACCGCCGAGCGAACCGCCCTCCCCGTCACCCCGCGCCGTGTTCTGCGGTAAATGCGCCGGGAAAATGCATGGCGCGTCGTTAGCCTCCGTCGAGCCGGCGAGTCAGGTTCGTCGGTTAAGTCGCTGGCAACTTTCGTCTCCTTGTTGTCCCAATTTGCCGCGGCGGCTCCTACGGGGAATTATAAGCCGCTCCCTGTCATTTTTGCGGAATATGGCGGGGAACGCTGGGGAAGTTCGGCGGCGATAACGCTCGAAAGTTCGCTCAACCAATCTGAAACGGGTCGTTCGATTGTTCGCAGATTTTGAATGCGCCTGAGGCAAGAGTTGCCCGTTTAATCTCCGAGTCGCGGTTTAAGAATGAATCTCTTTAATCTTCAATTCATACCTGAGTGACGTTTGAGGGCTAGTTTCACAAACATCGGTTAACTGCTAACCGAAGGTTAATTGATTCTCTGTCTCTTCTTAAATAATACGGTGGAAAAAGAGAGTCGACTGAACCCTAGTTAACAGCTAACCGATGTTTGTGAAACTGGCCCTAAAAGGTTGCGCGTTTAAACGGATGTTGTTTTACTGTGAATAATATTTCCTTATTTTATATCAAACTTCAGCAGGTAGGCTTTGTAACAACAACCTTCTTGGTGCCTCACCATTTTGCATCGGTCTTTTATAATTACCTCTTCTTTCGGTGTACATTCATGGTCCGAAAGGCCGTCCGACGTTTCGCAATAAGTTTTCGGAATATTCGTATGTATCGTTCCTTTGCCCTAATACTTAATGCGTCACTGCATATGTCCGTGAACAAAGCCTACAATCTCTGGCATGATAGACCGTATTTCCAAAATGTATCATAAAACGTCGAACAACCTTTCTGACCACGACTGTATCTCTTTTGCAATGAATTAAATCAAATTAGCAAATTACAATTTGTTCCAATATAAAAGCAGGCTATTTTGACTTATGTTGTTTAAACTAATTGTAAGACTTATGCCGTGGCCGTGGCAGTAATTCTGCATAAGTAGATATTGTTTAATACACGTCGTTGGCATTTGTCTTGCTTATACTTCGGCGTTGAAGATCGCTACGGGGACGCACGGAACGTTAGCTTATACGGGACAGAAACAGGCAGTGGCGCGAGGGGGTTAATACTCCGTTACGCAGGTGTGCGTGAAACATACCGCCTGCGTTTAATTTCTCTGCGTAATACCGCAGTAAAGTAGCTGGACTGTAACGGATTGTTATACACGAGTCGTAAGCTGTTGGGAATCCCTCATACGTAAATATAATAATAATAATCCGAGAATATAACGTGGATAAGCGCAACGTATAATTAAAGCTTTGATCGAAGCTGCGGGTGCACCATCGCCCGCGAGAATCTAAGCTCCTTTTCCTAAGCTTTTTGCGCACGAGCCTGCGATGAAATTCATTGTTAATAATTTTATCGGGGCGAGTGACGGGGTTAATTATCATCCTGCTGAGCGTTTCTATACGTGTGGGAAGCGTCGCTTGACTGTCCGTTCGCTCTAAATGCCGCGGAATAATTGTCTTTCTTATATCCTATTTCTGTTCGCACATCATCGACGTACCCTCGACACGTCGCGGATAAATTTCGGCGTACTTTCACGGTGTTCGCGCGCAAGGGAGAAGGGGGATTTCATCTACGCAGACAATGCAGGCATCGCCGTCGGTTGAGGACTTCGTTGACATAGTTCGCATGCCAGCCTCACTTGGGCCGTCGATCCTCCGCCTTTCTTGCAAATACCTGCGTCTCTAAGCAGGCTGACGTACCACAGCCTCATTAGGGACTCTTAGGAACGCGCGAGCGCGCGGGAGACAAACGTCAGGCCCAATCTCACCCTCCCCCCTCCTCTCTCTCTCTCTCTCTCTCTCTCTCTCTCTCTCTCTCTCTCTCTCTCTCTCGTCGAAAATATCGAGAGAGGCGCGCTCTCGGGATTTAACACGCAGCTGTTCGTACCATCGACGAGCCCCGAGGATTATCGCGGATAATCTCCCTCCCGCCGTCTCCCCCCCCCCCCCGGGACTCCTCGCTGACCTAACCCGGAGAAATATATAATGATGTATTATAAATACGAGCGTCGCGTGCCGGCGATCAGTGCGTTTCTCAGGACCTTCGTTTCGAGCGATTAAAGACTGCTTTCGAGGAATCGTTTCATCGCATCGTTGGTAGAATCAACGGGTTACCTGATGTCTCAACTGGAGCACATATAGATTTTATGGCGTTAAATTATAGGTACAACTGTATAACATTCTTAATTTGTCACGGGGAAATTCTTTTAAAAATCGACCAGACTGGCATAAAAAGTGATACATATTTAAGTCACAACGTTTCGACCTCTTTATCGGGTCCTTTTCAAGTACAATCTGGAAACAAATTACAAAAGTACAAACCGCAATACAAAGAAAGGAACTTTTAGTACATAAGTATGTGTTTCAAAGGAGAAAAGTACCTAATGTTGACTGAACAAATTAATTTTATGCCGAAACAGAATGAGTTCATGAGTCAGTGGCAGCAAATTCATAATGTCATATCTGGAATTATTACGAGTACAAATAAATAAATAGTGAGATAATAGGTCAGAGAAATAAATAAACTAATAAGTTAAGTGTAAGAGTAAAAAAATTGTGAAAAAGTAGATAAAAGTAAGATGATAAGTTTAGGAGTAAAAAAAACAGTAAAAGTAGATAAAGGTAAGATAATAAGTTAGATGAATAAGTTATTTAATAAATAAGCCAAGAGTCAAAAGGTAAGTAAAAGGCAAGAGCTCATGGACTCACATGTCTCGGTAGTCAGTGGATTTTTAATAGCGATGTCAATTTCTAAAATTTTCGAGCAGCCACCGTACGTTAGTGGATCTCGAATTCTTAACTTGTGTACATGAAATTGGAAAAAATCTAGCACTTTCCAAATTAAACATTTTTCACGAATTGTATGTGATAACTCGGCACAAATCACTGATATTATTTTGAGATCTCGCGCAACCGTTGCGCACACCGTCCTGAATAGGGAAACGCTGTTCGATTTTATCGCCGTTATTCGCCTCGCCTCCCTGAGATATAGCGGATCAATAATAAATATAGAGCAATCTTTCTAATGTACCGCCGCGCGGGAGCTCTCCCGCGATCTCGAGGATCGCTGTTTGCGATATACAGCGAAGTGATCGGACTCTCGTAAATTCCATTCAATCGCGCTGATGCGGGACGAAGAAGGATACGGCCCGTTTTGTTTTCGCGAGGCTCGCGGGGTGGAGTAAAAGCATGTGGAGGGATCGATTTGTAGTGTTACGCCGAGCTGTCGATGGTCAATTCGGGCGTGGATAAATAAACATCTCGAGGAAGGGACGAGAGCAAGATTGCTGCCACCGAAACATTCTATTCTCCGAGTGGTTTTCAGAAGGGCAGACGATTTATCATTCCGAGCTTCGACCGCTAAACTTTTCATGGATTTGTAAGTGAAGGGAAGTCCTCTATTATGAGATAGCGGAGTTTCTGCTGAATTAATAGGCATCGTCTGTTGGCTTCATCGTGAATTTATTGCCATTGGAGTGAAATCTGTTTAGACGAAAAACGATTGTTAAATCGTATAACCGTTGCGAAAAAAGATTTGTGATTAAATTTGAACGTTGGAAACCTGCTATCTCATATTATATATATATATAGAGGATTTTCTTCTATGCTTTTATTTAATATAAATAGGGGATCATAGTAAATAGAAGATGGAAAATTGAAAAAAAAAACATTTATCTTTTGTACAATGTTTAGCGTGCGATTGTAACAAAGTTATAAGTGTTAACGATATCGAATAATGCAGATTCGATTTAATGTTATACTTGTATGTGAGAAACAACCATTCGTTTTCACGAAACGCCGTTCACGTCGCGAGGGAGCGTTTCGTTGGGCAAAAAACTCGATTAGAAGTTGGAAGTTTGTCGAGACAACGAGTTTAGCGATCGAAAGCAATTCCCTTTAAATCCTTCGCAAAGCAAATCGCGCGTCTAATGGATTCTACGTTAATCGTCTTTACCATGTCGTTAACTTGACGCGATGCGCGCAGCTCGCCCGGGGCGACGCAACGATCATGCCCGGTAAAAGGAGCAATCGACTTTAGGCTCATTAGCAACGCACAACCCCGAGTCAATTATCTCCTTTGTTATCTTATCTGCCGGATCCTCGCGGCTAGAGAAACTGAAAACTACGTCAAATCGGATTGCCGCTCACTCGCGCGGTAATTGTTGTTTATAATACAATAACGGTTGCTCGCGACTTTGTCTTTCCGGAAGCAAGATATTTCATTCTCTTTTTAATCTAATTCTTCGCGATACGCTGTTTATGACACGGAGCATAATTCTGATAACAAATTGACAAACAACATAGTTTGCACCAACTTTAAAATCTTAGAAACACGTCTCAGTTGCGTACTGAGAAAAATTTTCATCGGATAAACCTATTATTCAAATAGTGTCTTTCCGATTACGTTTTTCGATTAAATTACGGGCACGTCCGATGAAATTTATCCGATGAAATGCAGTCACCGATGAAATTTGATTGAAAAAACCGATCACATTTTTCATCGGATATACAATTTAATCGGATATATCCGTTTGTTATTATGTAATTGGATCATCCGATTATATTTAATCGGATATTTTTCTCCGTGTGAGCTTTGAGGGTTAAAAACATCGAAGCGGTATTGTGTAACAATACCTTGCACGCGTATAATAATTTTTACATCTTCGAGAGGCTGAAGGTGGCAGCGGCACGCAAGGTTTTTGATCGCACCCTCGCTTTTATGGTTACCAATAATCGATTTAACACGTGTCCCGCTGGTACTTCGCGGCGCACCGCCACCACACCGTACGGAACGCAAGAACAGCCATCGATAAATTCACGCGGCACGGCCTCGCCCCCCTGTCTCGATAAATTATCCCGAGGGATGACAGAGACATTATAATCCGGGGGTCTAATAAAAAGGTCCGGGATTCTCTGTCGCCGGTGCGCCGCGTCGTGTCGTTACTTAGCAATAATTCGCGCCCGCAAGAGAGAGGCTCGGAGGAGCGAGCCGTGGCGAGAAGGGAGAGACGTTGGAAAAATGGAGGGATGAAAGGACGCGAGGGAACGACGCGGAGCGGCGACGCCCACCCCCAGCACGCGTGTCGCGCGTATCGCCGGGAGGAGCCGCGTATCCTGCAGATGCCGACCAGAAGAATTCGGACAAAGCTGTGGGAATCGCCACAATAGACGCGAGCGCGCCACGACTCGGCCCACTCGGTTCCCTCTCGGATGATTTATCGGCCGCTATTTGTGCGTAATACCGCGAACACAATCGCCGCCCGGCCACGCCGATCGTCTCCCGTAACAGAGAACGAGCGATTTTCATGAATTATGTCGAGTCGTCGAACGTCCGTCTCGAAAATGACCGCGTGGAACGCGAGGAGTCGATAAGATCGGTCGTGTCGCTCGTGTGCCAACAGCGCCGAGAATCCAAGGCGGATCCCATTTTTTGCAAAAAGAAAAACCCTCCCCCCCCCCCGAGTTGCGGAAGATGCAAATCGATTTTGAGACGATAATACGTATCGAGGATCGCGCGAGATTGTGAAAGATCCGAAGGGTCAGTGCCGTTATCGATTCCGCGTACTTCCGAGATCCTGGATTCTCCCTTCCGCACGCTTCTCGTTCGCGCACGACGACGGCGGAAATCGGTTTCTGGGCAACATGCGCGTGCCACGTGGTGCGTCTTGTAACAGAATTCCTGCCGCCCTGCGGCAGCGGGCGCGGACGCGGGTGCGGGGGGAGGGGGACGAGGAGATTTTCTCGAGTTTCAGAATCCAGCTAGCGCGCAGAAGCCGTACCTAGCTACCGCTCCCCGGGGACCTCGGGACAGGTGGCTGAAGTCTCAGACGAGACCCCCACGCTTCAGGAAGCGTCTCGGGCGTGCCGGTACGCTCGCCGTGCTCCTTACGTACGGGGGAAACGACTTCCTCGGTAACATGTGGTTGTCGTAAAAGCGACGATCATCCCGCAGGAAGTTACCCGGGATCCCGGGGACAAATTCGAGCGCGAGAGGCGCGTCGCGGAGTTAAATGCAGCTCTGATGACTCCACTAACGTACATTAGCGGTTAGGCGCGTCCTACTTACGTGCACGCATATGTACGAGCGGCTGCACTCGCGCATTCCCTCTGCAGTATGTAGATCATAACGGATCACGAATTCTACCCTGTGTAAGCGTTTGCGCATTTTGTTAGCAATTATTGAGTATGCGGGCTGCGTAGCTTAAATCTTAAATGCGAACGTCGACAGTGTTGGAATCGCCGATTACATTTCTCGACATTTGCCAGGTTCCAATTCTGGGGTAATATTTTTCGCAATAAGAATAATTTACAGTACGGGGAAAGGGGGGTATCGAGTGCTAAATGTAGCATCGAAAAATGCTGAAATGTAGCCTTTGAAATATAATTACAAATCGTTTATCGATTTGAATGTGTGAACTTGCGGGCGATGATAACTCCACCCGTAAGAAAACTGCGTCATATGTCCGAAAAGAAACCGGCGCGCAGGACAAATGTGGAAAGAAACGGTGCATGAATTCACATTTTAATAAATTACAAGTATAGGCTATCTACATCTTGCCTTAGACTTGCATTGGTCATTCTTGTGTGCTGTATAGTTTTAACGAGAGTCCTATTTTAACTCTATTGTTTCCAGTAGTAAGTTCTCTGGTTTCCGATTCTCTTTCTTTCTATCTGGAAGTGTAGTTCAGCTTCGAATTAAATATCTTCCTTCTATTTGCGAGAAAAATTAATTTTTCAGTCCTAAATTACATAGTCTTTGTAATTAAATTCACTGTATTGTTTTGGTGAATTTGATCACTTGATTTTAATTATGTGGGATTTGCTTTTAAGCTTAAAACTCCCGTTTTTTCCGCATGTGGACATATACGTCGTTGCATCTACTGACGTCGAGGCACGCCGTCGAAATTTCCAATATTCAATCGCGACATAAAGACGCAATTACGCCCGTGTCTTTTTAAATGGATCCTTGGCGCAAATTGCGAGCGTCCCCTTCGATCGGCGCAAAGCGGTATCGGATGAAAACTGTAAATGAAGAGCGCCGCGTTATCTCTGTACCAATCAATCTGCTCGTTATCGCCTGGCGGCCGAGAATTACCTCGCACGCGCGCTCATTGCGACGCGAGACTCGCAATTCTGTCCGTGAAATTAGCCTCGTCATGCCATGCATAATTGTCCCGACGGACGCCCGGTGAAAGCCCGTCAGAATTGCGCCATTGCGCTCCCCCATAAACGCGAGAGCGAACGCGCGTTTTCTCGCGGCGTATTAATAAAGGCCTCAATGAATTGGTCGTTTCGCTACAATTGCACGCACATCAATTCCATCAAGCCGCACGCTGCGGCGGCACTCGATGAAGGAGCTGCACGCTGCACAGCTTCCCGAAACGTTCGAAACATTAGCGTAGATCGTTTTAGGGGCTGCGTTAACGCTCGCGCAAATCGATGATTGTGCGCTTGCCATTTATCCTCGATGATTTGCTTCTAAATTTTGCTAATATTTCTCACATTTCTCCACCGCGTACCCCCCCAGCATATTTGGAATATAATGAAAATTGCACGCGCGCGGCGTGTGCTTTGTGCTTTTTTTTTACTTTTATCATGATGCGTCAAATATGAAATAATCGATCCCGAATATTAAAAACATGCAATATCGTTGACGCTGCACAAAGTTTAATCTGCTAATTGAAAATTATACAAAGTACGCGGACCGCGAATATTTTACGAAACCGACTGTCACGGTGTTTAGTAAACTCACTCTTGCAGTCATTAAGTAATTAAATTCTTCATGCACAGCTCTGATATTTCGGAAAAGTGTCGTGACAAATTAATCTGCGGCGCAAAAACTCGTCAATTTGCAAATATGTATATAGTACCGAGTGCTCGCTCACGGACTACACACGTAGTCCCATTGCCGTATTTGTTGAAAGGAAAACGCTTCCTTGTTACGGGACACCGCCATTCATCAACCGATCGTCAGAATTGTAACTTAGAGAACTGCTGAAAGCCCACGTCGCTCCAGGAAGTGTTAACGGTTCGTAAGTTATTCTTTGGGCTCCTGCGCATATGGGAAAGATCATTGGTGCAAGGAAGCATTATAGGACTTTCGACTGCCACGTGCTAACATTGACCGTGTAGTAGAGCCGTAAGGTACTTGAGAGAGAGAATCCTATTATATTTTTTTAAGGAAAAGTCACGAAAAACCACACTTCATTAAAGGATAATAAATGACTTAGTCCTGCAGCAAACTTTTAGTGGGAGAAAACTGAAATATTAATATTTTTTTATTACAAAAGGTGAGCTTTTAAGGTGACTCCTGCTTAAACCGACCAAAAGTAGGAAAAATTGAAATTTAAGTATGTTGTAGTTGTAAATTTTATCTATCAGTACGCGAAATTTCAGACCCGATCGCCGATGAAATAAAATAAAGAAAAATATTAAAGTATCTCTTAACATTCCAATAAACACCAAGTAACAGTTGCATAATATAATTAATATTATAATTTTCTACTCAACAAGACAAATGTAATATAATATCCATATGTTATATTACATTTACATTGTTAAGTAGGAAATTACAATATTGATATTATGTAACTATTACTTGGTGATAGTTACATTGTAGTGTACTAGATAATGTTCGCTAGGAGAGAGAATTGATTAGTATTACTTAAAAATATTGGATATAGATAGAATAGCTAATTGCGATTCTTAGTTACGCGGGGTAAAATTCGTAAAAGATTAGAGTTACGGACAATACAAATGATTCGATTACTAATTGTGCACTGAAAAAAATTTCTGGTTGAATATGGACGAATCAGATAATTCCTTTAGGATTTACCAGAATCTTAAAGGAATTATCCTGATTCGTCCATATTTAACCAGAAATTTTTTTCAGTGTGGGATCCAAAATAGGTCGCTAACTGTCTTTTTTTCCCAGAGAAGGGTTTCCACCAAAGCACTAATACTAACCGCTCCTTCGAGCATGCAGGAGCCATCTTAAGATCAAAATATTATTTCATTCTTGTTATCAAAAGATACATGAAGATTAGAGAGAAAATGGCATGACTTTGCTTAATGACGAGAATGTGGTCGATTGCTAGTAAAAGAGGTTTTTATTTGTTATTTAGATCGTAATCGCCAGTGCAGAAGGATTACTCGGAATGTTTCGGTACTTTCGAAATCTCTGAATGTACGAAGAGTTAAATTCGCGTTTTCGTGGCGAAGCGAGAAATAATTATATCGTATCGCAATAAACACGCTCTCTCTTACCGTTTCTCGCTTTTTACTCCGCGACTCCGAAAAAGGAAGTGGAAATCTCGCCCGACTTAAAGGACGTGATATATTCCTGAATATACGGGATTCATGTAACTCAAGGTTCAAAAAGAATTCGCTGCCGTTGCTCGAACTACAGCCGCAACAACGACGACGACGACGAGAACGCGCATCGCTGCTGCGAGGTAGCGGAGCAACGCCCGAAGCTCTCGAAATTCCCGAATAATTTTCGTCCGTCTTCGCGCTTGCATGGCGGAATTAGAGTGGCGGCAAGCGATAATCGTGGAATTTACGCGCGACTAAGAGGCAGCTAATAAACGTTAATTTAACGAAACAGTGGCGCGCCGACTTTCGGCGCCGTCGACGACGGCGGCGGCGCTGGAGGCCTGCGGTACGTAATATCCGAGAGATCTGCGTGTAATTAGCTCGGGAGTACGAATTAACGAAAGGAAACGAAATGGCCTGCGCATGTGGAAAATACGGACCTCCGCGAAATCGAAACCACCGTCTCTCACGGCCATTTTCCTCGCGTATCAGATGTAACGCGATATTACGTGAGATTTGCTTTATGCCACGATGAAGATATCCGTGAAACCCAAGTGGTCGTCTTAGGTGGTATTGGTTGAAAATAATTTATTAGATGATTCGCCGATGGCATTAGTAAGTATTTTTATAAAAGCGACGTTTGCTATTAATACTGTTATCGTTGAATTTTACCTTCTTATGTCTGTGAGAGAATAAATATTTTATGAAACTTATCGCATATCACTCCACTTATGTGTGCTATCGATAAGAAACGTCTTCGTTTTATTTTATTCGTGTTGATATCGGTTCAAACGAAGACGATAAGGTTTCGTTACTACAATGATAAATTCGTGCTTTATCGGAAAACGACTGTAATAAATAGCAATGTACACCTGTCGAGGATTTTCGACTAAAATAAAGCAGTTGAGATACTTTTTTCCCAGGACTTTTAGGAGATTCTGCTGTAACATCAGTGATGGAATTTTATTTACCTCGCGGAGAAGGCGTTTCGTAAGAGCGAAATACGGGAATTGCGCGAGAAACTTTATTCTCTCAAGTGATGCGTCTATTTTAAATATGAACGCGAAAATGTTACGCCACTCCGTGTTATTAAGACACTAATGAATGTTTCACGAGAAAATGCCACGGCGTCTGCAATTTATATGTAATCCAGCGAGAGCGCGTTTTACTTTTATTATTTCTGAAGAGGATGTTAATGCGCGCTTCCCGCTGTAGCGCCAGAATGTTTGAGGCCACCGACCGCGCTGTTATCGCGTGATTTTTACGGTTACAACGGGCCCGGCGAAATCCATTTATCGCGGTAAAAAGTCGGCCGGATCCTACGTTACTGTAACAAGTTAAGCGCGTTTTCACCGCTCTTTACGGTTACGCGCGGGGAAATGAAATGTACATACCGCCCGTAAAACGTCGCTCGGTGAACCCACCCACTAGCGTGATGCTCTCGCGGGAATATTTCCGATAGGATCCGCCACGAGAAAACGGGGAAGCGTCGTCGCGGCGACGCACTGTTTCGAATTAGATTTATGACACGACCCGCAAGGTTCTACAGAGAGTTTCACCGTATGCGGTGTCCTCTCTTTCGCCACCGTGTGTCTGTCAGTAGGGACCAGCGGACCGTTTACGGCCGTCAGGATCGTAAATAGCGTTGCCGCTGTTTGCTCGTTCGTCTCGTAACGTGGCTCGTTTCGCGTCCACGATCCTAAATCACTCTCGGCCGCTACTTGCATCCGTCCGCATCAGCAACGGATGAACGGTGATTACGAGCGGGGCGATTGTCACGGACAAAAGGGGTTGACAGCTCGGTGCGAGGGCTGGTGCCGCAGAGTGGACGAGCCCTGCGGATCGAAGGAGCTTCTTCGGGGACTCACGTTGCACGCTGTAATCGTTCGCCGTTGCAAGAGGAATCGTTTGTCGTTCCGTAAGAAAGACGTGTCTCCCTTTAGGGATCTCGGAATGGGAATGGAATTTATAGAAAGCATTCGGTAATTTATGACCGTAAGTTTTTAATTTCGCCTACGGCGGCGTTGAAAGCGTAAATGTTTCCCAAAGAGGGAAGGGAAGACGTAGGTTTATAACACATTAAATCTAGATTTTATTACCGGTTTTATTGGCTAATGCCACACATGACAACGCGTGTATATTTCTGACTCGATTGATGTTCTCTGCGAAGTATGAGAGCGAACTTGCCTCAAATGTTTCAAAACGCCGATAGAACTCACGGCCGCTGTGAGGTTGGCACTTCATTTTCAAAAATCGAAAGCTTTATTAACAGTTCCGTTTGCACCGGCAGTATTTCATTTTTATTGAAAAGAGTTAATGGGCAGAACTATTGTTAAAATGTATTGAAATGGCCGGGCACTGTCGAGAACTGTGTCAAAAAGTCGGAGCTGTCTGCTCAGCATAGTTTTGAAAAATGAAGTGCCAGCGGTCGGATTAAAAATTTATTTATAAATAGTTAACGAACGGAACTATCGTAAAATTTCAGTAACTATAGAACTCTGAACTCTGTACAAATTTGATAATATAATAAAGCCATTTTACAATTAGTTCTAAGTAGATTCTCGTGCTTGAGTAACGTTTTTAGACGTTTAACTTGATTACGAGAACGTTGAATCTCAAAATGGGAATTAATATTGAAATGTAACAGGATCTTTTTTAAGACAAATTGACTATCAATTAATTACGAAATCGCATTGTGCCTAAAAGTACGTGTTTGTGGACGTTTTGCAGTGTATATTCAACATTAGCTGAATCATGCAAAGTGACGTTGTTTCTCACGGATATATTACTTGGAGAAAATGCGTTTTAGGTGATTTTAGATCATTTTCGTTACGTAATGTGTTCGCTTCGAGCGACGATCCGAGACGCGAGCCTCGCTACAATGTTCCCTTGATAAATAATGAAATACGCGTGGCTCAGCAAGTCGCGTGGGGTGGAGTGAAAAATGTCGGAGTGCCCAGCGAAGACCGTTCGCGAGCGCGAATGCGAATGACGCGAGGGATGACGGGGACCAGTAACTTGCGAGTCACGGCCATCATTTTCTCCCCCCGAGGTGCAGCGCCGAAAGCTCTCGCGGGGATAATAAAGGTCTTTGGATGCTGCCGATACAATTTCGACGTCCCCGTCGCCGGAGCGTGCCTTTGAGGGACGATCGATGGGCTTCACATTTGGGCTTTGCAAAAATCGATGTGCGTCCCTCGCGTGGCGAGACGTAAGGGTCGCGCATTTACCGTCAATCCTTTCGGCCCCGCAATTTCGATCGAAAGAACCGCGAGTATGGAGGAAAAAATAAATTTCGTCTCTCTTCTTTCAGTTTCTTTAATTAATGTCAAACGATTAAAATCTCGACATTTATATATATAATATTTCACTCGCGTATAATATTCCAACTCGTATAACGTAATTTTAATCGGCAACATCACAGACCTCTTTTCGTGCCGTTTACGATATGATTATTATTTTAATTAATTAATTTGATGTGGAGTAACGCTTTGACGAAAGTATCCGTGTACGGGCGGAAGGGGCGAATTTAATCAAAAAATTGAAAAGTGTTAATACCAGCGGCGCTTCTAAAAATGTAATATTTAGATTTCTGGAAAAAGTGCTGAAGCAATTAACATTAATATTAATCATATCGCGAATTAATGCCACGCAGTATATATCATACGGATCCTAAATGATGATTGTAAATAATTAAAGCCTGCATCATTATCAGTTACGCATTGCGATTCGCGCGAATTCAAATCTGATAAACAAACATGACGGGGAGGAGGACGGCGCGCGATCGACATGTTGGAGAAAAATAAGTAAATTATGCGGAAATACTCCAGGAATAGAGCGACGGTAATTAATTCGAACATCAAACGGTATCGCGGATTACGCACCCGCTCCTCTCTTCATGTTTAATTTATGCTACTGCTAAAACGAGATGAATACACGCATTGACCGACGGCAATTAAAATGCCGCGTTATCACTCATGGAAATCGTATTGTAATCTCGGTAAATCGTGGTTTGGTAAGCAAATGCTGCATTGGCTGTATTAAGTATCCGGTTATACGGCATTGCTAATGATCACGTATAAATAACCGAATACTATAGCTATAAACACGTTATCATTTAGCTATATACAGGGTGAGTCTTTCCATATCCGACAAAATTCTTGAGAAATTAGAACGGATCGAGATAAACGGAAAAGTCCTGTACCATTTTGCAATTTTCGTAATAGTTAACGAGTAATTAATTATTAAAAATCGTTGTCTTAGGCCGGCCTACCGCCCAATA
>NW_011967233.1:2460393-2465167 GCF_000949405.1 Vollenhovia emeryi | reverse complement strand
GTGCGCATAGCAATATCGATCGCCGGGCGGTCACATCTTGCCACGCGCTCGAATTGGGCGGTAGGCCGGCCTAAGACAACGATTTTTAATAATTAATTACTCGTTAACTATTACGAAAATTGCAAAATGGTACAGGACTTTTCCGTTTATCTCGATCCGTTCTAATTTCTCAAGAATTTTGTCGGATATGGAAAGACTCACCCTGTATACGCGTGCGTTTTTGTTTATCTCAATAAACATTATTTTTCGACAGATCGAATTAAGAATATTAAAGGTCTTTAAATATGTTTAAAGCGGACGGTGTTTCGCTTCGAACGTTGGTTTCGGTTGCTACTTAGCTGACCGCATACACTGAGAAAAAAAGTGTAGAATCAAGAAATATTTTTTAATAATAAAATTCACAAGGCTCTGACGTGAAATCACAATTCAAAGGAATAAAGGATATATAAGAGCCAAGACAGGATGTTAGTGTCTAAATGATTTTAATTTGTTAAATCCCTGGCTGAGGTAATATTTTTCGCAATAAATTTAAATATGAACTATTTAGACATTAACACCCTGTCACAGCTCTTAGTCCTTTATTCCTTCAAATTTGTGTTAATCACATTTGAGTCATACGAATTTTTTTAATTTTTAAATTTATTGCGAAAAATTTACCTCAGCCAGGGTTTGAATCCTACACTCTAGACAGGCGCCTCACCAATTCGACCACCGAGGCATGTGATATTTCTTGATTCAACTATATACGGCGATCACGGGCTACCAAGCAAATATTTATCAATCCGTCAAAAATATTTATTCATAAAAATATATGTTTCATAAATCACTTGAACTTAAAAACATATTTGACTAACAGGAATAATCTTCAAGGTCGTCAGCAATAATTAACAACTTCAAGTTTGTTTGACCATATCTAGCAATTTTAATGTTCAAGGCTCGCAACGTTTCGACCATGGGTTGTGGTCCTTTTCAAGCGAATTAATAATACAAAGCAGGAAAGTTTGAGATTAATTCATAAATAAAGTAACCAAAGTCCGAGATAATTGATTTCATATATATTTGAACTAAAGAAATACTGCCGATTGCACCCAGAAAAAAATATTTATTTAGGTTAAACAAATGAGATACGTTGGAATAATGTTTCTTTGAATCTACTAAAGTTTTATTTACTTCTACTAAAAACATTTGTTAGATTTCAAGACATAGATATGAGTCTTCATAGATATCAGTCTTAATTAAATTAAATTTTGGTTAAGGTAAAGAAATAATTTCTTTGAAATTAAATAAAAGTCTAATAACGTCAAAATTCTAAGAAAATTTGTTTGACTTCAAAGAAACTTTTTTCTGGGTGTAAATTTATTTGCTCATTTCAATAACTTTTTTTTCTCAGTGTAATAGAGGGCGAGGTAGATTGGAGAGGTTAATTATGCGGTTCTCATCGAGGAAAAATCTTCGGAAGGGAAAATCCCTTCAAAATTCAATAAACGACACCGTCTTCCCGCCAACACACGCGTAAGTCGTCGTACATGTTTCGTCTGCTGATAAACCAGTTCATCGAGATCTGGTCTCCATGTCGTTAATCGAACACTGTAAAAGCGACGTTTAAGTATCTCGTCGGCATGCTTCGCGCAGTAGCAGCGCGTAAACTCATCCCGACGGGGTACCGGGGGGGAAGGGGTAAAGGGGGCATCGACGTAAACCGATGAGGCGCTAACGCGAATTGCCGGAATGTTCTCTCCGGCGGTTGTGCCGGAGTAAATGAGGGCAGGCAAAAAGAGAGGGTCAGAAACGAGCTGTCCGATCGTTCGCCCCGGCTCACGTACACTCCGGTGCATTAATTTGCATGCCCCCGTATGCACGGAGAACGCGTCGCTCCGTTCCGCTTTCATGCTCGAATTAATACACTCGACTGTACATCTGCCTGGATTCGCAAGAGACAGAGCAGGCTGCAATTCAGCGTAAAGAGATCGGTCGATTAATCGTTCTCTTTTACCGCCGATACGCGCGCTCCGCTTTGATTAACCCGCAATTAGTGACCTGCATTATTGGCGCGGTTGCACCGGGGTGGTCTATCGATTAACAAAAAAAATAAAGAAAATTTGTCAAAAATAGTTGAACTCCTTTTGAAAACGAATGTTTCGAGTATCTCGGTAATTGAGGAAGATTCTGCTAAAATGAGCCCTGTCTTTAAAATTAATTTATTTTAAGTTAGTATTTTTTTAATTAATTTGAATTAGTTTTAGTTTTCCGGAGAATAGGAAAAATTTTTTGAAAATCTATGAAAATCTATGAAAACGTCCAAGAAATGATGAATAGCTTGCGGAGGATACTGTCAATTGGGAGACGTTGAGAAGGTGCCGAGGAATCGGTCGTTTGTTTGGTGAGTCATGGAGGCAGATGATTATCGAAAAGCGCGATTTTTACGACACGGGCGCCTCGGGAAGGACCTGACGGAGGATGTAGGTGAACGGTAACAGTCTCGGCAATGTCCACCGCCTCCCCATCCCGTTGTTCTCTCTTGCTCTTACCTGCGAGCTCATCTCCAATTTCGTGATTTACGACGCACGTTCGTCCGGCGATCCATTAACCGGCGCATGATTGGCCGGTGCTCCTCGGCCTGCCGAGGGCCGTGGATGCCGAATGGCGCAATAAATAGTAGTAGGTGTTAAGGTGTATTTAAATTTAGATTGGTATCGCGCGCGCCACCGAGCCAACGATCCGCGGTCTGACCGGTACTAAGTGACCCTAATGTCCGGGCCTAATCGGCACTAATACCGACCGCCATATCTCTCCCGGGCGTTCTTGCCTCTCTTCTCAGATCCGTGCGAGACTCGCTCTCGCCGAGCAGCATTCCCGGGCAAACGAACGTTGCTGATAAACGACGTCGAAAACTGAGAACCGGGATATCCAGTTACGTTTGAATTTTAATTAATATCGTCGACGATTTCTCGTTTCTCCTGCTAATCTCTAATTTAATGCCGAAACTAACATCAGCTTGTAACGGATCCTCCGATGAACGACTTGTCCCGAAACATTTAGCTATCTTTTGCATACTAAATTTTTATTAACGTAAAAAAAAGAAGCTATTGCTGCGTAAACTCTCGTGCTTTATGGCAAGGAACTCTCGAGACAGTCTTAGAATTTAATTTTGTTGACTTTAAATTTGAGACTAACTACACTGGGAAGAAATTTTCGCTGCCGTAGCTAATCATGATTTGCTAAAAATATTTTGCTGCATTGACTATAAATTTCTAAACCGCAAAGAAACGGTTTGCTGTCGCGCCTAATACAATAGGCACAGTAGTAAAACATTAGCTATCACAACTAAACATTAGCTGTCCATATTTTACAACTGAAATTTAGTTACCACATGTAGTTTTTGGCTACGGCAGCTACATTTTTTGAGTGTATTTCTCCAAAATACGTGATAGTATCATTAAAATTTTCATTTCTACTTCAATCATTCACTTTGGTCTTCAGGACCGTCTACATTGGAAGTAAGCAGTAAGAAGTAAGAAAACCGAACCTTTACCTTTCAGTGTAGAAGCTAAAGAACAGAGATAATTTTTTTAAATATTTGCAGCACTTGTCTAACTGCGCTCTACTTCACCGAGAGTAAGCGTCAGAGCTGAAGTAGGAGTAAGAAATGGAAATAATTCATTTCTTTACTTCTACTCTTACTTCTTACGCCAGGCTTACTTCATCTATTGTAGACGATCCTTTAAGAACACAATAATTTTGTTACTTATAGCGAATGCGGTTGCTTGCACTAGTGTGCACTGAGTACATACTAACAATAAGTCTTATTCACAGCCAATTCCTTAAGGTCGACTTAAATACATGTTCAAAAACCATCTAGCCAAAAATAATCGTACGAGTCAAGGTACGAGTGCGACATAGATCATTTTACTAGCTAAGAAGTATTTCAAGAGATATTTAAGACGATCCTTAATATAAGAATTGATGTGAACAAGCCTAAGTGCGCACTCAGTGCGCACTAGTGCAGGCAACCGAGTTCGCTAATAGACACAGGTCCCTCGTATTTTCTTTGTTAGCACTCTGTGATTTGTATTCGTGTGGAAGACCAGGTTGTCTCTCTCTCTTATTACGGCGCAAGATTAATCTCGTGACAATCCGAACTTGAATTTACGACGCACAAGCCCGAGGACATATCGCGAAATATCATTCGCGCCTCGATAATCGTGATCGGTCGCGCTAATCCATACGGCTCTTCCGGCCGATTCGTCCTCTCGATCATTATTGTGCGCCATTCCGGACGTGGTGTGCGCGCGAAGCGACGGTGATTAATACGCGTGACCATCGGCGTAATCCTCATTACGGGACACGGGCAAGGGTGAGCGCCAGAAACGTTAGTCAAAGTGCATGACAATGCACGCGCTAGATGGCACGAGAGAGGACGGGGAGAGATATGGTGGTCCCCGGTATTAGCGGCGATTAGACCGCGGGCATTAGGATCACTTAACGGCCTAACGCCGGTAACGGAAGTCGCCTTTCGGCCATCTGCATCCTGTCGCGCGCGCGCTGCGCGCGTCCCGGCGGTGTCTCTTGAAATCTTCACCCTCCGACAGTTTTCTCAAGAGATTATAAACAAGTATAAACACTCGAGATGTCCTCTTACATTTAATTAATTTATCGATCGCTGATTTATTTTGTCGTTGGTCTGTGGGATGCTGGAGTCATTCTACACTTTTGCACCTTTTTGCTCCTAGAACTGTCAATTCGTGACAACATTTGTGTAATATACAAATTATAC
>NW_011967233.1:2405764-2459428 GCF_000949405.1 Vollenhovia emeryi | reverse complement strand
GGCTTTTGTGTACGAACCGACAGTGTTCCACTAATCGGACTAAATCAGAGAACAGCATGGTATCATTGAAATTAAGTTTAGAAGCCTAACAAAAAATCTATTCACTCAAACTGTTCTCTGATTTAGTCCGATTAGTGGAACACTGTCGGTTCGTACACAAAAGCCGCATAATTTGTATATTACACAAATGCTGTCACGAATTGACAGTTCTAGGAGCAAAAAGTGCCAAAAGTGCAAAATCACTCCAGCATCACTCTTCCCCCATTCTGGATACGTGGTCGTTTCATTCACGTTTTCTCTGTCTTACCCACCTGACGATGTCTGGGACATCGTAGGTTTTCCTGATCATCTCGTTGAGTACTGTCTCTGAGAGGATTATTCACCTGAATTATTTTAATACATGTATACCTTGAATTCGGTTTATCTAATTTTAAATCGTGTTGCCTTCGAGCTTTCGTTCGCGATTCCAAAAGCCTTACACTGCACTCTTTGGCGAGCGACTTGTGCTTTCGCGCATCGGGCGCGCGCTTACGGGAATCTGGGGAGCGGGGCCGCGCGTTAACCGGTGGATTTATTTCTGTATAAAAGCGTGACTAAAAATCGCCGTATATCACCGCACGCGCCGTGTTGCGTACTTGGCTTGTACGGCCCAACTGGGGCCGGTCGGTCCGCCGCGGATGGCCGGGCTAAGCCGGTGTGCCATGCCGGTGGGGTTAAACCGCGAGTCGTTTGTCATGCTTTTTACTAATAAGCCGGTAGCCGCGCTTTAATGCGGCCGGAGTTGGCCGTTGCCAACTTTGTCCTCTCGGCTTCGAGAACCGGAGCGGACGGGAGGACGGCGACGAAAAAGCGAATAAATTGAAGGTAACGAGCGTTGCGAAGTTTCGCCCGGTGGCGAGTTTCTGCCGGTGGCGGAATACGAATCGCACGCGGGAGATTCGCCGGGCGTGCGCTAATTGGCAGCCGCGTCGATATCGCCGAGCCTTCGGCTCTTGTCTCCTTTTCTTTTTGCGTACAATGTTTGCGATTAATCGACGCGGGCATGATTGATGATGGCACTAAACGGAAGAGACTTTCGATTAAATTCAAATCGAGGGGGGTGGGGGGGTGGGACGAACGATCGACGCTAACGCACGTTATGCTTTATTTTACAGATGGATGCCTGCAGCGGGGTAATCGGCGAGCGCTGAGGAACGCGAGAGGTAAAGTGTCATGTGAGAATAATCCTCAATTTCGGATCTCCTGGACGTTATCCATCACGCTTCTGTAATGAATATACCGTGATCGCGGGTTGGATAAAATCAGGATGATAAGAATTTATAATCGATCGAGGCACTGTTGGGATCAAATAATATGTATTTAGACTGTGTCACACTGCGAGATACAGTCTAAAGTCTTCTCTAGCCGAGTGTCTGTACACGTCTGTCACCTTCGGCAGTTCTATAGCGACTGACTACACAGTAAAAAATACAATGTTACTGTTAACATGTTTTACATGTCCCAAAAAGTTCACTCTAAATTTTAAGTTAAAATAATATTTATTGCGTGTGTTACTTTTTGAGGCAAATTATAAATTTTAATTCATTAACACTATACTTCACATTGATGTTTATGTTCTTTCAACCTTAAGTGTGATGTAAATCAGAATAGTTGAAATAGTTTTTAACAAATGTCGATATTACATGTTTCGGTTGATTTTGTGAAATAGTTGTGTTAAAAGAACTCAAGATGATATTCAATTTTTAAATAACATACATAAAGTGTCAAGTAATTATGTTAACATAAATATAACACATAAAAGTGTTACGAATATATTAACATATACGTTTTATGTTGATTTTACATTGAAGTAAGAATCAAATTTTGGTAACACAAGAAAATTTTTACATTTGAACACACGAGTTTTTACTGTGTATATCAACCGTTTTAGCAAAGATCCTAGCAATTACATTAGGACATGTGCTTGGATAGGCGTTATTCATTACGCTTCTTTTATTTTGAGAAGCGCAGGCTTCTGCTGAAACTTCTTTCAGAGATTGTTATTATTAAATGGTAGGAGATTTTTACAAGGGGGGGGGGAGATTTTAAGAGGTTCAATTTAATCAGGAATTATTCGATGTGCATTTTGGACACGTTAGCGTCCTAGACTGATATCTTTTACGTATTTATTATATCCTCGCAGTCGCGTCCCGGGCTGCGCGATAATAACGTTCATCAGCATCGATAAAGGGACATGCGGTCGCATGCAAGACGCGCGTAAAAATCGAACGGTAAATAATTGCGGCTGTCTACCGCGGTGCCGTATGCGGTAACAGATACGGTTGCATTTCATCCCGACGTTGCGCGCTTTAGCGGGTAAACAAACGGCACTTCATAAACCGCCCGTCACGATACGATCGTACTATTATTTATTGACCTTTCGGATTTACCGTCGCGCACAGGCGCATTCGCGAAATTAGTTTGCCTTGAATTATCTTTCGCGCGCGCGCTCGGCCGGCCGAAATTATTGCGCTATTGAAATCCATTTTTCGGCGGTCGTGCTGGTCCGCTGCGAGCTCCCGGAAATTTTTGCTCGCTCGAATCGCGATGCTCGAGCTGTTGGATGTGTCGTTCAAACTCAGACCACGATCGACGGGAGACAGAGATCGACGACAGGGTTGTCCGCCTCGCTCCGATCTCGTTACGTGAGATAGTTTATCGAGAAATTTATAGAGAGGGGAAAGGGATTGGGTAGGAAAACAATATAACGGTTAATAAGCGTTACAGTGAAATAAATCGCTGCTATTAGACAGCATCGTTCCTCTCGGAAAGATGAGGATACTTTCCATGTTCCACGGTTCATCTTTCCACTTTCACCGCGTATCGATCAAACGCCATCGAGACGCGCGGGCCTCGCCGCCCCCGTGGAAATTTTAGAATTTCTACGGGGTCGGGTCCACGTTATATTGTCCCCGGTGCCGGTGGGCGCGCGAACCCTCCGAAATCCGTTCCGCCCCATGTACGCGTTGCCGGACGTGAAATATAAGGCAATTTCATGAACCATTAAGAATGGAAGTTCATAAGTCGGCAGCACGTGTTTTCGGTGTTAACCCGGTGTAGAGGAGGCGAAATGAGATTTTTCGAAGGGCGCCTCCCTTCCCGGCCACCCACCCCTCGGCTCCTGCATTCACGTATAACGGGTGTCTCGCGGTAGACTGAAGGAGCCCGCGCGGTGACGTGGCGCGTCCTATCGAGACTCGTCAGACTCGGAATGGTTCCCGTCCCCTTCCTTCGTGGCGGCGGGACGATTTTTTACAGCGCCGTGTCGAACTTGTCCCCGTGGATGATGTAAGATTCCACGCCGATGTTCTTCCCCGGGCGAGAGAGTACACCCGCAGAAAAAATTTCCGGGTCCCAATGCTATTACACTTCAGTGTATCATAAAATAGAATCGATATAGCACCAATCATATTTATTATAGAGAAGGGAATATTTTAATCTTGAATGAAAAATTCTAAAAGCTAGAATAAAATGATAGTGTATATCGTCCTTTGTCGAATTCGTGCGTTGTAAGATGGAGGGAAAATTTATTCCAAGTGCAAGAATATATAAACTTACATTTATATGAGTTGCTCTTGTCTCAACATAGTAAGTCAATCTTTTTTCATTCGATAGAGGAGAATAAGAATTATTGATTTTATTTTGATATCGTCTTATTTTTATATTAAACGAAGTTGTGAGAAATATAAATGCGTCAAGAATATTTTTTCTCTTGGTAACAGAAATCCTTTCCGAGGGTCTAAAGATGCCGATATTGCATCTTGCCTATTTGGAGATTTCAACGCGCCATTTCGATTGTTTCTATTGCATTAGAAAATAATTATGCGAGCCTGCATCCACGAATTTACGTAAAAATATATTTTAACAGTTTATTAGTTTACTTATCAATGAATCTTAATGTAGACGTATTTACATAGGACACGAGTTCTTTGATTCAAAACAATTTATATACGTCGAAGCCAAAAATTTGGATGTTTGTGCACTGATATTAGACACTTGTTTCCTTTTTAGTTTCTACATTTTCTTGCAAACTTCTTCTTTCTCTATTCTGTCCGCAAAGTTCGAACATGCCTTTATTTCACTTCGAACACAGAAAGCGGCTAAAAACAAGGGCCCACCGGCTCGTAACCCTTTTTCACACGGGATCCTGGATTCCTTGGATGTAATAATTAAGGGAAGCCGCGAACCCGCCTTCGCCGCAAGGATCCCACGATCGAGGAAGAACAACAACCTTCCGTTCCTCCGTGCTTCTTTCTCTCGCCTCGAAACGACCCCGTTCTTACGTCCTACGACCTCCTACGATCGCGCCGGTGAAGGTTCCCGAAGGCACGGCGGGGGAGAGTGAGGGGGGAACGGCGGGGCGCCTTTATAATTTCACCCCTAATTTATTTTACAACGGGGCTAATAAAAAAAACGAGCGCCGCGATATATCCGTCGGTCGAGCGGCGGGGGCGGGACGAAAAAGTTGAACGCTTTCTTGCTGATCCTCGAACACGCGTCGAACAAAGGGCGCCGCGGCGCGCCCTTCGTCTTCTCGCCCTGCTCGCCCTGCAACGCGGCAGTCTCTTCTGCATAATGCTACCCCGAGCTGACGTTAACCGCACCTGTTTCTCGTTTTTCTCTTTTTTTTTCCCTCCTACGATGCTAATTACACGCGTGCCTAGGCGCACGTAACTCGAGATAGCGAGAGGCGGATACAAGTTCATGTTTTGGGAAAATTTGGAGGCGGATCCGTCTCGCGATGCTCCTCTTCCAAGCAGGTCTTCACGCTTGTTTACGTCGGAACTCTTAATTTTCTGGTCCCTCGATGAAAGTTCTTCAAAATTTATGTCTTACCCGAGTCGAAATTTTGGTACTATTTTAATACTTTTAAGGATAATTTACACATACATAGACCAGCAATAATCTACTTTGATAACATTATATTTTTTACTCCCCCTTGAATCTTTATTTTGTGTAATCTAATTCTAAAAATTTACTTTAGCCCCTACTTAAAAGGGCCCACTTTAATGCTAAATTGGCAAAAGTAGAAATTTCCGACACTATCAGTTTTCAAGTAGGAGTCAATTTTGTACTTGCAGTTCGACCGCTTTTACTGTCTTAGGTCCTACTATATAATAGAATCAAAGGTTCAAAATTTCGACTGGGATATCCTTTTACAATTCCCTCCCTTCTCTGTCAATAACTTTTTGTATACGTTTTAGAAAATAGATGTATTGCTTTAGAGAAATTTGGAATTCACTAGCGGCATTTCCTTCGAGGGAAACGTAGAGGGCTTTCTTGGTTACTCATAACGAAATAATATCAGTATATTTATAATATGTGAGCCTTAAGAGCACGTATGAATTTATGGTTATATAATTTTTTCAGCGCTACTTTTATGTTACACGTTCGTACTACTTTATCGCCTCATTCGCCAATCCCGCCCGCCACCATTGCCGGCCAACGGCGAAAAGAAAAATGAATAAATTATATAACAACGCGCGCTTGTAATGAGCAACAGCGACGCTATGGGGATTAAATTTGATTTGGTCTCTCTTTCGGGGATTAAAGCGCGTCCAAAATCCTTTAATATCGCGACTGCCCAAACTGATGATTGCGCCGTATTAATTAATCCGCGCGCTCTAAACGGCCCGCTCATCCGCAATGGCAACAAAAAGTCTCGCTCTTTCGCAATTACTCGCGATTACTCTCGTTTTGCCGATCGATGGGGCACGCAACCTCGCGCGATTTTATTATTATGCGCATCCACACACGCGGCCTCTTCACCCCTGTCTCCCGGCGGATATAATGCGGAATTCCGATCGCGGCGTTGCGCCATATATCGTTAGCGACCGATAAAAATTAATTAACAGAGGCGTCGATGAACCCGGCCCCCGGTGCAGAATATTTCGCGAATAATAAAATACCGGGGCGAGCCCCGATCGTTAACGGAAGCTGCGAAGCGATCCACCGCCACAATGCAATAGCTTGAATGCACTCGCGCCGCATTGCACGCAAACACGCGTTTCGCCCGATAACGTCGGATTCTCCTCCTCCCGTTTTTTTCTCCTCCGCACAATTTATGGTAAGCGATATCCTAATTAACCTCGTTTGGAACCGCGGCTGCCGTTGGCACTCGCGAAATTTTGAGCATTTAATTATCAACGATAAGAGCAATTTAGATATCGCGCGGAAATTTTTTAATGATCGCGTTGAAAAGCAAAATCGCCGGATAAGGAGTGAAATTTAATTTATTGTTGCGCCTCGCGGAATTCTCTCCGCAACGGTTTTTTGCAAAATATTATTTCGCGAAGGAAACTCGGGCCGGAAGTAGTCGAGAGCGCAGCTCAATGGAAACTAATGAAAAACAGCGTCGCTCGTGTTAAACATGGCATTAATGGAAAGCGAAAATATGCCACCCGGAGGCGCGCATAGCGGTGATTTTCACCATCGCGAAGTGGTTTAATCGCGCTGGCCATAAAGTCGCGCGCCCTTTGTGACGCCGGTAACAAAAGTCACGTCGCGATCACGTCGCTCTTCTTCCCTTTCACGCCGGGCCTTTAAAAAAGAACGCCGAGGGGAGGGGAGAGGGGAAAAAAAAGGAGAGAAAACGTCGGAACAACCCTCGTCGTCTCTCGAGTCTCGAGTTACAACGTGGCCGCACTCGTTAAACATCCCTTCGACCCGGTCTCGTCTTTCGCCGCGCGGCATCGACGAGGTCGACGCACGACAAAAGCGCAGCGAGTAACAATAATAACGGTGACAATAACAGCGACACCTTCCGAGGGAGGGAACCCTCGCGGAGGCGATCTCGCGTACGTTACCCCTTTTCGTTCCTCCCCTCTGTCGGCTCCGAGTCCCGCTGCCACTTAACATGATACGCGCGCCAGAAGAAACGTCCGAATACGACTAATAATGAATACAGTTCTTCAATAGAAATTATAACCCGAAATTCCTACGCGGGTTTTTCTTGACATTGTCGTTACCGTGCCACTGAAATTTTCAGTAGTATACTTATAACTGTAAATCAGTGGCTATTCACTGTTTCCAGTGATAATTCACTAATTGATTTTTAGAGAGTAGTAACGAATTCTCGGTGGAGTTTGTAGACAGTATCTTCTTAGCGAATTGGTGAGACGCCTAGAGTGCAGGGAGGTCCAGGTTCAAACCCTGAGGTAATACTTTTCGCAATCAATTTCTTCAATTAGAATTTGCCAGTCGTTTATTAATTTTCCTACATTGGTTATTTAATTACTGGCGACAACGAGTCTTTATTCTTGTTCCCAGCGAAGATGTAATGAACGATCTTTGTTATTTTCAATGTAAAGCAACTTGCCGATCGAGTCGCAAATAGAAAACGAGCTTGTCTGGAAATGAAGACGAAGAGTGACGAGTTTCTCCGTGTAGGTCGGTGCTGCACGCTAGAGGAACTGTAGAGAGAATTTAGAAAATCTTCCCTTTCTCGACCCGAATTTGTCGTTCACACTTTGAATGAAAGCGAATTAGTTACCCGGTCTCACATTACTACCGTCAACTCCTTTCTTCCTGTCAATAACCGTAACATCCTGCAGGCGCTTCGAGTACTCGGTCAAAAGGTATCAACGCCATCGCTGCACCTATATCATCCTTCACGCTTTCTGTCTCTTTCTCTCTTTCCCTTTCTCTCTCGCGTGTCTCACAAAACGAAGCTTAATGCGACCGATAGACTCGAAGATCCTTCATGCAGTGTCACCAGGAGTGCCTGAAGGAACAGGGCACAATCAATAGGGTGGCCGGGAAGATTAGGGAGGATGGGGTGAGATCGCCTCAAGGGCGGACCCGTCCGTCTTCATTAGGCCCTTCGTTCGAGGGACAGGTAAGAAGGCCGGGCAGGTTAAATCGCGGGCATTGTGCGCTCCGTACCGCGTACGTGTTTTCCATCGGGTGTGTGGCGCAGCTCCACGTGCATGTATAATTTCGCGCGGACAATGGGACCCCGGCCGTCATTGTGCCGACAGGAGCTGTCTGTCAAAACTCGACGTGTCAACCCACGGCGCTACTATTAGGGACACTCTCTCCGATCGCCCCCTGTTGCTCGAGTAACAGCGACGCGGGGACGGTACCCGCTTCTGTCCCAACCGGATGCAGACATTCGCCGGAAACGACGTGACTGAGACTCATGCCGCGCATCCTGCGTCCAGCGTTTTTTTATTTCATGTTTGTTCAGCGTTATTTTCGAATTTGTACATTTGACGTGAAAGATGGAACATCGAAATGTCCTTTATCCTTGAGAAAGGCAAGCCCGAGTCGAAATTTTGGCCTTATGTTGAACCTTTAATGCTATTATATAGTAGGACCTAAGACAGTGAAAGAGGTCGAACTGCAAGTACAAAATGTATTCCTACTTTCAAACTGATAGTGTTGGAAATTTCTACTTTTGCCAATTTAGCATTAAAATTGGTCCTTTTAAGTAGGAGCTAAAGTAAATTTTTAGAATTAAAAATTCAAGGGAGGAGTAAAAAAGTATGTCATCAAAGTAGGTTATTGCTGATCTAAATTATCCTTAAAAGTGTCAAAATAGTACCAAAATTTCGACTCGGGAGTTCTAATATTTACTGCAGTACGCGTCGTCAAGTAAACCGGGTTTGCTAAACGATTCGGTACGAATCGGTACCATCGATCTGTGCTATTTTCGTCCTCTCAAGATAATAATGTACAATCTGAAAAGTTAAGCGATACTTTCTGAATAAGTTGCTGCGCGAGATTTGTTGAATCAAGTTCCTAATGCAGAAATAACCAAAGGAGCCTATAATTTATCGTTACGTCCTGATTTTACTTCAGCAAACATTTACGCGCGTAAATGTCGAGACGAGAGCAAAAATTTCAAAACAACAGTAAGATTCTTGCGAACGGAAATTCATTATAGGTTTCATAAAGGTATAACCACGTATGCGCACGCACACACATACACGTCATTATTCTCTTAATATTTTTTATCAGATTTTCATATAGGCTGCAACAAAGCAAAAAAACTCCGCTTTATGTATAGACATGAAAAAGAGATGACGAAACGGTGGGTTAACAGGAGTTCTAATTCGATCAGGACGGTGAATCGCACCGGTGCCCATCGTCGAGAAAATAAAAGGAGCCCCGACAAAGGGGGTCCTGGCGCATTGCTCTCGTGCGTGCACGGCCGCCGATCGTTTGTGCTCATACGTTAAACGTCCTGTCATCGTGGAGCTGTGCAAAAAGTGCCGGTCCAGCTAAAAGGGCTAGCTGGGCTGACTGTGGCCGGCTGGATCGACAGTAAGAGCGAATCGGCCGCGAAAGATTGCCGTGTGTGCCATTGACGTTTTCGCCATCGACGAAACGCGGCCCCGTCGCTGTTGCATCGTCGACGCAGAAGCGAGACCGCACCGCTGTCTGCCCGTCCACCGCGACGAACGGCGGCCGGTACGGCCCGGGTTTTCGATCCAACTGTTTCGATGCGGTTGCTCGGATAACGCGGCCTGGCCGCGAGGCTCGCGGATTTTCGACGGTAAATGCATGCCCTCGGTTTCGTATAATACGGAAATAACGCTCGTCATAAACGCGATGTGGAAATTGGACGCACGCGTGTCGATCGATTATCCGATTCTGAATTTTATTTCTCTGCCACGACGATAATCGGCGTGGACGTTCCGCGTCCACGAGAGACGAGAATCGGAGAGTCGCATTTGACGTTAAATGAGCCATTTGATCCTGAGCTCTATTTGTCAAATGCGAGCGCGAGACGAGAGCCTCGGAGAATCATGTTTTAATACTAAATGTGTCGTCGGCACACGGATCGCTTAGCACTAAGCGTGCGTTGGAAACGGAAACGAGTTTTGTGTGAATAGGAAAATTTAGTATTCCGTAACGCATTCACTATGCGCTTATACTAGATGATCGATGGGAGGCTTTTTTTTACTGACTAAAATGACTAATACTAAAATGACTAATCAGTCTTGGTCTTACACCCCTCGACTCCGTACTTTAGTGAAATTGTACTCTTAATACATAAGTCCATTCCGCTAAAATGCGTTTCTACTTGTACTTGACATAACTCCGCGACAAGGTAGGCCTACGATTATTCTGCGATACTGTGCAATTCCTGTATACTTCTCACGTAATTTTTATGTAAAACACTTACTCTTAGATCCCATTTGATAAGAACCTAAACCAAAGGTCGAAACGTTGTGAAAGCGTATTTAATAAATGTGGCCAGCTGAGGTCGATTAAAATTTGAAATTTTATTATTAGTAATTATGTTAATGAAAAGGGTTACCTTTAGTAACCGAAACGTCTGACGTTAATTAAATTTGTCGATATTTAACACCCAAAATACAAATACATTTCCATCTATGTGAAAATACTTTTAAATATCGTATTAGCAATTTGTCAAAGGCTCTTATCGCCCTTATCTTAACTCACTTTTATTATTAATACTCGCAATCTGAAGAAACATATTTTACGTTCTAAACACTGGAAAATCGTATACGTTTTTCGTTGCAAGTAATCTGATTGTAATCAGAAAAAGTGGGCAGCAAATTTGGGAAATATCACTCTCCCCCGCTCTTCGAGCTTTCCGGTTTTATCCCGCGTCGCTATTTCAAGAGAGAGAAGTGCATCGAAGCACGCTAAATATATATTGCGCGCTATATCAAATGTCGATCGACCGGCTAAAGTAAATTTAACCCTTCACGAACCATGGCAAATCGACTACTATATCGTGATTCTAATCCCTCCCGAGCGGCTGCAGTGTATACACGCTACCAATGATTTTATCGGAATGCCTTTTTACATTTATTCTCGCCAGTAAAGTAAATCTTTTTCTGGCGCGCTCAAGTATTCTACAGAAAAATTTTCTCTCTCTCTCTCTCTCTCTAAAAAATATATGTATCTTTATTTAAAAATATCAGACAGGTCATACGGAACGTGCCAGCTATTGAAGCTTACGACGGAGAGGAAAGCGTGTGACGTTCTGTATACACAGATGCGAGACAGTCTTTTACCTCTGCGTCACGAAATGACATTGGTTGTATATTCTCACTCCGAAGTATTCCCATAAATCTAAACGCGTAACGCGATACCCGGTGCGAGAGAGAAAGAGAGGGGGAGGGGGGACGTGGAGGAGAGACGCGCGGCGTACAAATCGGCGCGAGTCGTGCCGTGTCGACGTTTGAGAGATCGTAAGTTCCGTCCCATGAAAGGCGAACGGAAGCTAAACGCCGCGCGATTCAGGAGCGGCTCGCAGGATCGAGTCGTCGAGTATATCGATTCATGCATACGGAGCGCGCAGGAAATGTATTCAGAGGTCGCGTAACCTTCATCCGTGACGCGCTCGGGACGCCAGCTGGTTCATTTATCTTGCAAGAGCTCCTCTTCGTGTCTTCTTTTTTTTCCCCTCCCTTTTTGGTCTACTCTCGTCACGATGTCCCACGGCGTTTGTTCCTTTTACTCGTCGCTTGCAGCGCGACATGCATCCTTTTATCGAGGTAATACCTTGTCTACTCGACGGGTTCAATCGAGTATCGCGTAATCAATATAGATTAAACCGGTACAGCGCTCCTTTTCATCAAATTAAAATTTTTCTGTAGAATATCAAACGCTATTAAACACAAGTCAACCGCTTAATAGTAAACTTGACGGTCGCAGTAGTTGCCTTTTATATATGATAAGAGATAATTGATTAATGTTTTTTAGTTTTTATCATTCGTTTTCAATCAGAAACAGTCTTGTTTAAGTACAACCAGGAAAAAAGTTTGTTTAAAATCAAACAAATTTCTTTAAATTTTGACTTTACTGGACACTTGTTTAATTTCAAAGAAATTATTTCTCCACCATAACCAAAATTTTATTTGATTGAGACTGGAATTTCTAAGAGAATTCATATCTATTTCTTCACATCTAGCAATTGTTTTAGTAGAAGTAAATAAAGATTTAGTAGATTCAAAGAAACATGATTTCAACGTATCTCATTTGTCTTACCCAACTGAATCTTTTTTCTGGGTGTACTTTCAAGCAGTCTCGTCTAATTCTCTCTCGAGATCGAGCCAAATTTCTGGAAATGACGACATTTCTTCACCCGTCTCGGTTATTGCGATCGAGAAAACGAGATGATTCTCACGCATTCGCAGTTTCCTCTGCCTTCGATTCGATCGTAAAATTTTACGGCTGTCTTCCTACCTTCTTAAGAATGTCCCACCTGCGAAGTTCCGTAGATCGACGCGGTTGTGGAAAAAAGTTTTCAAATTCAGCCGCTATTATTGGACGCAACTCGACCGAGGGATGAATTTCGCAATTTATAACCGCGATTCGCGTCAACTCGCTCTCGCGATCGACCATTCGTCCTCTTCTCCGCCCTTCCGTGACTCTCATTTCACGGTGGACGGTAATTTCCGAGTCGTCTTGCACAACGCTTCTCGAATGTTAATCCTTTCGGCATCGACTCTCCGACATTCTTCTCAGTTTTATTTACGCATGTTTGTTTTTACGTAATTATTTCTTTTCACGAGTCTTCAGAGAATCTCCTTGCGACGAAATCAGCGCTTCTGCCATCTGTCTCGATTTTTCTCTTTACCACCGTCTCTCCTTCTCTCGCTTACTTTTACTCTCAGTGGATGAGAATTTGACGAGGTAAACACGACGATGTTTTTTAATATCTCTTTCTAGATCTGCCGACCGATTCCGTCCTTTTCCTCTTTCAACTCCTCCTCGCTTCTTAGGCGTCAAGCTCATAAATGCGCGCCCCGAGAGATTTATGCGTACGAACTGCAAATTAATGTTGACTCCGACGTGACTCCGGAATCTCTCCCTGCTGTCGAATCTCTCGCCTTTTCGAAGCTCCATCGGGATAATGGAGAAAAAACACGTTATGGGAGTGTACACCGTTAATTCCCGTTGGTCAATACACGTTTACGTGTACGAATCTCACGTTCGAATATATTATAATTTATTAATATTAATGATACATTGAAAATTTGTCGTGCCACATTCCTGCAAAGTCGCAGCTAAATTAATAGATGCTTTTATACGATTATTCGCACGTGCAAAACATGCGACACTTTAGGGATTTGTTTTAATTAATACAAAACTGTATTGCGATTGTATTTTTGTGCTTTATGCAATATTTAACATTTAAAAGATTTAACCATTTTACGGAGCCTCCCGTATACGCCGCATGTGAAATGCTCACGAAATCAATTGTATTATTATGTTTTTACATTCTCGGTAAATTATTCATGCACGCATTAGCGGTCGTTCATTCAATAATCGTCGCGAAATCCTCTTAGACGGAACGACATCGAGTGTCGGACGCGACGGTTGTTTTATCGGATGGGGGAACGAGGCGTGTTCCCCATTTTCCAGCACCGTCGCATCCTCGGGCGATCCTCGCTTAATTATTCCGTGTAAGAGGCTTAACATTAGACACGTCCTTTCGAATTGGCGGAGAGAGAACCGGCTTGGCGCCACTCAAGTGCGTAATAACTCGTCGTCGGCCGCCGCCGCGACGATTAAAGCATTGGAAAACGCCGAGAATGCGTTTTCCCTCCTCTCCTTCCTCTTAACACCTGTGCTTAATTTAATCTGCGTTTCGACGACGGCGCGCCGTCGCGCGTGAAATAAGAAAGGCGACGTGGAGAGAGAGAGAGAGAGAAAGAGAGAGAGAGAGAGAGGAGGAGAAAAAGAAGCCCCTCGTCTCTCCGAAAATGTGCAAGCGCCGCGAGAGAAGCTCGCGCCGGCGTAAAATTGCAGGAACATCGTCGCTCTCTATTACGAAGTGGGGACTGCAAATTGATGTTATAAAGCTGAAGATAAAGAGAAAGAGAGAATCAACGATAATCGCGAACGACTGTTCGTTTTGCGATTAATTCCGACGATATGCAAATATTTCTGGTAGCAGCAAACTAGATTTTTAGTTTTTAGGCGGTCACCATCTAGAGAATTTTTTGAACATGTCAGAGGATAACTTTCAATGACAGTATTTCATTTAAGGTGGCGCTTTGGGCAAGATTGCCCAATAAAATTGTAATATTGAATATAGAATAAAGGCTAATGTAACGCCAATGTTACGTATCAATAGTTACACGGTATTGCATTTATATTGTTTCTCAATACTACGCCAATACCTTGTGCTACCCGGGTCTTTATCGACACTTCATATTATAATTCAACTACAGATTTAATATTTTTATTTTCATTGCAAGAAAGTAACTGCAAAGTAACGATTCGTTACTTTTTGAGTAACTGTAACGCGTTACTTTTCAGAATTAATAACTGTAACTAGATACTTTTATAAAATAACTTTCCCAACCCTGTGTATTATTTTTTCGATCCTAGCCTGACTGAGGATGACCCGAAAATGGGTCGAAACGTTTGGATATTAATTAATAAAGTGATTTAAAAATTCCACATTGGATAATTTCGCACGAACACCTGCGTCTGGCTCGCACTGGCCCTTTCTCCCTACCTTACTGTTTGTTTTATTGGGAACCGCTACTACGATTTGGATTATTTTTATTTTTTGTTCCGACTCCGGTTTATATGCTCGAGGGGACCAAGGTACGGGATTCCTTCGTTATTTTTTTTCGCTCTCGCGATAAAATTGTCTTTGATAAAATCGAGGGCGTGGAAAGTGAACGCGATAAACACCGTGGAACCGGACGCGAATGAGGCGCTCCTTCTCCTCGATTTCGGAAGTTTCGGACCTCTCGATCGCCTCTCTGTTCGCTGCGAAAGAAAATTAGGAGTGCGGAAAGGTGCGGGGCGAATGAAAATTTCGATCGCGCACGAGCCGCCTTCGTGCCGCCGTTAGTCGAACGGGAAAACGCGGTGGAATATTACGAAAGTTTCCCTCGCGCGTAGAGTCGGGGGCCCAGTTCCACCCTCCCTCCCCGATCCCAGATCAAGAGAGGTAAAGAGAGAGTTGGGAACGCTATCGTGCTTTGAAATTTTTCGCGCCTCCGAAGGCCGCTCTCTTCCGCTTTCTTCTTTTACAGTTTCCCCCGCACCCCCTCGGACTCCATCCCTCGATTCCCCCGACTAAAAAGTTTCCAGCGGCTACGATGGTTTCTCTTATTCGCGCGGCAGGGGATGGGCGGTGGATAGGGATGAGTGGGACCCGATGTTTTTGTATCGACACCCTCTCCACGCACCCCCCTAACGTTTGATTGTATCGCTACGTGACCGAAATAAAGTACGCGCGAATGCGGCCGCGCTTGCATTCGGAATCTCGAAGGGCGCGCGCGTCTGCATACAGGGTGACTCTGCTCAACCGTGAGTGGACTTTCTGAACGTCGAGTAGGATTTATCGCGCTGGAATTGATAAATGAAGAGATCCGCCAAGTCGCCGGGAGATATTTTGTCCGGGAGAAGCTCGCGTGTCGCCTCGAAAATCCGTATGCACTTTGGTAATCGTGTCCCAGGCCGCACCCCTTTGGGTACACGGGGGCGTCGAACCGAGCGATATCTCGGCTGCTCGGTATATACGGTGCGGTCTCGCGTGGTTTTCCTCGACAGGCGCTATCTTCGACTTTTACGGAGTGAAATGACGTTCGCTTCACCGTCGAGCCGTGCAGTCAGCGAGGAAACAATGATGGTAGCATAAAATGCATCCATACTCGCGAATTCAGGCCATTTGCGAAATTGTACTCAAGACACACTGGAAATTCGCGTCTGCGCCCCGACTAAGAGTATGCGAGCTGATTGTTATGATAGCTGCACGTCGAGCTGCGCGCTCCTATCGCGATAATCACGAAAATGTTGCTCGCAATGAATAATAAATCTCCGTTCGTTCGAACAGGGCAAATAATCTGCTGTTTAAATAAAGCTGGATAATTAATATATTAATAATCGATAATCGACAGTTTAAACAAATACGATAAAGCTAATTATAATGTATAATAAATAATCTGTCTCTTCCTGTGATTATAATAATTAATTCAATGCTCAGATAATGCCAACAAAGTCATTTCCGAGGGAAGAGATTTCCTACTGGGTTTTCATGTTTTACTCGCGTAATCTGCGAGCCCCGTGATTTTTATGGCGAATCATTTCCACCCGAGAGAGGATCGACTTCAAGTTGATTAGGAAAGATAAAAGTGATGTCCCCGGGATATCTCGTATAAATAAACGCGCAAACACTTAAACGCGATTAAGAATGTTCGCCGAATGAGCGAGGGGGACTGCAAAGTTGGAAACGAGGGACGCGAGAGACAAACGACTCTCGGCGAAAGTTATCGAATCGCGGATAGATGGCACGGCGGGGGCGGCGGCTGAAGCGGGGTCGAATTCGACATGTAATTAACGGGATGTCATTCCGCCGTGGCCAATAAAGTTCAAAGGATTTAATTCGATTGAATGATCCCTCCGCAAGAAGCGGAGGAAGGCAGGATCGACGAGGACGAGAGAGCAGGGATGAACGGCGGACAAAGCATCGAGGACTGGCTCGCGAGGGAAAAATAACATTAGGTTTGTTTTTCTTGGTAACCGGGCCGCCACCCCATGCGAAGGTTTCAGCCCCGATCGAAGTAGATCTGGCCAATTGAAGGGGCAGGGGGTGCACTTTTAGGAGAGAGACCGAGGGACTCGGACGATTAGGAGCACGCACCCTTCGACCCAAATAGACTTTAATGTACGGTCACTACGCTACTTTTTTTCTTGATTCATCCTCTCTTCCCTCGTCTTTTGATCGTGTTATATGGCGAAAACCGTTTCACACTCACATCACGAAAGAATTTTTCGGCAAAAGTGGAAGCATTAACTAGGAAAGTTTCTTTTTTATCGCGAAAAGTAAAAGAGTTAATAATTTTTTAGTAAATTCGCTTTTCAATTAATTAGCAGTTTTTTAATGAATGTAAGTACATCGTTTTCAAGCGAAACGTGAAATTTATATCGCGTAAGTAATTTACAGGTTTGTGGAAAAATGTCTAAGAAGTAGTCTTATTTTTTAATTTCCAATTGGATCAGTTATTAAATACACGTTTCACGTTAGACACATCAAATTAACACATTTCATAGCACTATAATAATTTACAATTGTAACATACAATACATGAATGTTATAATTTTGACTAGAAATGACCAACCGCGCGCCTCGTGCGTGCAGTTTGTAGTTGAGCATTGTATATTTTTAAGAATTTGTATACATGCAAAGAAGTAATTGTATGCGCGACGTTATTTGAAATAAAAAGTAATTTATCACTCACTGGTATGATTTGCAACAGCAGAGTTGTACAGCGTTAACTATATATGTTAAACTACTTATGTATGTAATGTTATAGACTACTTATGTAAAATCGAAATTATTGTATTAAATATACTTTATATTTTATATTTTTTAAAATAGGTATTTATTAAATTAATTATATAGAATACTGAAGAAGTCTTTCTTTTAAATATAAACTCACAAAATTTTATACGTATAGTTTTGTCTCTACCACTTATTCGAATCCTCGTTCGAATCATTTGAATAAATAAAATAAAAACACAGAACAGATTCTTTATTTTGCACAAGTAGCAAATAACATCAAAATGTAAGACACTTACCTCACGATTTCTCCGCCGTTGCTCGATTCCTCCCAGGCCTTCTCCTCTCACAATCAGATTTTCTTGTTGCACTAACACATCGATCGCGCGAAATTTTCGGCACTCCCGTACGCGATATAAAATACCGTAAAACGCACGAAATATTATTAACAAATATCACGTGGCTTTCTATCATACAAATTACTCAAACTAACATTTGCATTTTTGATTTGGAAGAACAAGATAATGGATAAATCACTATTGAATTGGCGATATAAAACGCAGCGCATCACAAGCATAATCTGCGGTAAAAAAGTAGTTATTGGTTTGCAACGAAACGATATTTTGCAATCTTTGTCATTCAATCTAATCCTCGAAATAAATTATGTGAGCGAAATTTCCAGCGATTAATAGTTATTATTAATTGCAACAGTTAATCGAGATAATTTTCGATTACATTTACATAATGTAACGACGTGCAATAAGCGGTTTCCATTTCTTCCTGCCCGTTGCGTAGAACGACAGTGCGAATTATAGCGCGGACGCCGAAGTCGCACAAATTTTTCTCTTTTCCCGAAAATGCAACAGATTACACGAAATCGATAGATAATTAAAAGCGCGGTGCGTAAACGAGATGTAATCGCGACAAAGTACCACGGTTTACATTTATATTTTAGATGAGAAATATCGTGAAATATCTACGTACACGTTGATAAAGAACCGTCGTCTCAACACACAATTCATCTCTCATTACAAGTTGTAGAAACTTAATAATTAATCGAGGAACGTTACTTGTTACTGATAAAGGTGTCCAAATCAATAGCGTTTTATCCCTACATTCACCGCGATCGCGTTTTAGAAATCGATAATGTGAAAATAATACCACGCACGGAGCGACTCTCGCGACTGCTTGCCGGCTCGACGTTCGGCGAGCGTCTGATAGCACAGCCGACCTTCAGGTACACGATGGCACGCAAAAACATCGTACGTCACCGCGCCGAGTGAAAAACAACAAAAAACGTTGAGAATTCGTTGACCCGCCTACGTAATAGAAAATTCCGTACTTAATATTTCACATTACTTTTGTTCCGCGACTGTTACTACGTTTTGTGTATCATTCTGCAGACTTATTAGTATTAGATTAAATTAACGATTAATTCTGTTCAATGGAGAAAATGTTTAGAAACAAAAATCGTTGTTACTTAAATTCTAATTACCAAGATTAGAGATTTTACCTCAATAGTTGGTGTATACAAATGTATACAAATGTATATTTCTAAATTGCAAATCTTCATTTACTATAATTTTTAACATAGGTCCTTTAAGATATAAAATCAATTAGAAATTAAAGAGGCCGTTTTGGACCGGGCATAGGTGTAAGTAGCCAGTTAAATTAAATTATTAAGTGAATTCATATACCGTATTCTTTCCAACTTATCCTGTGCGCCAGTTACATACTAGTCTTATAACACAGGTTAATCCCCGTAAGTGGAAGTGTTATCGTCAGTGAATTCATGTTTATAAATTATTTTAATAATGCTATACATTAGCATCTAATATGATAACCCCCTTCCCCCCTTACGGGGATTAACCTGTGTTATAAGACTAGTATGTAACTGGCGCACAGGATAAGTTGGAAAGAATACGGTATATGAATTCACTTAATAATTTAATTTAACTGGCTACTTACACCTATGCCCGGTCCAAAACGGCCTCTTTAATTTCTAATTGATTTCATTTACTATGAATCCTAAAAGAGAAGTGAAGCACACCGCGCTTCAAGAAAACTAATCGGCATCGCGGAAAAGAGGCCTCAACTGTTCGATATTAACGACATTCGCGCTGGTAATATAATGTTTTAAATTATTTCAAGTGTAATTTTAAACACACTAGAAAATTTCTCAAAGATAAACCTACTCATAATATCTCATATTCCTTCCAATATGTATATTCTGCTAACGATATAAGTTCATAAGTTTATCGGAATGTGTCCTAATAAAATTCAGATTTTTCGGAACGATCAAATATAGCAACTTTGCTTTTCTTCTTCGATGAAAGAGCTCGGGAGGGAAAATAGGGGAACGAAATTCCAGGAGACCTGTCACTGGGGGACGGCAATCGCGAGCAGGCTGGTAAATACGCTCTTAATATGTAGAGGAGTGTATAAAAAGTTTATGGCGGGCAATCAGGAACCTATGCTGCGTCATATTAAAAGATCTACGGGCGGTCGTTCGCAGAGCGGCGTGGCGCGGATTCTAAAACGCGGAGGGCGTACTCCGGTATCACGCGGAAAATTGTGAGCTCGGGCGGCTTTATATATTTGTATCGTTCCGCGCCATATTTTGCCGCGTCTCCCTCTCCCCAACGGGGTAGTAGAAACAGGGGGGTACGCGTTCTAGGCCTCGAAATTAAATTCTGCAACAAGAAGGCGAACACGGGGAAAGGCTCGCGCGTAACCTTTTATACGAACGAGCACCAAGGGTTCGAATTTACAAATCTGGCGGAGATTTTATGGGAAAAATTAAAATATAAAAATAATAAATAGTTGAACTAAATGACTGATATACAGAATCAAGAGGTGTGCTGGAAAATAGTTACCTATAAAACTCCAATAAAATCACAATACATTGAATTATGTAACCCCTGCAGCTGCTCCGAATTTAATTTCAGATTCTTTATATAGTTTGTCTTTTAGTAAGAGATACGATAATATCTCGCACTAAGTTTGCGCAACGAAGTTCGCGTGGAACAGCAGCGAAACGCCCGTGGCTTAAGGTGGCTCCTGCACGATGGAGCGGTTAGTATGGGTGCTTTGGTGGAGCACCTTTGATTTTTATAAATTCATATGACTTTTTTCATAGAAAAATCACTTATTGTTAATGCATTGTCAAGTCGCAAAGAGCTGTCAAATATCCTCAAAACATTGTATCTTTTGACTTTACTAATAAGTATTTGCTTGCAGAGGTCGGTGACCTCATATGCTTAATAGCACATTTGAATCCTTGTGACATTTATTATGTTCATTTCGTTTCTTATTAAGATCTACTTTATCTATAAAATAATATTAACCCTCAAAGTGCTTCTGCGAGCGATCGACCCATAATCCCTATTCCAGTGAACACCAAGTAATAGTTACATAATATCGATATTATAATTTCCTACTTAACAATGTAAATGTAATATGACATATGGGGGTTATTATCGGAAAGGCTCATTTATTAATAAGCGTATATGGAAGTTAGTTTAGCATAGTATTATTCCATTATATTGCACATATTAATGAATACAGGTTTGGATCCTGCGGGAGTCTTGGAAGTGTATAAGGACTGTCGATTTAATTCAAAAATCGCAAAATTCGCGGACGCTTTTTACACGAATCGCGGTGGTTACGCCACTGTGTTAAATGTGGCCAGTCTTAATGTTTTCGCAAATATTGGATCGGCACCCCAGCCTGACTGCTGCTCGTCACAACTCACCCCACGTCGTAATACAATTTGTTTTAATTTTACAATAACGATGCCTAGATGTTTTCATACTGAAAACTTAGTAATCAAATTTGTGTACGTGCATGTGCGTGTACTTATTATAAAAGAATCGCGTACACCAGATCGGAATTGAAATAGGCATATTTAGTGCTTATGTACGCGAATACGGACGATAGAATGTAAAGTAGGATACTTATTGCTAAATTTATCACGTAACTTCACATGCGTTCTTTTGCACCAGAATGTAGCCACATTAAAGCGGCGCTATGGTATTCCGATTCCGTGAGAAACGAAACGAAGTATAATGGCTACCAAATCCACGGATTGTGTTTTGGCTCTATTTGATAACGACACTGCGAAGAGAATGATTACATTTACTTCGGACCGCGTATAGACATGAGTGCGTAAGAATAATTTTCTCTCTATTTTTTATTCTACTTATGACACGACTTAATAATTGAATCTGATATTCTCGCAGAAAGGGCATCTACTGCCTTCGAATCGAGTCAAAAAACGTTTATGACATGAGAGTAAGATAAATTTCATAATTAATCCGCGGTCGCAACGAATTTAATCTTCTTGCATTATTTCCGGACAACATAGCAATAGCTACCATGGAATGATTTGCAACGCAATGCGATTCTGTCTGAATAGATAACAAATTAATCTTTTAATAGTAATCTGAATAATTCGGCACCTGCAATTTATCTACGATAATTGAATTAAAGAATTAAATTATAATTCAACCTACTTTTGTTGAATCAAATTTTATTTAAAATATTATTTAGCAGAACACATTATATTCCGAGCACGTTTTATGGATACGGAATATCATGTACTTTTAGGAAAGTAAAACAATTATATTTGATTTTACTAACAATTATAATCTGGTGCTAAGTTTTTATATCAAATCTTTTTTATAGTTTGATTTTACTGATAATTACATATTAGCCCTAAGTGTTATCAAATCTTTTTTTACGGCGCGTGTACTTGGCGCCTTCTCTTACCTCTTTTAAGAAAAAATAATTTTGTCAGTCAAAACTATGACGAAGGTATCCAGGACGAAACGAATCGATGCTCATCGATTGCCTGAATTTTTCAGAACTTCGTGGTTTCGCGCACAGTTCCCTGTAATCTCGCTAATTAACGCGGATTCGCGGATACTCGTATCCACGGACGGTTTTCCACTCTCCGTGCTGAATATTGTCACCTCTAAAACACGCTGTTTGGGTATCATCACATTTCCATCGCTCATTATCATTTCAACCGACGTAGCCATTCGCGCTGATATACTCGCGCCTATCACATGTAATTCGATTACACGTGCATGGGCTGTGTCCCACCCAAGTTATCCCGCCGACTCGTTCGATACAATAGGTGTGTGCGATAGTTCGGTATAGATAATAAATTACGCCATTGGTTTTTCAGTCGGTTAAATACGAGAAAAAGTTTTTACAGACCGTTTAACGGATTAGCTAAATAATGCCGAAATTTGAGCGATACGCCAACATTCGTGTTGAATGTATAATTAATCTTAAACGTAGCAGGGGATTCTAATTGCCGTTACGAGAGCTTCATAAAACTGTTATTGCCCGCCTGCACAGCACGCTTCGACCGACAGACCAGCTTCATTTTAAGGAATTAATATTAACATATTATTTATTTCATACGATTAATAGTAACAAATGTACAGTACGAATTTGTATTTTTTTTTATTTGAGAGGTTTCTTTAAAATTTTCTCATAACGACGTGTGCGATTAGGTATAGCAACAACTATAATCATATTTTCATTAAGTTCATTTAAATTTAACATTTAATTTTGATAATTCGTCACAAGGCTCAGCAAAGTCCATGAAATTTTAAAGGTATAATTTAGCAAACGCATAAAACGTATTATATCTTGGTGTAAACAGGGTTATGGGTCGGCGATTTAATTTCATAAGGACTCAAGTGCCATCGAGAAGGCGGTAGCTCAATGTTGTACAAGGCCGCGCGTATATTTCTGCGGACCGCTATCGCGCGTTTATCGGAGCCGAGAGAGCCTGAATGAATTAACTCCACCACGATGCTACAAAGACGTGGAGGGGTAGGAGGGGGGCGAAGTATAGCCCTGGAAATGCCAAGAGTATACCACTCGAGCGGCGCCATAACGTTTTACGCGCCGGGCCCGGCTTAATTAGAAAATGCTTGACCCTCGTAAAGCCCGGCCTCGACTGTCCGGATATACCACTCCACGACACCCTCGGTAACCCCTATCAAACCACCGCCACTGCTACCCCTGCGGTGACCGCCTTGTGTGACCACTCTCACGAATATATTTTGATTTGCGCCGACTGTGCTACCTCCGCCGTTTCGTTTGTTACGTTCGTAATAAGGAGCGTACGCACGCCGACGGACGATGGTTTCGAAATAGTCTCTGGCGAAGTAATTTTCGGTGAGAATGTCGAGGCAGATCGGGATTTGTCGCATTGTTACACTGACAAAAGAAATTTTTTGAAACTAAGTAAATAGATTTATTATTAAGAATATTCTTAAAGTCGCCAGCAGTAATTATAAATTAATAACATCGGTAATTTTTGTCGACCGTGTCTGGCAATTAGTCGAGCTGGCTAAGACGCCCGTCACGGATTGTAGGGAGGTCCCAGGTTCGAATCCTGGCTGGGGTAATATTTTTCGCAATAAGAATTTTAATTGCCAGACACGGTCGACAAAAATCACCGATGTTATAAATAGATTTACTTAAAATATTTGTTTACTGAAGAAAATATTTATTCTATTTAAATAAAAATATCACAAATTTTAAGTAAATCTATGTATTATATTAAGTAAATTAATTTAAATCATTACATTTTCTACATTCAAATAAAGATTTCATGAGCTATAGAATACTTACTATTTATTAAATGAATTAATTGTTTTTATTAAATAAGAAATCTAATTTTCTTCGCTGTAAAAATTACATCTTAGTAAACATTTTATAGAATTAAAATAAAATTATTTTAATTTTAAATTATCTATGCTTTGATATTTAATAAATACTTAAATTAAAGCAATGCATGTAATAATTTGTTTATTATTTTATAAATTTAAGTTAATAAGCTATTAGGATCTACCTAATGAATAATTTTCTTAAATAAAGTAATATTTGTTTGGGTTAAGATATTTTATTATCAGTGTAATGTTATAGTTTTTGGCGAACGTGTCTTAAATTAAATTACATTTCGTTAAAACAAAGGTAAACTTCTGTTCAGTCACTCATACCTCCTACTTTTACTATTTATACTAAAATTGTATATGATTTGATCACCTTTAATCTGGTGACGGCTCACATCGCCTATATTTCTTCTCGTTTATCATCTCAAATCCAAAGGTACGTTTTGAAAAGCTGGAAATCTTTAGCTTCTGTCGACATCAATTTCTTTAACCGAAATTTATTAACAGATAATATCGCGACGTTCCTCTCGTTGTTATGGATTCGTTTGTGCGATTCGTAGAGATTGGCGAACGGCGGATCGAAATGACAAGCGTGCCGACCGCGGGCATTTACCGCACGAATAACGTAGTAATCGAATCGGTCCAACTTGTCGTGGTATGAGCACCGGAAATCATCGACAGCGTGCATGGGAATGCTCGATACAACCGGTCGAGCCGACCGCCATTGTTTCGAGAGACCCCGCTCTGCGCGTCGTTTGTCGGTACTTTGCATTTCCGTCATACTTTTCTCCAAAACAATGGCATCGATCCCACACCGATCGAACAATACGTCTTGACAATTTTGCCTAGCCATTTTGTTGACGATTCCTCGTACCGAATTAGGCTTTTTCGGATCAAATGTTCTGCATGAAAAATGCGATAATTTCCACTAGTTAATGAATTATTCTCCTAATAAAATAAAAAAACTGTAAAGCTCGCTTTATCATTAAAAAAACTATTAAAGCAAGGGGAATTTATTAAAAAATCGACCAAACTTGCAAAAATGATGATCTTTGTTTTAGTCACAACGTTTCGACCTCTTTATCGGGTCCTTTTCAGGTACAATATGAAAACAAATTTCAAATGTACCAACCGTATTACAAAGAAGGAACTTTTAGTATGTACATAAGTATGTATTGCAAAGGAGAAAAATACCTAATGTTGACTGAACAAATTAATGAAAAGGACCCGATAAAGAGGTTGAAACGTTGTGACTAAAATAAAGATTATCAATTTTACCAGTTTGGTCGATTTTTTAATAAATCTCCCTTGTTTAATTACCACTGGCAACAAAAAGCTACTCAAATTTGTTAAAAAACTTATTGTCGTTTCTGTGTACCTTTATGTACTTTTTAATTTAATTGTAAATGTAATTTAAAAAATACTTAAATTTATAAATTTAATTATAAAATTGCAAACATCGGTATGTCATGTGTGAACATATCTAATTGTAAGTTTTTTTTAGCAAAGCAAGCAGTTTTCGCGGAGAATATAAAGAATTCAGTTCATTTCTTTGTTTTTCGCAAGTCAGTACTCATGCCGATATGACAAAGCAATTTGTCGCTATTGTGCAATTAATTTGTGTATTTTGTCAGGCTTATTAGCCTCCTATAAGCAACTTTCACCAGTGTGTCTTCGCGATTGCCATTTCCTGCCGCGCGCAGGCGGGATTAATTACAACGGCGCGAATTTTCCGACGAGAAAACGAGGAATTCGTCAGCTGACGCGGCAGCTGGCATCCTCTCCCGCCCCATGCAGCCGGTAATTGTGACAATTTAGCGATTGTGTCGCATAATGGAGGCCGCGTGAGTCCTACGCGCGAGCAGGGGTGGGCCTGGCAGGGACCGAGTGGGCAGGACAGGGCAAGATAGACGCGATGTATAGGGATTATATGCCCGGCGAACAACGGGCCCTTTGTGCAGCAAGGTAAAAGGGCAGTTGAGTCACGTTGAACGTATGCGATCCTCCCGCGAGAAGCGATCGCGATAATTTCCCCTCTATGACAAATCCGTATTTCTGACGTTTACGACATAAATGGCATACAGTATATCCCCTAGGATTTACCGTCTCTAGTTGACCACCAATCCTTTTCTTTTTTGACGACAGTCCGATCGAACTAATGGCTTCTCTCAATTCTGACAATGGAGAGTACTATAACGTTTCAGCTGCTAAATTCTTTCATTTCATTCTTGATGACGAAACTCTGATGAAACCGTATCAGAAAAGTTAATTTAAAGTCAACTCTTGTTATCTACTTGAAACTCACAGATTTATCCCACTGCAGTTTTCAGTGGTGTACTTATAACTGCAAATCATGGACTATTCACTGTTTTCAGTGATAATCCATATTGACTTTTGGAGAGCAGGTGTCGACGAGCGGATAAGTTTAATTTTAATGAAACGACAAATAGAGCTTCTCTAATATCACGGAATTTTCTGCTTATTCGAATAATTCGAAAACTACGAACAGCTATCAATATTTTCTACCTGTGACACGTTCCGTTCGTAGGTAAATGAATTGTTAGCAACCCGATAAAAATAGGCGTGCGGATTAATAATATCGCTGTTAATAATTTTGCTATAATCCCCGTTTGACAAAAAGAAGAGGTATTTACTCCACGATCATTTGAGCGTCCCGTGATCCCTTCTTTTACGCGAAATGTACGCGGCACGCGCGGACAGAAAGCAACGGAGGGGTGCGCACAAGGTGCAATAGTGTGCCGTTGTATTAAGTGCGCTCGCATTTTCACAGTAGAAATAGACGCACACGCCTGTATGGGGCCCAACCGAGGCCGCTCTCTCCGTCTCTATTGTGCGAGCGTTTTCCATCGATTTCTAATCTCACGCCGGGGGTAAACTGTATCGATTCTGCTATTGTCGCGTGCAAGGGTAGTACGCGAACACTACACCCTTGTTCCCTGTCCCCCCCCCCTTCCTCGCTAAATCGACCGCCGTATTTTCAGGGTTCGCAAAAACGCACCTATTCGATGTGGAATTATCGAGACGCTTTGTTCCTTGCCACTTCGCCCGTCTCTCCCTTCTCTCTTCCCGTGTCTTCACCGATTTTTATTTCATAATCTTTTTTTTTTACTTGGATATTACCCGCGAATCGAAACGGTTGTTGACCTTTTCATCTTTTAATTGTGTTTCTCTTTGCGATACGCTGTATTTTCTTTTCGTACAGTAACGAAGTTTATTCCAGCGAATTGAATAAACAATTTTTCTCTCTTCGTTTGCTTCCCATGATTTTGTACATTACTTTAGATTTCCATTATTTTAGATCTCCAATTCTGCGTTGCTCCTCCAAAATTATTGCGGCAAATTTATTGAACGCAGTTTACTCTATTTACCGTAAGCTTAGTCCCGTAATCATCTAATTACCTCGTAAGTATCGTGAACGTTATACCGACTTTGCAATCCCTGCGTTTATATTACGGTTCATATTTCTTTCCTTTCGATATTACCTGCATTATATCGAAGCTACATCCACGATACGCAGCATGATACACATTTATCTCCCGACAGACTTTGCCCCAGAATAATAAAGTACATCCTCCTCTCCCTTTTGTTCTTCATTCTTCGGCTTTTGTCCTTCGACCTTACAGTCTTATGGCGATTTATTGGCGCAGCCGATGATCCCCGGGAATCTCTATTACGCGCCCTTGTAAATTATCCCGGCATCGTGATAAGGCGTCGCGCCGCGGGTGGTGTTACCTCTGAAATATCGACGCTCGCCGAAGGTCGATCGGGAGGCGTGCGCGGCCTCTCATTAGTTCGAGGAATTCGACTTATCGCGTTAACGCAGTTCCATCCCTGGGGATGACGGGGAAGCCGACGTCGGCGGCAGCGCGACGTCGACGCGTGTCGGATGGCTCGCATCGTTGTTGAATAATTAGTCGCCGGCGTCGCGACATTATTTGCAAGCCTGAAGCTCGCTCGAGGGACAAAGGCATGTCTCCTCTTTTCCCCCTAATCGCTTATAATGCGACCCTTGGTATCCACCCCTCGAAGAATCGACCTTGAAGATGAAAAACCAAACGAAGATTTGGCGGTTCCTTAAATGTAATTTCACTAATCAATTTACGTAATTTCGCTAATCAATTTCCTGCTAATTAATCCTTAATTGTAACCGCTGCCGAGAAAGGATTGCAGCAATCACGCCGCGGCCAAATTCATCCCGCGAGAGGATTTCGCACCTGCGGAGAAGTTAGACGTCACCCCGGCGGGTCTCCCCGGATATGAGGAAAGATTTCGAGCCAACGCGTATCACGAGCGGGTAAGCGTGATGCGCAATTAATAATGCAACGGACGAGCTCGTTGTACGAAGTGGTTGCGCGTTTATACACGTGTGCGCATCCGAGGTAGCGGCCTCTAAAGGCGGTCGGTTATCCCGGGGAAAGGTTTGCTCGTCCACGTTGAAATATTTACCGTGCCATCTTCGGAAACTCGTGTCTCGAAATCTCACGTGGGAGCCACCACGCCGGCAAGCTTGCTGTACACTTCTTACGGCTCGCTCTCGCGAAGGGGGAGGGGGCGGAGGAGGCGAGCGAAGGGGTTGCGCGCGATTCGTATTCTCCGCGGAGGCAGGAGAATACGAATAATGGACCTTCACGGCGAGCGGCGGGCTTAAACTTTTACGGGGATGAAATCTTAAATATTTTTACTCGCGCGCCCCGGCGTTGCGCGGGCGCTGCCTCGTTCCGTTCGACGTCAATCAAATCCCCCGGCTGCCGGCAATGAATAATAAATGTATGATACCACGAGGTAGGCCTGGTAGAGTCGATAAACCGATAGGGTGGATTCGGGATACGTTCTCGATACGAGTACAATCGCGATCGCGATCGCCCGACGTCCGTCGTAAGATTTAATCTCTCGGTCTGACGAGGAATTATTACTGGAATTATTCTCACGGAAATTGAAGTGAGGATTTAACTGTGACCGGAAATTATGTCCGCTAAAGAACTTCTCGATTAATATTCGTAATTGTTACGTTAAGTGTCACACGGAGGATCGTTTCACGTGACTTTTGACGAAATTATGCAAATTTTCATGCGGAAACGAGACGGGGGCGACTCGAAAGGCATGCCATCGATGGCGCAGATTATTAATAATCCGCGAGGTAAACGTTTACGTTATAAATATCTGATGTCGCTCGCTCTGGACTCCCTGTTGACTATCCCAGTTGCTCGCTCAGTCGTGACGACAAGACGAGAGACCGACTAACCAGGAAGAAAGAGAGAGAGAGAGAGAGAGGAACGGCGAAAGAAACTCAATAGGAGAGAGGCCGCGTGTGTTGGGATATAATTAGCATTAACAAAGCATCGTCGACGGTAAATAATATCCCTATTAATTATATCCGGTCGCTCGCGATTGTCCGATTTCGCATATTTAACCGGCTGATAATTTGGTCGGCAATGCGGAATTGTTCGAGGCTCGGTATTTTCGCTCGCGGCATCGCGATGCGCGCGGCCGTGCACGCGTGGCCGATATATCGGATGTTTCGTTTGTCTCTAAGCGCAAATTGTTTTTACACACATTGATAAATAGCGGAGATTTTGGAGATGGCCGTAATAAATATAGATTACGTGTTTTTGACGATCGGTTCTAGCTTCAATTTTTAACTCCAGCGCGTCGGACTTTTTTTCTCCTCGCGTGAATGTCAGAGCTGTGAGACCCTGCCGGATATCTTGATGTGCAACTCCGGTATCAATGTTATTAATTCGTAAAAGTTTGCTTTCCACGGCAATTTCGAACAGTATAGAATAAGAACGTGCCATCAAAGTTGAATTTTTTAAATTACATCGTTTAAGATAATTGTTAAAAAAACGAATGTTCCCGATTTGATGAAGTTGAAGTTTTTGACAAGTTTTCCAGACCCTGACTGACGTGCTGGGGTTAATATCGCTTTAGTGAAATCTGGAAATCCGAAAGGGTAGAGAAAGATACGTCTCGATCGCGCGTCTTATCACTTATCGGGGGAAAAGGGGGAAAAATGTAATCGTCGTATCAAGCGATGCCAAGAGAGAGAGAGAGAGAGAGAGAGAGAGAGAGAGAGAGAGAGAGAGAGAGAGAGAGAGAGAGAGAGAGAGGTCGGCTGGAAGGAGCCACTCGAGGGAATCAGCTTAGCAATCGTTTATCGATCACGTTCGGCCGCGATGTGGAGATCGCACGGCGATCGAGTGTCCATTAATTTCGACGGCGGTCGTTCGCGCCTACCCCTATGGTCGTGGCGCAACATTTTTTCGTTCGTTCGATGCGCCGATGCGTGGGTTAATTTCCTTTTTTCCTCGTCGTTTTTCGTTGCCGAACGAAAAGAGCGGCCGCAAATAGCTCGCTATTTTATCAGCGGCGCTCGTACGTCATAGAGAAAAAGGCGGCGGGGCGGGGATGGGGGTGGGGGAGGGGGAGGAGGTGAGATCGCGCGGTAGAGGGTGACGGCTGTAATTAATCGAATATCCATCACTCGCTCGACACTCGACCGGCTGTTTTGCCTTGGATATATGGGAATAATGAGAAATATGGCGAGCGCTCGAGCGCGTTTAACAGCGGACGAAAAGTGCCGCGCCCGCTATTAATCGCTCGTTGCCCGACGGCGAAATAAATCCCGCCAATGACGACGAGCGCGGGATTGCCCCGGCGTTTAATATGGTCGGTACGGTGAAAGGAGGAAAGGACTATTCACCCATGCGCCCGTGCTGTTTCCTGCGCGCGTTAGAGGGTGATAATAATTCCGCGCGAAAATACCGTTAACGCTCCGAATAATCGACCGCCACGATCTCGCGCGAATTAGTATAAGCGGCGAACGATAAAATATTACGTACGATAGCGGTCCCGTGATGCGGTTGTACACGTCACGTACGATCGCAGCGTGGTGGGTGAAAAACGAAAATCAAAAACGGCCTGGACGGCACGAAATCAATGTAAGAGTTCGATTAACGGCAGGCGCATTAATACGCAATGTGAGCGCAGTTCTCCAACATCTAAACCGTTTTCTACGATTTATTTTATTACGATAAAAAAAAAGTTACATTATTACGTATCATTTCTTTCCTTGTATCGCCAATTTTTGTCTCTGTGAGCTCTCTAATTTTTATGGTTATTTAATTCTTTAACAAGCGCATTGATGCGCTGTGCGAGAACTGTTCTCCAATATCCAATCCGTTTTCTACGATTTACTATAATACGATAAAAAAATTTACATTGTTGTGTATCATTTCTTTCCTTGTATTACAAATTTTTGTCTGTGTGAGCTCTCCAACTTTTATCGTTATTTAATTCTCGCGAGAGAGAGACTCCGCTGAGCGCCGACCGAACTCGGAGCGAGCGGCGATGTATTTCCGGCGTCCCCGATTCTCTGACCCGAAATCGGCGGAAAATCACTGCGGTGCCATCCGGAGGAGAGACAATAAGCCCCTGGAAACGGCGCAGCGCGGATCGAGGATCCGCGAAATGCACGGCCGCGCCGAATTGAAAGCGCGCTGCCAAATGGGACGCAAATACAATGAGGGACAGGAACGCGATGTCTTGGCCCGCGCCACAAGCTCCGATAAAAGCCAATAATCCCCGAGGCCGATAGCGGTCCTCGGGACACTCGTAACGTTACCCTATCCCTCTCGTTCGTCTACCTCCCCCCGTCTACGTGTGCAACCGACTTTACGGATGCACTCGTCGCGAAGAATGCGGAGACGATTGTGCACAGTGGGCAAGAGAATGCGAACGAGAAACGAATATAGACAAGAAACGGGATTTAACTCCGAAATTCGCTGGCGTTCGCGAACGGTCGGAGATGAAACTGAACATTAAGTATTTTTTTTTGTAAGAAACTCCAGCATCAATTTACTAAGAGCGATTTTTTGGAAATATTTTTTTAGATATACTTCTTTTTCGTAGAAAAATCGCAGTCACCATCATGCGCAATATCTGTCACTTTACGTTTACGTTGTCTGACGTTTCAAAACGAATGCTCCAAAGAGAAGAGGAAAACTGAGAGAGATCCTGTTTCTTTGTTTCATCGCGCGCGAGGCAATGTCGATAAGAGATAGAGAGAGGCCGGACGGTCTACATGGACAGACGCACGAAAGCCGCTTGCGTCCGTTATGGTCGCGGAATTATGAGGCTGACGTTTATTGGCCAACTTGCAACTCTTCGCAGCCAGAGTCTGAATTATTCGCCGGTCCTTCCAGAAACCTCGTAAGTTTATTTCAATTTGGCGCCTCCCCGCCCGGCCCTCGTCTCTCCACCGGCCCGGCTTCATCTCGCCAGCCTCTTCCGCTTCCTCGCGTTTCTTGGCTCGGGAGCGTGGATGATTTATAAAGCCGGCCAGGAATTCCCCGCTCCTCAGCCCGGAGGGAAAAAAGGATCGTCTAGCGAGCCTTAATCTTGAACACCTCCGGCGTCGCGGCTGTTTGAATTTAAACGTTCTTACTTAACCTAGTGCTAGGCTCCTTCTTCCCCGTCTCGGCCTCTTTCCCGCTCGTTCGCTCTACCCCCTTTTTCTTCCTCCACAGAGGCGGTCGAGCGGAGAGAGGAGCATGTGAGTTAAAACAGTCGTGAAACAGAAGGGGCGAGTTCACTGGAATGAGAAAGGCAGGGCGTGGGAGGGGGACAGAGAGCTCCTGAAAGAAATAGCAATGAGAAGATGTAGAGTGGAGTGCTCGGGGGATGTTAACGAAATAGAAGCGCCGGACACTACGAGCTATTACGAATTATACTTATTGCCAAGTCTACGAGACGTTTCCCGAATCGCAGCTCGTATAGATATTATCACAGAATTGCTATTATTTCTGTTGACAAAGCTTTAGTTTAATTGAGAGGCGACACGCAAATGGCCATGTTCACTTAGATGTTCGCCTAATAAAAGCACAACGCGAGTAGTTCTCGGATACCAAGCGACTGCGAGGCTAGGAGTGCTGCCAGAAACCAAGTTCTAGAAGTGCGGACAAATAATATTTTTCTCTAAACGAATCCGCAGAAAGGCATTGAGAGTCGCGAATGGAAAAATGTTTCTTATTCCCGGGCGAAATGTAATTTCTCTTGTAACACGTATCCTTAGTTATTCAATTCCGGTGGCGGAAGCCGTACGTGCTGCTCGCTTTAAGCTTAATACGATGCTTCGAGCTTTTTTCGAGCTTCTCGCGGACGATCGCCGCGCCGCGACGCCGGACTTCGCGTCGCGCGCGATTTCTTCGGCGTTTTCGACGGCGCTATATTTCGTCGGCGAAGTTTTGGGAAAGAACTACGACGGGGAACTTGGCTCCAAGTAGTTTCTCGCGCGCAAAGCCGCGGCAGTGTGTCGATTATACGGCTTCTTTTTCTCATAGAATTCGTCCAAGACAAAGATCGCTTGCGCCATTCGAATGTAAACAGTCCGTAAACAGATCCTTCTTCTCGGGAGACGAGGTGGTTTTGCCTGGGCGATAGTTAATAATGGAGTGTCATCAACATCTCGTGCTTGACGACAGTATCAATGGTATTTTCGAGACAGTCGAGTGTATTTTGAAAAGCCGCCGACGCGAATCTTGGTCAACATGTTGTGAATGATGTTTTATGCTCGCAGCTGAAGAAAAAACTTTTGCGATGCTTCAAATCAACGTTGAAACATTTAACGTCCAGTTGTTATTTCGATGCATCGACTTATCCTGTATTAATACTGCTATTATCCTGAATTAATACTGCGGAGATGAAAATTGTCAGTTGAGCCGTTTATTCTCATGATACTTTCGTTAAAAAATCGTCGTCTTGCCCCGCTAAATATATCTTTCGCTGGTACAAACTCCGCTACTTCATCGTTTTAATTCGCGCAGAACAGACGCTAGAATTAGCAAATTAAATTCCCGAGTACGGTGAAACGCGCGCCGATTTATTTTTGAAGTTCTGAATGAGAGGAACGACGGTGCGGAGAGAGAGAGAAAGAGAGAGGGAGGCAGGATGCATCGTCCCAGGATGCGCTTCCTGCAGCGCGAATTCGCTTCCGTCCTATCTCGCCGGTGCAGTCGTAAAGCGAATTTATCGTTCGTTATTAGCAAATGTAGCGCGCAAACGGGGGTTTGCCCGGGAGAACTGATAAAAAAAAATAATGTGACGAAGAGAGGGGGAACGGGATAGGATCGGTCGCGAGGATGACGGGGTGCGGAGGGGGCGAAGTGTGGACGAAACTGATATCGCGTCCGTCGATTCCTCGTCGCTTCTGCCCCGTTGCACCTTGAAAAACTCGTCGAAGGAGCGGCGTGCCGAGCTTGGGAATCAATTATGGACAGGACGAAGACGAGGAAAAAAAAGAGAGCAGAAGGAGGAGACGGAAGGACGACGACGTGAGAGAGGGCGACTGCCGAGAGTCGACCCCCCGGAAAAATCCTTCGAGGAATTCGGAAGCGCCGATGCATATAATCGACCGTCCCTGCCGTCTAATAAGACGCACGCTTCAATTTCGCCGTCGAAGAAATATCGCTTCCGCGAGATGCGAGACGTTTATTTTAGAAGTGACGCGAGCTTGGTGTTGAAAATCCTTCCGGAAACTCGCACGGCGTGTCATTTTAATAATTCGTAATTTTTCAAAGTCAGACTTGCAATATTTTCGAAATAGACGTCACGTCGAGTAACGGCTCTAAATATTAATTTAACGTGTAAACACATTCCACGGGGGAAAATATTTCTGGTCCAGAGAGATTTTCTCAATTGTACCGGAAATGCAAAGCCGTCGTGGGCGATTTTTAAAAAATGCCCACGTTGAACTTTTAATGTACAACAGAGATGCGTAACTGCAGGCTCGTGAGCCCGGATCCGTCTCGCAAAGTTTTTCAATCCGGCCTGTAACATCCAAGCTTGACTCATAGGAAAAAAATTAAAAAATTGCAAAAATTCTCTAAAAAGGGATTTGACTTTGCCTCACCTCCACGTTTCCTACGTGAATACAAAGGAGGCAGAAAACAGATAGGTTCTAAATTTCACTGCTGCGGCCCGCGATATTATCTCAAATTTTACATTTTAGCCCGCCAGATATCTAGTTGTGTTTCTCCGATGTACAATGTCTTGTAAAAATTCTCAAACGATGATCAATGAATGAAATAGATCCGTAAATTAAATGGCAACGAAGATTCGAGTGTTTTCCCCAACTGTTCTATATGCTATTCAAGCTTGGCTCGAGTGGTAGAACTCGTCGCGGCGAAAAAACGACGTGTCGACGTCGCGACGCGCCGCTGGACGCCAAATCAAGCCGCGCCTCGCTGTCGCATACGTCACGTCGCGAAATAACCCGACGGTCAGAAGATTGGCTCGCTCCCTCCCGGGGAGAAAAAAAATGGGGGTACCTCAGCGGGAAAGGTACACTCCGCCGCCCCGCTTGCCGGTCGCGTTCGGCGTTTTATCACGGCGACGGGACGCCGTGCGACATTGAGTCCTCGGGGGAGCGTTCCGAGGGTTCGGCGAAGGGGGAATCAGTCGGGCAAGAAATTAAATATTACCCCGGAGGAGAGAGTGGGAGCGCTGGTGCGCGGAGCCCGGGATCTCGCTGCGTTGGTCGCAAAATTTTGGTCCTTTTTGGCCTGGCGGTGCCGTCCTCGATTCAGCCATCATCTCTTCCCCTCGAAATCCCACCCGAGAAGAAAAAGGCTATGTCGTCAAATGGACGCTTAAATTGAGATCATAAAGTCTCGTTCCACTTCAACTTCTTCGATGGACCGATTGTTAACCCTTTCGAGCCTAATATCTATTATAATAGGTATCGATATTTTGTTATAATTTTTAATGTATTTAAGGGAAAGGAGAGCACTCAAATAATACTTCATTAGTGCAATATAATGTAGACAAATATTCTTGTATCGTTATCAAAGTTATATCTCGGTGCATATAAAATATGTAGTTAATATCTTTTTTATCTGAGCGCAGAAACGCACAATTAATTGTGTTCCAGAAATCAACCCGAGATTATAAATTTACCGTAATAATTTAATTCAACTGATCGATAAATTCGTAATTTTAGATCGACATTTAGAAAGTGACATGACATTGTTCAACCATCTCTGTAGTCTAATACTTTTAGAAATCGGTAATAGCTAACAACGCAAATAAGGGAAGAAAGGGGACAGAAGAAAAGCGCAATATAAAAATGTGGCGCTACGAAATCTAGCACTGACTTTGCAAAATACATACTTTGTCATTAAAGTAATTTAAAGTAATCAAAGTAATCAAGTAAGCTTTAATCCTGCGCGAAACGCCACAAATCGAAACGTCCGAGAGCGACGCATCGCCCACAAAGACTCTGCACGCACGACCCGGGTCTCTTCGTGGACGTAGAGATCGAGTGTCACCGGCTCCCACGGGATATCCAGGACAAATAACATCCTGATATGGACGTGGGCAAACAAGGAAGCACGTCTCTCGTCCGCCCGCTCATGCCACGCGTCCTTTCCTTGTCGTTCTCCCTTTAAAGCGACCCTTGCCCTCCGCTCGCGGTTAGAATGGATATCGATTCGAGAAGCTAGGAATTCTCGTTCCGCGAAGATGAGATTGATTGAAATGCGCATATACCTATTCGTGTATTTTAAATCAGTTAATCTATATGGGAATAAATTAAACTGGAAAATCGCGAGGAGGATCAAATCGATCATTTCTACAGCCGCTTAATTTCCGCGCCAAAATTTAATTTTCCCCACCTCTTCGAATGCAGGGCAGACCTTTAAGTATCTTTTTTTTGTCCATCACTCGGTTATTTACTGCTCGTCACGATTGTCCTCTTTCGGTTCCGTAATGTTAAAATTTGTCTTCTCACCCTCTTTATGGCGGTCACTATTTAGAGAATTGTTTGAACATGTCGAAGGATAACTCTCGATACAGTATTTCATTTAATCGTCGTACATTGTGTCTATTAAGTCTCACTGAGGATGATCCGAAAATGGGTCGAAACGTTTGGATATTAATTAATAAAGTGATTAAAAAGTTCCACGTTGGATGATTTCGCACGGACATCTGCGGTTGGCTCGCACTGGTCCTCTCCTCTTACCTTATTTTTTAGTCTATTGCCGTCTGACTGTTCAACGGACGTTTCACTCATGAGCGTTCGTTTTTTAGGCATTGTGTTAGATCTCTCGGAAATACGCTCGTGCACGATTTCAGCGACAGATTTATCGGTTTAGTCCTTTCGTGCGACACGTACAAGCCATTAGGCGCGAGAGGGTTAAGCAGATTTTTCACTTACGTGTCACGGGGGCGGCGAAATCCCGCGAGCGGCCCGGCGCCGTTCAAAGCGAGTCGACGAGGGAGCTTAAGTCGGCGACAGACACGATTCTAATTAAACCGCCTCCCCCGGCCCTACCCGCCACTCACGTCGTTACGGTTATTGTTGTAATTATCGTCGGCGCGTGCACGACGTACTTGCCTTCGTCGCCGACGCCGCCGTCGCCGCCGCTGCCGCCGCCGCCGCCGCTGTTGTTGTTGTAGTTATTGTTTGTCCCGAAACTTCCCAGCCGCCCACCGGCGGCAGCGGTCCCGGTCTACCTCCCAGCCTCTTCCTTCTTCACCCCCATCTCTCTCTCCTCCGCACAACTCCGTAGCCCGCATTCATCCCTCTGCGTTCGCCGCGTCTGCCGCGAGTTTCGGCTGCACTCGCAACTTCGCGCGGATGCTACGTGTTTCGTTAACTGGGTTTACTGCGCTCGCTCAAGGGGAGGTTAACACCACCCTCTGTTCCAGCACGGGACCCGACGGCAGTTTCCTCGTTCGCTCTCGCGGCTTCCAGATACAATTCTTAACGCTTTAGCCCTTTCGCCTGAGGCTTCTGATCCGCTGCAACTAGATTTGATTGCGCCATTAATTCACGGGCGCAATTCGTTAGCCAGTAATTTTCAATTATTTTATTTTAATTACTAAAATGTTGAACATTATTTTATATCTTCGTTTGATTTTACCAGAAGAGGAGAGACACGAGTATAATATCTATATCGTATTTCGCGAGCGGTCCCAAATCTTAAACTGATATCACGGCCCGCCCTATCGCGAGCCCTGCGGGAACTGAAAAAAGCACAGTCGCGATCTGGAGCAAGTCGCCTGCGCCGAGTTTATGCACGTGGCGTGTCTAACGTGATCGCGTCACGACTCCGCGCAAATCGAGTTGACGAGTTTGTCAAGCGGTCTCTTTGTTGAAAGGCGACCGCATGTGCGCTCTGCGCGCGGATAGCCGACCTCCTTTTCCTTTGCCGAAGTTACACGATGAGTTTAGCACTTTGACGTGGCACGTAGGAAACATCCTTCGACGTGCACGTCGGCCGCCATACGTCGAATCTGCTTGACTGTAACGTAGGGCGTGTCAGAAGTCGCGTACCTTCGCTCAACTGCATGTACGAAGGATCTAGCGAAGCACAGGTGGTTGTATCAGTGTCGAGAATATTCTCGCTAATTCTTCGGATTACAATCGGTTGAAGACGAGGCGGAAACTACTGAGGGCATTGTGGTGTACAGATTTGCGGCATTACTAGGCATCACTATGCATTTTTTGGGCATTAGGTTGGGCATTAAGCCTTGCTGGGGCATTATAAAGATAAAATAAGATAATAAGATAAAGTAATGCCCACTGGGCATTAGTGGGCATTGGTGTACAAGATTTTGGTCAGCGGTTTCCCCCCCGGTTGAAGATCGAAAGATGTCGATGGACGGAGCGTCGGGAGTGTAGCGGCAGACAACAAGCTCTTCGTTCAGGTTGATTATTTAAAAATCGGATATCTTAAACCTTGCAGAAGCGTCCCGACTTTTAAATCCAAGTACGAGCAACAAAAAGGGAAGAATAGAAGAAGGATGTGCGCGATTCCCCGATTTGAAATCCATGTATCTGCATATGCAAAGCTCGTGAAAATCGGAGAGAGATTACGGGTGGGATTTTCTTGCGAGTGTCATAAGCGTCGACATCGCGACTCGTTGATGTCGTCGACGACACCGACGACGGGAACTCGGCGACGTCGACCTGCTTCTTCTTCATGTACTCCGCAAAATTACACGGTAACTTTACCAGCGCATTTTGACGTTACACGAGGCGGAGCTCGCTCGCTCGTTCGCGCTACAGGCATACTTTACCGCCGCAGTTTTTTTTCCGCTGGCGAAAAGTTTTCCGACGTACTCTCTTCGGGGAGCATCTCCGAGGGAGGGAAATCATGGTGCGCGTTGCTGGGAAATTATATGAAACGCCACCGTTCGCGTGAGGGGGCATTGTCAGGAAAGTTCGGAGCCGTGTCCCCCGCGGAAAGGCGAAGCGAATTGCCGCATTATTTCATTGCGATAGAGTATCGATTCCTCCTTTTTTTTTTATCGGGAGAAAGTTACTAGCGCACAAGTTTTATTCTTGCACCGACCAACCTTTTAATTTGCTCTATATATAAATTGAGAGTGTACTTAAATTGAAAAATGTTACATTGATTCACTGAGGTCGTTTCAATCACGATCTTTTCAGCAGATAAATCATAAAAAGAGAAATACATTCTGATATTAAAATATATAATTCAATAGCTGCGTACTGTGCTCATAGTATTATATCTTAAAATCATGCTATAGTACGAGGGCTTTTTTGAAAAGTTCTCGGATTGAAGTACGAATAGCAGTCGTCATATATACAAGTAATATATAAGTTTTGACCCGTTCTGTCAAATGGTTCACTTTTCAAAAATCACGCAGACATGTTCGTTTAAAGGTCTATAAAAAATGGACTATTTAATGGAACCAGTTGGAACTTTTCACATGTTCACAGAACGATTGAAACTTTCCATTTAACGTATGACGTCTGTTGTGCAAGTGACACTTGTATAGAAAAGTCCTCTATTATGAGATAGGTTTGTAATATGAGATGGCAGGTTTTCAACACCTAACAGAAACTCCGCTATACCATATTAGGATCCAATCTCGTAATTGAGGACTTTACTATATTTCGAAATATTTTTAATGACCCTCGTATGTTATTTTTAGGCGTGCGTACGCATGCACGATATATTTTTTAAATCGTTATAATTTTTGAGCGTATATATACTCTATCGCGTATATATTCCCTTCGAAACGACACAACTACTTCGAGAAACGGACGACTGTCTTTTAATTCTCGTCCGAGAAACGGCGAAAGTGCGTATAAGCGCCAAGTTTAACGCGAACCATCGCGAACTTTCTTTTTATTCCGCGTGGCATCTGCGGGGATCATCTGGGAAAAAAAAGCTGGAAATTAATCGCGGAGCCGCTTTTAGAGTGGGATTTAAATCTCGGCGATGGTCAGAGGAAATCGCCGCTTCTCGCATCTCTCGCCGAAAAGTTTATCGCCCCGAAGTGCGCTAACTTTGTTCTCGTAAGCCCGATTACGCGCAAAGGCGCGTCTACATCGGTCTCGTCGGTGACGAGCGCCCGCGGGGAGGAAACAACCGCCGGATTTTCGTCCGGGTCGTCTCCCTTTTTCCTCTCCTTTCCACCCGCTCCCGCCTTCGACCGGTTGCGGTCCCGACCACCGACGGCAGCCGCCAAAGTTTTCGCCGTTGTTCCACACCTCGTCTCGCCACGCCGGACGGTGCGGTGGAATTCGTCGCGAAAGTTGCCCGGTGCAAATACCAATTCGCACTATTAATAATGCGCTCGCTGCAGAGGAAACTGCGAGCGCGAGTGACTGCACTTGTGCACGCTCGTGTCCATTATCCCTGCGTCGCGAGTCCTCGTTAAACGTAGTCGCCAGTATTGAGAGAAATAAAGATTGAAATTCATCGAAATCTCCTGAAATAAATGTTCCATGAGTTGAGTTTGTTGCAAGCCTAGCCGAAAAGATGGGTAAAGAGTGAAAACAAGATCGACCCCATTTTTTCGCATTCGATTTTGGTCACAAAGTAGGTACCTACTATACGAAAGGTCTCGTTAAGCTGATTGCAGATATATCAGTCTCAGAGTTTACCTATTCAACGTTCCAGGAAGATAGGGGCTCCAAAAATTCCAAAACCGAGTTGGAGTTGACTAAAAAGTTTCCCAATGGTCGATGCTAATGACATCATCCTGCATTTCTATTCTGAATCTAAGTAAGCTTTAGGTGGTTTAAATTCAAAATTCAAGTATACACTATATATGTATAATATATAGAAAAAAAGCAATTTACTTCGCGTTATACTTATTTTAATTACATTCCGCGATAAATTTAAATTTATAATGTGGATACAATTAAACAATTAATAATTTTTTGAAAAACTGATCGCGGAACCCGACCGCGAAAATACGAGAATGCGTGTAACCACACCCTCAGAAAGGATTTCTGTTACCGAGACAAAAAATATTCTTAACGCATTTATATTTATCACAACCTCATTTAGTATAAAAATAAGACAATGTCAAACTAAAATCAATAATTCTTATTCTCCTCTATCGAATTAAAAAAGATTGAGGAAAGAGTAACTTATATAAATATAAGTTTATGGCAAATAACTTTTCAATTTATTTTTTCGACGACATTCTTGCTATGGTATTTTGATTCGCGAATTTCAGGACACCCTGTATATTCTTGCGTTTAGAATCAATTTTCCCTCCATCTTACACCGCACGAAGTTAGCACCACGATATATTCGACAAAAAACGATACATACTATCATTTTATTCTAGATGTTAGAATTTTTCATTTAAGATTAAAATATTCCTTTCTTTATAATAAATATGATTAGCGCTATATCGATTCTATTTTATGATACATTCAAGTGCAATAGCATTGGATCCGGAAATTTTTAGGGTTTTCTGTAATAATAAGACGGAGGTGATGTCCCAGCGTGATTCCGAGAGATTGCGATATTAACTCCGAAGTGTGTATGTTCCGGGGTTAATATCGCAAAAGACAGGAAAGATCGCAATAAGGTGCAGGCCCGTGCCGGCTGGCCCGGAGCGCCGCTGGCGAATTCATAATACCTTCCCCGGCGTAATGACATTCCTGCGGCACGTGGCGACCCGGGGCACCCATGCCCACCTATAACGCACGTATAACCTGCCGCGCGATCTCGCTGGATAGTCACGTGGCCGGGATCTCATCAAACTTTCATCCTTCGCGCGAGAAGACAGCACGCCCCGCGGTGCGCCGTTTTCTCCCCCCCCCCCAATCCCGTCTGCTTCATCCCCCTCGTGTTGCATCTCGCATTAATGCATCGCCACGGGATATCGCCGGGCATATTGCCGTTACTCGTGCCGTTACACTCGGCCCACCGCCTGTCCCCCACTTGCGTTCGTCTCTCTTCACAGAGGCGTCCACGTCTAGGGGCAGTAATTATCGGAAAAATAACGATTACTTGTGTGAAGGCCTGTGTCCACGATGCTAGACTTGGTCCAAGTTCTAGTTTCGGGAAATGTGTAGCCAATCAACTTACAGCTTTTATGGAATAGCTGCAAGTTGATTGGCTACACATTTCTCGGAACTAGAACTTGGACCACGTTCTAGCATCGTAGGCACAGACCTTAACACGCATCTCTTTCGTACATTAGACAAGAATTTATTCTTGCTAAAGGAATCAGAGAATTAATAATCGCGACGAGAAGTCCATTCGATCTTACCCTAGTAGCACAGTGCATTGGCTAAACATTGGCCCAGTACAATCAAATGTTGGGCCAATGTTTCACCAATGTTTGGTCAATGCACTGTGCTACTAGGGTATGTCCCTGTTGTACCTTCAGCTGTGAGATGAGAATGGAGCCGCCTATGCGACGTGTGCCCTTCCCTGTCGTGCGAGCGACATTAAACGGGCCCCATATAAGCGTACGCGCGTCGCACAATGCCGCGCTTTCGTCGTCGCGGGGGGGCGGCCGGTTATTAAAATCGCGGCCAGGATCACGAGATCGGGGACGACATTAAGGACATTAATCACGCGCGTGTAAACGGGGCGTCCTCCTCGAGGACGCCGTCCCCGCTCGAAATTGGGGCTTGGACGAGCAGTCCCCGGCTAACTCGCGGCTAATTTCTTTCGATTAGGGTCGGCTATCAGTCCGGGGATGAAAAGCGCCGCCTGTATCGCGCACGCGCGGTTTAGTGTTCTCGGAGAAATTGCTGTCTGTCAATAATTAACATTGTAATTTGTCAAGAAGGAATATTGTTGTCGCCAGTTGTTATGCATGAATTACCGTAATAAAGCTTTCGCGAGGATCAATCTTAGCCGTGAGAATGAAAAGAAAACTAAATCTTTGCAACTACAGAGCAGCATTTTTCGCGAGGGTTCAGCGATCGCGCGACGATATCGATCGCTGATTGTTCACAGAGAGCGATCGCGGTTTCTTCCCGTACTTGTCGCGAACGCGTATCGAGAAAGAATGGCCACGTTCAGCAGACACAACTGTTGAGTGAGCGCTCAGTATGATTGGTTAATACTTTTAGATCCAGTCAATCATATTAAGAAATCGTTGAGCGCTCACTCAACAGTTATGCCTGCTGAACGGCCAATAATACGATATGCGGAGCGGCGCGGGTCGCTAATCAACCTGTTCGACTGTCGCCGCGTGAATCCTCAGGCACAAGGAGAATAGACCGGTTTCAACTGAAGTGTTTACGGCGCTACGTCATTTCTCGGCGTTCAACGCCCCCGAAATTCCAAGAACTTCCGCGATTGATGAACCTTAATAATCGGCGAAATTTTAAACACCAGTAATTACTTTACGAAAGAAAGAATTATTATGCGACTTACTGGTAGATGGTTTATTTAAATTGTCCCAATTTTAGAAACAATTTAAATAAACCACCTGTTTATTTAAATTGTTTCTAAAATTGGGAATAATAAATCTTTCTTTCGTATTGCAATTTGTATTGCTCTTCTCTTCTTCATTCTCTTACATTCCATTCGTGCAAGATTTTTAACTGAACTAGGGAAATTCTCGCATTTCGGCGTAAACGCAGAAAAAAACTATTTACGCAATTCACGAAGCGATTAATCTGGTATGAATAACGAATGGTGATTTAATGCAGCACGGCGAAAAGCATCGGCACGAATTAATGTTATCTAATAACAAAGTTCTTCCAGGCGCGGCGGAAGTCATTAAAGTTGCATTCTCATTAAGGAAACGTTACGGAATGTAACCGTGTTATGGAAAACCTATTTCCGTATCCATCTGACAATTTGCATAATTCCGCTCGGCTCTCTGATTCACTCTCTAGATTGAAACTGCGTCGCACTTAAGGCAATAGAAATCGATGGTCGCTCGTATCAACGAACGCAATTTGTATCGCCCGTTTTTCGCCCGCAATATATGTTTCTTTGTAAAATCGCAATTAACGTTGCAAATTGCCCTTTGTCGTTTCAGTTATTTTTGTATTATTAATAAGAGTTGCTGCGAGTGGCTCGTGCGTTCCGCGTTGATGTACAAACGTTGCGTTGCTCAAACGAGTTGTTAATCATTTATGTAAATCATTTATGTAAAGTCACGCCAACCGCGTCACGCGGAAACTCGAAAAGAACATTTCGGGGACGAGACGCGACTCGCTGGACGAAATTGCAGGTACAATAGTACGCAGATTTGTTAAGCCGGCGTTTTTAGTCTCGAGTCACGCTACTCGTGCAACATAAGGATTCAAACAATTTTAACCTGTCACTCGTTAATACGTTCAGTCGTTTGCTGCGCTATTACCGCTCGTCTAATTTTTCGTCTGAACAGTAGCAACGCGTGTTCAATTGAAAGAAACAAGACGTGAAGCTTAGAAATCAGATCAGAATTATACTTTGGCCTTATCTCCCATATAGAGGAAAGTCCCTTGTTATAAAACCCTGTATCCGCGAGGCCAGAACTTGGTTCTAGTTCCGACAAATGTGTAGCCAATCAACTTGCAGCTATTCCATAAAAGCTGCAAGTTGATTGGCTACACATTTCTCGGAACCAGAACTTGGACCAAGTTCTAGCCTCGTGGACAGAGGCCTTAAGATAGGCTTCTAACGTGAAACGACAGGTTTTCAACGTTCAAATGCAACGACAAGTCTTTTCTTCGCGACGATTACACCGCATCTAACAAATGAATTTTCCACTAAACAGATTTCACTTCAAGAACAATAGCTTCATGATGGAACCAACAAATGACGCCTATTAATCCAACAGCAATCTCGCTATCTCATATTAGGAACTTGTCTCATAATAGGGGACTTCCCTCTATTACATCTATATCGCTTTTGCGACAAGGACATATCAATTTTCTTTCTCTCTGTCCAAGTCCACCCCGCGAGAGACGATTCAGTGGCAACGTGTCACCATTTGTGTCTCGCTCATTTGGATACACGCGGAAACGCGGTGTATGCAAGACGTCTTTAGCGCCGAGCGAGAACTTTTTACATGACATCTGGCGAACGCAGACGCCGCCGTGCGCCGCGCCGGCAGGGAATATTGTAGGCGGTAGTAGTTGCCTCCAGCTCGAGCGCGCCGAGAGTCGTAACGCGACATCTGTTTGGAATGAACGAGCGACGGGGTTGCGGGAAAGGGAAGGCGAAGACGCGGGAAAAGGGGTGGGCGGAAATGCAAAGGGAAACGCGGCGGCGGAGAGGGGGGGGGGAGAGGGAGGCGAGCGGGAGGGTAGTTTTTCGGGCGCTCGAGGAGACGCGCTCCTGAGGGGCAAGAACACGAAGAGAGAACCGCCCGACATCGCATTATCCAGTCTGAAAGACATTATATTCGCGTTGTGCGCGAGCACGATTGCGCTTCGCAGCTACGACTGGCTCCGAGTGGCTTCGACTGGCGTAACACGCTCGCTGCAGGCGTGTTTGTACACTCGGCACGACTGCGCAAAAACAACGATGATCACTTATTTCAACGCCTGCGGAATAAAGTCGAAAGTAGAATTTAACTCTGACTGAATATTCGATGGTTAGAAATTAAAAAAAAAAAGAAGACGTCATATTTTTATGTCTAAAATGGACAGATAATATTGTGCGATTGTTTCGGGTAAAATTTATTTTAAGGGCGGTTATGTCTAATCTACCTGTCACCTTTGTAGCTCTCGTGCGAAGACGTCCGTAAACTCGTGTGAAACAACGGAGAGCACCGGGTCTCTAGACATCTGAAATGAAAAACAGCATTCCGTGAATAAAGAGCCCAGCCGCGCGGGATTAATCGCGGTCGGCGCGAGCGAGTTTTCGTAAGATTTGATTGTAGGGCTCGAATTTATATCTTCGTTAGCCCCGCGCAACCGTCTTCAAATATTTCTGCTGTAATCTAACCGGAGTAGCACGGGGATTAATTCGCACGCGTCGGCTAATTTAATTACGAGCGCGGCAGGTCGTTTCTGTTCGCGTCGAACGAAGCGGCACGGAAGATTTGCCCTTTCGCAGAATCATGATTTCGGAATGGTAATCGCGCGCACCTATCTGCCGGCGAAAATGGCGATTCGACTAATCCGAGCGAATGACGGAAAGAGAGATAGCGGAAATCGGGTGGATCTCTCGGGGCGGGGACAGACGAGGCGGAGGAAGCCGCGGCAGGATGTGGAGGACCGAAGGACGACTCGCCAACTGTCGCGGTGCCGGTAGCCCCGTCGGATAATCGCGAGGCTGAACTTTCTCCATAAATCACGAAACGGCCCGTGGATATATACCATTGCTTCGAGAACGGACGGAAGAAGATGACGGGAGGGGTCGGGGGAAATGGCAGGACTCAAAGTTGAGCGCGGATCGTTGCGAGTATAATGGATATTAATGTCTCCGCTATGCTGATTTCGTTCGTGCCGCACTGCACGTATATACGAGAGATCCCGAAGAGAGGTCTAATCGGCTTACCCGGTACATCCAGCGGATGTGGATGCGAAGATGCGACTTTCGAGAGTCTCCATCAGGGGAACTGCCGTATAGGCTTGATTCGGAAATTAGCGAATTTATGTAACTTTTAATGAGAGGAGCGGCAGATTCATCAATGTCACTGTGCTATTCTTCAGTCATAGGCGATTGCTCCCATATCTGTTCGATGTATCGGAACATATCGTTTATAAAAATACGTGTATTCGATATAATTTGACACGATAGAGACAGTAAAAGAGAACTCTCTCTCTCTCTAGACTGTTTTGTCGAAGCTTGGTTCGGATGGCGAGATATCGAATGGAATCTGCCGATGAACAACGAGAGATACTGTCGTGTGCAGAGAATCGCGACACGTCCGAAAATGCACGGGGAAATAAGAGCGCAGCGACCGTCGCCAAGGGGTTGCTCTTTCGTTTCTGTCGGGGAAACGCGGAGCGCACCACCCTCACGACACTCGAGGGATGGTTTGTTCCCGTAGGCTATATCAGTTATTTCGCTATTTTCGCCGCGGTGCCCGATGGGCGTGTCTACGGGTTTTGCTGCTCCTTTTTCGATGGCTCGCTCGCTCGCTCGCGAGAACGCATTACAAGGTATACGTTATCGTTGCGCCGCGAAAATCATCTCGACTGCTGTTTCGCCGGACGCGGATGATGATGAGAAAGACGACGACGGTGCGATGCGGTGTGGGATACCGTACGACAACATCTTCGGCAACGAGAAACTACCATGCTCCTTCGGACGTTTATCTGATTCGATGCGACGTCGTTTACGCCGTAGCGGCATCGCATATACATGTGTGTGTGTGTATGTATATAATGCATCGTAAACACATCGAAACGAAGACATGGCAAGTATTACTGTAGTAAGGTGAGAGCATTGTGATGTTGCGGATACAGATCGGGCTCGATATGAACTATATACTAAATATATATACAGCGTGAACAAAAATCTTGTTCACGTCTTCACTTTTAAAAAAGAATTGCGTTACTAATACACGAAGAGAACTGTTGGTAAGACAAAATGATGTGTAGATCTAAAATTTAAAGATCCATTGAGGATTCGAAATCTGCGCAGCCAACGGTCTAAAATACAAATACCAAAGAGAGGTTGAAAGAGTGCAAAATTTGAAATCCAAATATCGTGGAATCTAAAATTTGAAAATTCCTGACGTCGCGGAGCCCAATGAGTCTTGCGGCGAATCCGCGAGTTCAACAATTTCGCAATCTGACGATCTTGAAATTCATAAAATCGACATGTTCAAGGTCCGAGCGTATAAAACGCAGGCATCGAAAATCTCATGAATGCGCATATGCACCGCGCTTCGAGATGTGAATCTTTTATTAAAATGTTAGATGGCACAGAGAGCACGAGAGAGAACGGTCTCGTCAGCGAATAATGTTACGGTTTCGCGTTCGGTTGAGAATTCCGAAAGATCACAGGGGCACGTTAGATATGTGGAATTGCGGCAGTTTACGCGGTCTCTCTCTCTCCCTCCCTCCTTCTTCTTTTCCTTATCTCTCTCGGATGCTCGTGGATCGAGTTAGGAGAATGGGCGATCGTGACAATCGTATCGCCCGCACTTTCGTTCACCCTCCGGGTTAACGTCCACCTTCTATTTTCCGCGAAGCGAATTAGGTACGAATAGCGATCTCAGTCGCCTTCAAACCCTTTCCGCAAATGCTCTTGGCGTGGCTCAACTTTGTCCCCGGCTCTAAGCTCGTTCGGGTAATTTTATCGTCCGTCTGCCAGCCAGCTGGCCGGCTTCTGCTCTTTCGTGACAACTAATTTATTTGGTCGCGAGAGCAACCAACAGAGAGAGAGAGAGAGAGAGGGGGGGGAGGAAGAAAAGAGAAAGAGAGAAAAGGGTGAGATTGAGACGAAGAGGTAAAACGCAAAGGGTTGCCGCGCGGGAAATCGATACAGCGCTCTTCCAGATTTTATCCCCTTTCTCCGCGCTCTTGTTCTATCCTCTCTTCTACGCTCTTTCTACTTCTCCCTCCCTCTCCTTTTCTCTTTCTCTCTTCATCGTTCCGCCTCAATCGGCGTAGAGAAAAGTTTCCGTACAGACGCTTAGTTACAGCGGCTTCCGCGGATAATCCTTCCGCCAATTTCGCGAAATTATGTTCCACGCGGTCTTAGCTAGGGTTTCAATAAGGCGAGGCGTGGGCTGCGCATGGGCCACGAAGAGCGAAGTTAAGTAACACAATCCACCTCCTAACTAGATATAATTCCTGCGAGTAATTCGTGAGAATTTCGCGATTGCTCGAAGGGGCCGTTACTTGAAAAAGAATTCCCATTCGATGAAATATCGTCTTTGCTGCTTTCTGCTATATTTCATTCGGCGCACGTGGATGTGTTGCCTTATCGCAAAATGTCGCGGGAGCGCACGCGGAATTCTTTTTAAGATCAATTAGTTCGTCGGGCAGAGATGAGGAGCCTCCTATACGGACTTCCGATAACTGAATTCGGACTTTCGCGGGTAATCCTCTTGCCAATTGCGCAAAATTATGTCACTTAGCCTTTACTGAGACTTCAATAGGAAAATGCGACATTGTGAAAGTTCCACGGAGACAAAAGGCCATGGCGCAGTCGCGTCCATTGTTGAAAGTTGCTTAACAGTCGAGTTTATATCGAGCGTTAGAATTGCCGTAATCGGGTGCGCGCGATCGACCATAAATTCTCCCGGATAGTGTAGTTTGCGAAAATGTTACAGTATTTGGTAAGCATCGAATCTTTGCAAATTATTTCCCAGTTTTTCGGACAGTGAATATAATCGGATTCCAGCGGCTTAGTATTAATAAGCAACGTAATTAATATAAACGTGGATTACATCGATATCGCATCATCGCGCGGTGTTATTACTTGCAAATGAATGTGATTAATATCAAACATAAATCGCACGCATTAACGCAGAGTGCAATTTTCAGATGTATGAACGATTGAAGAAGTGAATGGAAATAGTTTTAATATATAATAAATTGCACATTTTTTGGGAGAAAGTACATTTTTGCAGGAGCTAAAATATAATGTATATTAAAGTCAAGATGTTATATTTACATTAGAAGACTAAAAATTATAAAGGTGGAAATAAATTGTGTGAAAGAAGAAACCTCTTCTTCAAGAAGTCAATTAAAGCAACCAATCAATTTTAACGATTTTGCGTATACACTAATCATCGATATAATGTACGTAGTAAAATATTTAAAAAATAGCAGTCATTAATTCTGTTGTGGCATTTCGATGCATGTTTAAAATTTCGATTGCTTTACATTAATTCTACTCGTAATAACTGTCGAGGCAAAAAACATTCATTGAAAAGCAACTGTTTGATTTGTTTCTGCGTAAAAAATTAATACGCCGAAATTATAGAACGATTTTTCTTATATCAAAATTGTCAAATTAAATGTATCCATTCGTTGCGGCCGCGCGCTATTCGCGCTTGAATCGGCAATCAGACGTTGATGCAGTTTCCCCCGGGAGATTGAAAAGTACTTCGGGAGCCGATTTCAGAAAGTCGCGCGGGGAGACGCGCGCCAGAGATGAGATATCAAAATTGTTTTAAAGTCCCGATCGAGTTGACGAGTCTTTACCGTGTGGGGTCTCGGGAGGCGAAGTCCTATCGAGGACGGCGCGACTTCCCACCCTCTTGCGACCCCCCGAGACAGGATCCCGAAGACGCTTCCGCTGACGAAATAGGCTGTATACCCTCGAGCGACTTTCGCCTGTTTCGCCATCCTCGGCAATCCTCTCATTTACAGAAGTTACCACGAATTTCGCGTTCTCTCGTGTCTCTCGGGAGGGACGATGCTTTTCTTTAGTCTGTTGCGAATGTTATTTGTCAATAATATTAGCGGGAAGGTACACGTTGCGCTTTGTTCTTAACAAACTGTCGAATTTCCCACGAAAGAGCTAAAATAGCGTTTGATAATTAAATCAGACGCCGCACTGTCAAGTGACTCGTTACTCGTCCACGTTCGTCACGTGTCCGCGTGATTTATAATATATCGACACGAACGTATTCCGCCAGGACACCGAGGAGACAGTTACTTTTGCTAATTTCATCTCGGCCTTCTTTCCTTTCGACGCTAATTTATCTGACACCTCGGAGACGGTGACACTCGATCGTGTCGGCGTTTCCACGTGCGCGCGTCGACGTAAATTACAGATTTCGTAAACGTGAAAGGGTCGAGCGTACATCTTCCTTATTCATGACGAGGGACGCTCGTGCGGCGTCTGTGCAGCGTCGGACTTTCATACGAGTCGCCGTTACGACTGTCGGGAGTAAAAGCCAGAGTCGTTTGACGTGGGCGTAGTGCCACACAAGGGCCACCACGCTTTATGTTTATGGCGCGGCTGCTACACTTCTAATTGCGTGCCACCTCGCCACCAAAACCGCCGATGGGGGTCCAGGAACGTCGGGACATCCTACCTCGCCTCGTTTCCCGTCCCCGTAAGATGTGCTTTCTATGCAAACGCGGTACTAAACAGTCGCGCCCTAACCGTCCCATTCTCCGCTTATCTAGGCGACAAGAATTTTTTTTTACCCGCCCGAAAGAATAACCGCGTAAGATAAATAACGAAAATTGAATTGAATATTGGCCCGAACCGAAAGGTTCGCCAATCGATATTGTTTCTAAATCTCACTCTTTCGGGGGCTCATAAATTTGCAATTTGCTAAAAAAATATGAGATGGGATGTGTCAACGATTTTAAATAGTTTCTCGTGCCTTTTATGAGTGTCTATATGAAAAGTTTTGTAAAGATGTATAAGGAATAGAAAAGAGATCTGTTTTATGTCACATGGTGGCTATCTCGTTTCCATTGCCATGGATAAATCTTAAGAAATAACTTTCTGTAGCAAGAGATCTGGGAGTTTAACGGAATTAAACCCTAAACTGCAAGATAAGGCTTTATTTCGGAAAAAAAAACCGTCGATCGTTCCGAGCAACGCTTCTTGATCCTCGTGGAGCAACTTTGAGGTCAGCATCCGCGTTCGATCTCGCGCATCCCGAGAGAACGAAGGGCGGTATTTGAGAAAGGGAACGTCAGGCGAGCGAGCGAATGGTCGACGAGAGAGGGTGAAAAAGTTGAGAAAGCAACCGAAACCGAGAGGTCAAAGGATGGGGGTGATAGCGGAGCGCCAGGGGTTACTCGACGAATTCGGAGGAACCTTTTAGTCCCGGCGGGACCGCGCCAGAACAGATTATCCGTCCATTATTTCAGGGTAGGCGCAGCGGTCGAGGATGGGGAGAGGACGGCAGGATAGGAGAGCGATGGGGCCCGTTGCGAAAGCGACTGGGGCGGTCGGTCTGATGGAAAGCCGCGTGTGGTGCGGAGGGAGGCGAGAGCGACCCTCTTGCAGATCGAAGAACCCGGTGCGACAGAAATCCCCTCGTGACGATCGTGACTCGCGAGTGACGCGGGCGAGCGTTCGCGATCATCTCTCGCGCGAGTTCTCGCCTCGCGAGGAGACGAGGAGAAGAGAGCCACAATTAATGCCGTCGGTCCGGCTTTCGAACTCGCGGCTGCGCGCACAGCGCACTCCTCCGTCGTCCTCTCCCTCACGCTCTCTCTCCTTCTCGCTCCCTCCTGCCCTCTCGCCCTCTAGCCCTCCTCCTCTTTCGCGCACCTACACACCGCCGGGACTCCGCCACCCTCTCACAACGGCGGGGGTGGCTCTCGTTGCCGCGGTCCCGAGCCTCTCAGTCGCGCCGAGAGCCCGCTTCGCTGCGGGGTGACCTCTCCTCTACCTCGGCGAAGGTGCATCCTCCGCGCCGGGTCCTCCTCTCGGAGTTTGTCGTCGGGTGCTCGCGCGAGCGGACGGCCATTCGGGAATTCGACGTCCGCGCGCGAGAATTGAATAGCGACAACGTTTACTGAGAGCCACGCGTTCATGGTTGAGCGAGTCTCGTGTGCTTGTCCTACGGTCCTTTCCTTCGGAGGATCTCGCCGCTCTTCGAGGCCCTGTCGAAGATCTTCATCGGTAATCTGCAAATCCTGCGAGGAAACATCGAGAGACGTAATGAGAGCTTGGAATCGACCCGTTGAGACGTTCCCGGGGTTCGAGTTCATTAAAGTTGATTAAAGTTGGCTCGGTATCGATGAAGACGAAGGAGGCACGTTTGCCTTTATCGTATGCGGGACTCGTCCGAGAGGAAGTGTACGCACACGTGAGGATTGACACGTAGCCTGGGTGTTTGATCGTGTAACCCAAAGATCAACACGCAGGAGCGTACAGACGCCGTGAAGAATTCAATATTTCGCGTAGATACGCCACGAAGAGCCCGTCGTCTGAACGCCCTCGACATTTTATACAGAAACGTAGACGTCGCGAGGAATTTGTACGCGAGAGCTTGACGTTCCGTGTAACGAAACAGGCGCCGGGAAAAGCGCGCGATGCGAGGGCTCGACGTTTCCCTTCGCGACACGGCGAACAGCGTCGAGTGTATTTTAAGGCTTTAAGATTTTCTGCGCGATCTGCTTCGAGAGGTACCTACATCGTTCTGTCCCCGCATCGCGTGCGCCGGAGGACTATATCTCGCCACGAAGAGTGCCTAATCGTCCGTCGTAGTTGACGAGCGCACGTTCAGACAGTGCGGAGGTTCTTCAAAGACGACGACGACGACAATCAGCGCGCACTCGTTACGGTCAATCGCGACTCACGTCCGTGATCTCTCGCGAAGCGGCTCTCAGGGCGCATAATCCTCGTGTGCCCTTCGAAACGAGTCTGGATCGGAGAGAAAGGGAGTGACCGATCGATCGCCGTAATAAGGGAGCTTTCCGTAGAGGCGACGGCTTGAAGCACGCCCATCGTGCCGGAAAAAGGGCGCCTCTCGCGAAGAAAAGTAGACGACGACCCTCGTCCTCGCGAACGATCTCTCTCTCTCTCTCTCTCTCTCTCTCTCTCTCTCTCTCTCTCTCTCTCT